>NC_138778.1:129439741-129902241 GCF_965119305.1 Pelophylax lessonae | reverse complement strand
ATTGGTTGCAATGACAACCTATGAAAACAAAATAATAAAAATGATGATATATAGCTTTCAGTGTTCTGGAACAAAGAAAAACGGAATTTTTGTAAAATCTTACCTGTAAAATTCCTTTCTCTGAGTCCTCCGACAGTCGCCGCCTCTTCATATTCGTCACAATGGGGTATTAGACTTTGCTCCGAAGGAGTAGCTAGGCAACAGAATATGTTAACAATAAAGCTTTTAACATATCCCACCCACAGGGGGTGGTCCCCTCAGTCAATACCCTCCTACTTCCTGCAACCATATCTCAGTTTCAGTGGAATAGCAGTAGAGTATACAACCAAACCTCAAAAGAGGGGCGGGGGCGGCGACTGTCGGAGGACTCAGAGAAAGGAATTTTACAGGTAAGATTTTACAAAAATTCCGTTTTCTCTTACGTCCTCCGACAGTCTCCGCCTCTTCATATTCGTCACAATGGGGACGTCCCAAAGCAGTGCAAACATGAGGGGAGGGAAACGCAGCCGCGCCGCAAGGCAACGCAGTCTCCACATCAAAGAAAGGAACCTTACCAAAGGAAGGACACCAGCTGGGCAACATGAAAAAAAACTTGCTCAACAGGAGCAACAACCCAGGAAAAACAAATAACCCAGGGATAAAAACGTATCCCAAACAGCCAGGGGTCCAAAACAAAAGGACCCTAAAGGAACTGCCGCACTAAGAACCTTGCGGCCAAAGGAAGCATCTGCCGATGCCTGAACATCTACTCTGTAGAATTTTGTGAAAGTGTGTACGGTCGACCAGGTCGCCGCCTTACACACCTGGGCCACAGAAGCCCCATGACGACAGGCCCAAGACGTACTCAGACATCTAGTAGAGTGCGCCTTCACAGGCACAGGAGGAACTTTTCCCTGCAAAGCATATGCCTGTTCAATGGTCTGTCTGATCCATTTGGCGATGGTAGAAGCCGACGCCGCCATACCCTTCCGAGGACCCTCTGGAAGGACAAAAAGAATCCGTCTTGCGAAAAGACTCAGTCGATTTAAGGTAAACCCTTATCGCCCGAACAACATCCAAAGAGTGCAACCTCACCTCCTTCGGATGTTTAGGCTTCGCGCACAGCGAAGGTAAGACAATATCCTCATTGAGATGGAATTCCGAAACTCGCTTCGGAAGAAAAGAAGTATTAGGTCGCAAGACCACCTTATCCAAGTGAATGACCAGATACGGAGACTTGCAGGACAAAGCCGCCAGCTCCGACACTCTGCGAGCCGAAGTGATCGCTACCAAAAAGGCGACCTTTTTGGACAACATAGACAACGAGATCTCCCTGATCTGTTCAAAAGGAGCACGTTGCAACACAGATAGAACGAGATTCAAGTCCCAAGGAGGCAGAGGTTCCCTCCTAGGAGGGACCAGATGCCGCACTCCTTGAACAAAAGTGGCAACTAAGGAGTTAGAAGCCACAGGACGTTGAAAAAGAACGGCCAGCGCAGACACCTGACCCTTGACAGCAGCCAGCGCCAAACGCTGGTCGACACCCGTTTGAAGGAAGGACAACACTCGAGAAACCGAGTACGTGCAAGGTGAAAACCCCCTGGACTCACACCAGGCAAAATAGGCCTTCCAAGTACGGTAATAGACCTTCCCTGAGGAAGGTTTCCTTGCATTGATCAAAGTGTGAATGACCTCAGGGGAGAGACCCCTCTCCTTCAGGACCTCGGTCTCAACAGCCAGGCCGTCAAAGCCAGCGACTGTAAAGCAGGATGGAATATCGGGCCCTGAGACAGGAGATCGTCTCGAAGAGGTAGACGCCATGGGGCGTCGACCGCCAGATTCACGAGGTCTGCGACAGCAATTGAATCGGTGGAAACGCATACATCAGTCTGTACTGATGCCACGGGGCTACCAACGTGTCTGATGCGTCTGCCCGAGGGTCGCGCGTCCTTGCCACGAACCTTCTCACCTTGTTGTTCAGACGAGACGCGAACAGGTCCACATCTGGAAGACCCCACTTCGCGCACAACATCTGGAAGACAGCCGGGTGGAGAGACCATTCCCCCTGATCCAGGGTCTGGCGACTCAGATAGTCCGCCTGCCAGTTCTCCACCCCCGGAATGTGAACTGCCGTTATCGCCGGGACATGAGTCTCGGCCCAAGACAGAATGTCGGCCACTTCCCGAGCCACTCGGGCACTCCTTGGTCCCCCTTGGTGGTTGATGTAAGCCACCGCCGTGGCATTGTCCGTCTGCACCCGAACCGGACTGCCCTGCAGTCGGTCCGTCCAGCGACGAAGGCAGAGATTTATCGCACGCAATTCCAGAATGCTGATCGGAAGGGAGGACTTCCCCCTCCGACCAAGTTCCCTGGGCGGACAGAACGCCCAGAACACCACCCCAGCCCGACAGGCTGGCATCCGTGGTGATCACTGTCCATGAGATAGGACGAAAGGACTTGCCCCCCGATATCATCGGGGACTGGAGCCACCACAGAAGATCCCTTCTGGTGCGAAAGCTCAACGAAATTAGAAGATCCAGAGATTGGGGTCGCCCGTCCCACTTGGACAGGATCTCCGCCTGGAGACCCCGCGTGTGAAACTGGGCGAAGGGAATCGCCTCGAAAGCCGAGACCATCAATCCCAGACATCTCATGCACGTCCAGAGGGACGAGCACGGACTGTCCCTGAGGGACCTGACTACCTCCTGAAGAGTCCTGAGCTTGTCTTCCGGCAGGAAGACCTTCGCCTGGGTCGAGTCCAGGATCATTCCCAGGTAGGGAAGACGAACCGACGGACTCAGCGTCGACTTTGGAAAATTTATCGTCCAACCAAACTCCTGTAGAGTTTGCATCGTGACGGACAGGTCCTTTTCCAGACCCTGGCTGGACGCAGACCGAACCAGAATGTCGTCCAGATACCCCAGGACAGAGATGCCCTGAGCTCTCAACAAAGCCAGAACGGGAGCAAGCACCTTGGTGAAAACCCGAGGAGCCGAGGCGAGACCAAAAGGCAACGCCACGAATTGGTAATGATCCTCCGCAATGGCGAAGCGAAGGAACCTCTGGTGACCCTCGAAAATCGGGATGTGAAGGTACGCATCCTTCAGATCGATGGAGGCCATGAATTCCCCCGGAACCAGGGCAGCCACCACCGACCGCAGGGATTCCATGCGGAACTTGCGAACCCGCACAAAGCGGTTCAAAGCCTTTAAGTCCAGAATTGGACGAACCTTGCCCTCCTTTCTGGGCACAGTGAACAGATTGGAATAAAACCCCGAAATCTGTCCGATGAGGCACCGGAACCACCACTCCCTGAGCCCTTAGGTCCCGCACCGCTAGGTGCAGGTCCCGTAAACGCTCCGGAGACAGCTGAAGATTTGAGGGAAAGAATCTGCTCTCCGGCCGAGAGAGAAACTCGATCTTGTAGCCAGATCGAACGATTTCCTGAACCCACCGGTCCCGCACGCGGGCCAGCCAGGGTTGAAGAAAAAAGAGCAAGCGTCCCCCCACCCCAGAACTGGGTGAGGGCGCCCCTTCAGGCTGCACTGTTATGGGTAGAGGGTTCGGACCGACCGGACTTCTGTTTACCAGACCATGGCTTCTTTTGGGAGCCTTGACCCTTGAATGGTTTGCCCTTGTAGTGCGACCGAAAGGCACGAAAGGACCCCTGAGGAGGCCGAAAATTAGTATGCTTTTTACCAGGAGCTCCCTTAGCCTTGGGGAAATGGGGCAAGAGCGTGCTCTTACCGCCCGTGATCCCCTTAATCAACGTATCCAAGGACTCCCCAAAAAGGCGAGATCCATCATAAGGCAGATTGGCTAAGGTCTTGCGCGAAGATTGGTCCACCGACCAACACTTCCCGCATCACACAGGTACATGACACCCTGATGGATTTGATCCACCATATCCAATGTCGCCGGCGAGGCCGAATCAGCCACTAGGACGCGCCTAAGCACCTGCGTCCAACTTGCGACAGCCTGGGCTGCCATAAGAGAGGCAAACAGAGCTTTAAGCATCGAACCCGTAACCGAATAAGTATGACGGGCAAGAGACTCCATTCTCCTATCCGTGGCATCTCGGAACACCGGGGTATCCTCTGCAGGAATCGCAGTGGATTTGTTCAAAACCGCAATGGCGTGATCCACCGGGGGTGGCACACACCACCGTTCATCAGTGGCAGGCATGAAAGGATAACGCAGCCTGAACCTACTTGGCACAGCAAAAGGTTTGCGTAAATTGCGCCATTGTTCCTTAACAGCGCGCTGAAAATCATCAGTGCAGGGAAAGACCTGCGATGTCTTGCGTCTTTTCTGCGTCCCATAAGCCGCCAAGGCAGCGGGAGGACACAGCTCATCCTGCAAACGCAGCGTTTGTTTTATAGAAGCAACCAATTCATCCATGATTGCAAGCTCTTCAGGCGAGCCAGGGGGAGAATTATCAACCCCTTCAACCTCAGCCTCCACCTCGGACCCCACGAGATCCAGGGAGGAACGGGACCCCTGATAAGGAGACCCCAGCCATAGCAGCCCCATCACCTTCACCCTCAGAATCAGAGGAAATAGAAACTCTGGGTCTTTTAGTGGATTGAGCAGCCACCAGCATCTGCACCTGAGCAGCAAGGTTAGCCACCACTTCGGCTAAATCCCCCCCTGGGGGGGAAACAGCAGTCCCCTGGCTTCCCACCAAGGTGGCAGGAAATTTGCCCTCCTGAGAATCCATTTGCCCCAAAAAAATATGCCGGAGAATAAAGGGTAAACTGCCCCTTTAATAAGCGCGGCGAGCGCAGCCCACCGCACACACACACAAGCACAATGAGACCCCCACAGGGATAAAACTGAACACAGGCAATGGATATAGGAAGGAACAGAAGGATAAAACCTGAGGAGACCCCTGCTGCTGCTGCCGCCGCCGCCTCGATCGGTGCACCCAGGAAAGAGGAAGTGATGCAATCAGGGCGCTCTATTAAAGCCTATGGAAGGCTACAAGAAAATGGCCGCCCCCAGTGAAAACATGCGGCTTGAGCGAGCGCAGGCAAAATGGCGCCGTTTGGCGCCGAAACCGCCGCTCCCCCACTACTGTGATGCATATAACACCACCCATGTAAAAAAAACATGGCGGATCGCCGCAGCGATCGCTGTATCGTGCCCCAAACATGACAAAAACATGCCCCACAGCACACAGCCCTTCACACTGTACACAGGCTGACACAGACAGTGTCACACAGCCCCCCCCCCCTGCAGCCCACAGCATGCAGCCAGAGCGATAGGGAGACAAACAGTGTGAACAGAGGCAGGTTACACAGTCCCAGACTGACACCCCCCCCCCCGACAGACAGGTCCCCACATAGATACACTTACCTCTTAATGGCGTGGGGAACCCGCACAGGCGAACAAGCCGCTGCACATGAGGCAGGGAGAGTCGCATCCAGGACGCGCAAAATCGGGGTTAAGAAACCGCACAGCGTCCAGTGAGGTAGCCACCTCACCAATCATCCCTGAACCGAACAGGGATGGGTCGTTCATTGTGCCAGGAGCGTTACCTGGCTGAACGCTCGATGGCAGGCTAGGAAGCCACTGACCCACAACCTGCGACCAGGGGGATCAGCCCGAGACCCAGCCCGCACGAATCATCTTCATCAGAAGAACTAAAGCTGACAAAAAGAACAGCTAAGTAAAGAGAGAGAAAAAACTCAAACAAAAAAATCAAAAAAGAAGAGAAAGGCTGAGGCAAAAAGCCCCAGCATAGAGAGATCCAGCTACTCCTGACAAGCTAGACATTGAAACTGAGATATGGTTGCAGGAAGTAGGAGGGTATTGACGGAGGGGACCACCCCCTGTGGGTGGGATATGTTAAAAGCTTTATTGTTAACATATTCTGTTGCCTAGCTACTCCTTCGGAGCAAAGTCGAATACCCCATTGTGACGAATATGAAGAGGCGGCGACTGTCGGAGGACGTAAGAGAAACTGGATTTTTGTCTTATTGTAAAATCCTTTTCTCTGAGGTTTGTTGACGGACACAGCTCCATATCTTCTTGACCGATGGATTCATGCTGCTCTCCATAGGAGTAGGACACTAGGCGGAAAAAAAAAAAAATTGACCATGCCTATAGGGCAGTTCCAGGGGGTATACTACCACTTCCTGCTATAGGACTTCACTTTTGTAACAAGCAGCGTCAGAAGAACATAAAACCCAACTCATTAGAGTGGCGGGTGCTGTGTCCGTCAAAGAACATCAGAGAAAAGGATTTTACGGTAAGTCAAAAATCCAATTTTCTCTTTCGTTCATTGATGGACACAGCTTTATATCTTCTTGACCGATGGGACATCCCAAAGCAGTGTCAATATGAGGGGTGGGAATAGCAAGAAAAAAAAAAAAAAACACACTTCCCAAAGGCTAAACATAGCCAACCAGGAACAAGCGGAGCTCACCTGACAAAAATTACAAATACACCCTCAAAGAGGACTAAACCTCTCCAACACAGCAGCCTGTAAAACCTTGTGGCCAAAAGAAGCATCTGAAGATGCCAACACATCCACCTAATTTTGTGAAAGTGTGCACAGATGACCACGTGGTCGCCTCGCATACCTGCATCACTGACGCCTGATGATGGAAGGCCCAAGAGGAACTAAGCGCCCTTGTTAAATGCGCGTTAACATGGAAAGGAGGATCCAGACCCTTAATGGAATAGGCCTGTACCACCATTTGTTTGATCCACCTGGAAATGGTCGCAACAGACGCAGCCATCCCCTTACGGGGTCCATCCGTAAGGACAAACCGAGAGTCCGATATCTGGAACGACTCAATTGCCAACAGGTACACCGTGATTGCACAAATCACATCCAAAGAACGTAAGGCAATCTCTTTAGGGTGCTAAGGACACAGAGGGCAACACAATGTCTTCATTTAAATGGAAACCAAAGACGACTTTAAGAAGGAACAACTGACAGGTACGAAGCACCATCTGGTCTCTGAACAACCAGGTAAGGTGACAACAGGACAATGCAGCCAGCTCCATCACCCTGCGTGCAGAAGTAATAAGCCACCAAGAAAGCTACCTTCTGTGTCAAAGTGAGCAGAGGAATCTCACAAATATTTTCAAAGGGTGGTTACTCAACAACCGACAGCACACAATTGAGGTCCCACGGAGGCAACTGAGACCTCACAGGGGGAGCCAGGTGGCAGACCCCCTGAACAAAGGTTTGAACCAAGGAATTTGTGGCCAATGAAAGATATCTGGCCTTTGATGTTACCCAAGGCCAAATGCTTTTCTAAACCTTTTGGAGAAACTCCAAGACACGAGACAACAAAAAGGAATGGGGAGGGGGGGGGGGGGGAATCCCCACGAGACTCAAACCAAGTAATGTATGCCCTCCAGACTCCATGATAAATCCTCCTAGAAGTTATATCATGCAGCGCAGAGTCACCCCTGGACTAACTGGTATGCCAGGTCAGGGGGAGGTTGTCCACCTTTCAAATCCTGGAACAGAAGGTTATGCTCATTTCGTTAATGTCTGTGAAACCGAGGTTATGGAAAACACTGGCCGCAGAATGAAACCAGCCATGGTGAAAAAGGTATCATACCAGATATTCAGCCCTCTTGTTAAAGGGGTCCTTAAAGAACGAAGAGTCCTCCACAGGAAGGAGGGTCGCTTTATTCAACCTGGAAGCCTGAGAGTCCACCACAGGTGGTACTGTCAGTTTCTTTAGCAGGGACTCTTCAAACGGATAAGAAACAAATACAGAGGCACCTCTACATGCAAATTGCAAGCTACATGAAAAAACTGAATTTTTGTAAAATCTTACCTGTAAAATTCCTTTCTCTGAGTCCTCCGACAGTCGCCGCCTCTTCATATTCGTCACTAATGGGGTTATTGACCTTTTCTCCGTAGGAGTAGCTAGGCAACAGAATATATTAATATCAAAGCTTTTAGCATATCCCACCCCCAGGGGGTGGTCCCCTCAGTCCATACCTCCCTGCTTCCTGCATTTCCAACTCAGTTTCAGTAGCATAGCAGTAGAGTACATAAATCCCAAAAGAGGGGCGGGGGCGGCGACTGTCAGAGGACTCAGAGAAAGGAATTTTACAGGTAAGATTTTACAAAATTCCGTTTTCTCTTACGTCCTCCGACAGTCGCCGCCTCTTCATATTCGTCACTAATGGGGACGTCCCATAGCAGTGTAGACATGAGGGGAGGGAAAAAAAGCAGCCGCGCCTAAAGCAATGCAGTGAAACAATGGGGCACCCAAAATGTGAGACTACTGTGTCCTGTGTAGCCTGGACACATAACCGTCAAGAGACCTTTTAGAAATCTAATTGGTCTCAAAAAATAGGAGGGGAGCCACCACAGCCAAATGCAATAGTACAAAATACAATTTAAGGGGCCATAGACAACCCCTTGGAACGGCTGCAAGAAAGGGATGCTCAAACCAACTCAGTGAAAAAGTGAAAAACTTTATTAAGGATCAAAATTGAGACATGATCTAAAATAGCCCCATTATGGGGAGTACATTACAAATGTCAACAGGCTCAAAGATAGCAACAGAAGACATATATGACACATAAAAACAACGACACACTCACACAAGGCCGGCCTCACACATACTCCGGAAGATCAAACCAATGGGAACCTTGGCAAGCCGCATGCACTCCTTACGGAGTTTGTTGATGCGGTGAGCTCAGGGATCCATAGGTTAATCATGCCACAATATAAACTTGATCAAGATGTAATAATAAACTGAAAATGTACCACTAGATAACAAGGGATCATGACCTTCTTACATATTACCATTTTAGCAACTCAGCACTATACGGCTATCATTATATAGTCAAGAGGTTCAGTCATAGACTATACAATTCACTATTAAATTTCAGCAGTGTGCTTAATAGCAGACTAAACTCTCACATCAAAATTGCGGATGCTGATAAATTTAGAATTTTCCCATGGGGGAGGCGGTGTCTAAAGGAATATCTGCAGACCAAGTAAACTGAATTGAAGTACATAGAGCCAATCCCGTTTTGATCGGGGGCAAATTTGTTATTTAGGAGGTGTTATACAGTTCCTCTTGTAAATGGGGCAACATTGTCGAGCCAACAGACGTTCCTCTGGAGCAGAAAGTCCCTTATATTTTCAGAAATTGCAAGGTGCGGGAGCAGGGGAGAGACGCAGTACAAAGGATTTTCTGCGCGGGCTCACACCATTACTAGGCTGTATCTCATGGAAATGAATTTAACCATGGGCCAAATACTGGCCTTCCGTTAATTAGCAGGTATCACCTGAGTGTCCATAGACAGCTTGGTGGTCATGGCCTTTTCTCTATCCCCCTATCAATGTATGATTTTATGCTCACCGTTCATTTAAGGCATTTAAATCAGGTAGCCTTCTGCTCGTTTTTTCTGGGTAGCGTCTTGGTAAGGGCCCGGCATCTAGCTGCGGCTCCAGCCAACCTCGTGGGGACGGCGTGTTCCAGGTTTGAGACTGAACTTCCGCGCCGTGAGTAGGAGTTGGAGCGCATTGGTGGCTCTTCCGGGTTGTGCGGGGCCGGCGTGTGACGTCAACGCGTTTCGCGTGCGTGACGCACGCTTCGTCAGGACGTCATTGGAAGGTTTGAGGGGAGGATAAATAGGGAGTTAGCGTGATTGGCTAATGCCAGCAGGTGGAGGCACTGCAAGGACTCCTCTATCACCACCTTCCACCTCAATTAGAAACCGGATGGAAAATCTCCATCTAGTGGTAAAAAACAGGTAATGCTCTTCAAACTTCTATCCACAACTAGATTATGGCGTGGCTCCAGGACTATTATCGATGATCACTTGGGCTTCAAGATCCCAGCTAGAGATACAAGGCCAAGTTCTGGTCAATCTACATGGGACTTATCATAACAAGTTTAAAACACTGGACGATATCAACTCTATCTCATTAAATTTCTTAATTTTTAACATTACCATTAGTTACATTGTGACAGAAATCATAGGTAGATAGAGGGATCACACAATAAGGCAAGTACAAAAAGGTGATGGTAGAGTTGTCCCAAGTCGGGGTAAACTCCACCAAGGACAAAGGTGTATACTGAACTTAACCAATGAGTATATCAACCCGGGCCAAGTAGCTGTTTTTTAAGGGGGGTTCCCCTATGGACTATCAAAACGTACTGGTGGGACAATGGCAATATAGGCGTGGTCACATTCAGGGTAGTAGATTTTAAAATTACTCTCCATTACATTTTCATATATAGCCTGATCTTTTTCTCTCTGTTTTTCCCTCATCATCTGCCTTATTTAGCCCTTGATAACCCACCCTTAGTCCTGGGGGCTGTGTATGATTACGCATATCTATGGTTCCAGAAATATACTGAGACTCATATCAGTATATCAGTATTCAGTCCCAGGGGTGTCAAAGTCTTTAAGCGGAAAATCCAGGCTTTTTCTTCTTTAAGAAGAACTTTATCAAAGTCGCCTCTTCTGGGTGATATTTTTAAAGCCCAGAAGCCCATTACTTTGAGGCCTGTTGGGTCACTCCTATGCTTTTCAGCGAAGTGTAGGCCAATAGGAGTCTCCTCCTTGAGGCGTACACTTTTGAGGTGCTCCCCTATTCTGATACGTAGTTGCCTTTTCGTCTTCCCTACATACATTTTATGACATGGACACTTTATAATATACAGAACTCGGGAACAATGCAGTACCCACATCAGAGAAAGGAACCTTACCAAAGTAAGAGAACCAACTGGGCAACAGGAAAACGTGCTCAACAGGAGCAACAACCCAGGAAAAAACAAAAAACCTAGGGGTAAAAACACCCCAACAGCCAAGGGCCCAAACAAGGGACCCTAAGGCACTGCCGCACTAAGAACTTTACGGCCAAAGGAAGCATCTGCCGATGCCTGAACTTCCATTTTGTAAAATTTTGAGAAAGTGTGAACGGACGACCAAGTCGCCGCCTTACACACCTGGGCCACAGAAGCCTGATGACGATAGGCCCAAGACGTACTCAGAGACCTGGTAGAGTGCGCCTTCACAGGAAAAGGAGGAACCTTCCCCTTCAAAGCATAGGCTTGCACAATGGTCTGTCTGATCCATTTGGCGATGGTAGCAGCCGACGCCGCCATGCCCTTCCGAGGTCCCTCAGGAAGGACAAAGCGAGAATCCGACTTGCGAAAGGATTTCGTCGATGACAGATAAACCCTGATCGCCCTAACATCCAAGGAATGCAAGGCCACCTCCTTCGGATGCTTAGGCTTCGCGCAAAGCGAAGGCAGAACAATATCCTCATTGAGGTGAAATTCCGAGATCCTCTTCGGAAGAAAAGACGGGTTAGCGCGCAAGACCACCTTATCCAAGTGAATCACCAAATACAGAGATTTGCAGGACAAGGCCGCCAGCTCCGACACCCTGCGAGCCGAAGTGATCGCCACCAAGAAGGCAACCTTCTTGGACAACAGAGGCAACGAGATCTCCCTGATGTTTTCAAAAGGAGCATGTTGCAACACGAACAGAACAAGGTTCAAAACCCATGGAGGCGAAGGCTCCCTCCTAGGAGGGACCAAATGTCGCACCCCTTGAACAAAGGTGCTAACCAAAGAGTTAGACGCCACAGGGCGTTGAAAGAGAACGGCCAGCGCAGAAATCTGACCCTTAATCTTGGCCAACGCCAAACGTTGGTCCACGCCCGTTTGAAGGAAAGCCAACACTCTCGACACCGAGTACGAGCGAGGGGAATACCCCCTGGACTCACACCGGGCAAAGTAAGCCTTCCAAGTACGGTAGTAAATCTTCCCCGAAGAGGCCTTCCTAGCCTTGATCAAAGTGGGAATGACCCCAGGGGAAAGACGCCTATCCTTCAGGACCTGGCTTTCAACAGCCAGGCCGTTAAAGCCAGCGACTGTAAAGCAGGATGGAAGATCGGTCCTTGAGACAGGAGATCTTCTTGAAGTGGCAGACGCCACGGAGCGTCGACCGCCAGATTCACGAGGTCTGCGTACCAAGACCGGCGAGGCCAGTCCGGTGCCACCAGAATCACCGTGTGCGGTTCCGAGGCCAACCTGCGAAGGAGCCTGGACAGCAGCTGAATCGGTGGAAAGGCATACATCAGGTGATACTGATGCCAGGGCGCCACTAACGCGTCTGAGGCGTCTGCCCGAGGTTTGCGCGTCCTTGCCACGAACCTTTCCACCTTGTTGTTTAGACGAGACGCGAACAGGTCCACATCTGGGGACCTCCACTTCGCGCACAACATCTGGAAGACATCCGGGTGAAGGGACCATTCTCCCTGGTCCAGGGTCTGGCAGCTCAGATAATCCGCCTGCCAGTTCTCCACCCCCGGAATGTGAACTGCAGATATCGCCGGGACGCACGTCTCGGCCCAAGACAGAATGTCAGCTACTTCCCGAGCCGCCCGGGCACTCCTGGTGCCCCCTTGGTGGTTGATGTAGGCCACCGCTGTGGCATTGTCCATCTGTACCCGAACTGGACGGCCCTGAAGCCTGCCCGTCCAACGCAGAAGACAGAGAGCTATCGCTCGCAATTCCAGAATGTTGATCGGAAGGGAGGATTCCTCCTCCGACCAAGTTCCCTGGGCGGACAGAACGCCCAGAACACCACCCCAGCCCGACAGGCTGGCATCCGTGGTGATTACCGTCCACGACAAAGGACGAAAGGACTTGCCCCCCGACACCGCCGGGGACTGGAGCCATCACAAAAGACCCCTTCGGGTGAGATGGCTCAATGACAGCCGCAGATCCAGAGATTGCAGACGCCCGTCCCACTGTGCCAGGACCTCTGCCTGAAGCTCCCGTGTGTGAAACTGGGCGAAGGGAATCGCCTCGAAGGCCGAAACCATCAATCCCAGACACCTCATACACGTCCGGAGGGATGAGCACTGATTGTCCCTGAGGGACCTGACTTCGCACTGAAGTGTCCGAAGCTTGTCTTCCGGCAGGAAGACCTTCGCTTGAACAGAGTCCAGAATCATCCCCAGGTAGGGAAGACGAACCGACGGACACAACGTTGACTTTGGAAAATTTATCGTCCAGCCGAATTCCTGCAGAGTCTGCATCATGATGGACAGGTCGTTCACCAGGCCCTGACTGGTCGCGGACCGAATCAGGATATCGTCCAGATACCCCAGGACAGAAATGCCCTGGGCCCTCAATAAGGCCAGAACCGGCGCAAGCACCTTGGTGAAAACCCGCGGAGCCGAAGCGAGACCAAAGGGCAACGCCACGAATTGATAATGATCCTCCGCAATGGCAAATCGAAGGTACCTCTGGTGACCCTTGAAAATGGGGATGTGAAGGTATGCATCCTTCAAGTCGATGGAGGCCATGAATTCCCCCGGAACCAGGGCAGCCACCACTGATCGCAGGGATTCCATGCGGAACTTGCGAACCCGCACAAAGCGGTTCAGAGCTTTCAAGTCCAGAATCGGACGAACCTTGCCCTCCTTTCTGGGCACAGTGAACAGATTGGAATAGAACCCCCGAAATCTGTCCCGATGAGGCACCGGAACCACCACTCACTGGGCCCGCAGGTCCCGCACCGCCAGGTGCAGATCCTGCAAGCGCTCCGGAGTCAGCTGAAGGTTTGAGGGCAAAAATCTGCCCGCCGGCCGAGAGAGAAACTCGATCTTGTATCCAGATCGAACGATTTCCTGAACCCACCTGTCCCGAACGCGGTCCAGCCAGGGTCGAAGAAAACCGAGCTAACGTCCCCCCACCCCAGAAACGGGTGAGGGCGCCCCTTCAGGCCGCATTGTTATGGGCAGCAGATCCGGGCTGGCCGGACTTCTGCTTACCCGTCCACGGCTTCTTCTGGGAGCCTTGGCCCTTGAAGGGCTTACCCTTATAGTGCGACCGAAAGGCACGAAAGGACTTCTGAGAGGGCCTAAACGAGGCATTCTTCTTACCACGAACAAACTTATTCTTGAGATTGGGGCAAGAGAGTGCTCTTACCCCCAGAAATACCCTTTATCAGGGTAACCAAAGATTCGCCAAAAAGGCGAGATCCCGCGTAGGGCAAATTAGCTAAAGTCTTGCGGGAAGATTGGTCAACAGACCAACATTTCAGCCATATCAGGCGGCGGTTCAAGACCGCCACACTATCCTCAGCCGGGATCGCAGTCGATTTATTCAAAATCGCCACCGCGTGATCCACCTGAGGCGGCACACACCAACGCTCATCAGTAGCTGGTGTAAAGGGATAACGCAGCTTGAACCTACTCGGCACAGCAAAAGGCTTCTTTAAATTGGGCCATTTCTCATCAACCGCGTGCTGAAATTCCATAGAGCAAGGAAAAACCTGCGATGTTTTGCGTTTCCTTTGCGTCCCATAAGAGGACATCAAAGCAGGAGGACATGGTTCATCCTGCAAATGCAGCGTTTGTTTGATAGAAGCAACCAACTCATCCATGAGTGCAAGCTCTTCGGACGAGCCAGGGGGAGAATTATCAACCCCTTCCACCTCAGCCTCCCCGTCAGACCCCACAAGGTCTAGGGATGAGTGAGACCCTGAGAAGGGCACTCCAGCCATAGCAGCCCCATCGCCCTCTGAATCAGAGGAAATAGGACACCCTGGGCCGTTTTGTGGATCGATCAGCCACCAGCATCTGCACTTGAGCAGCTAAGTTTGCCACAATAGTGGCCAGATCAGCCCCCTCGGAGGAAGCAGCAGCCCCTTGGCCCCCCACCAAGGTGGGAGGAAACTTGCAATCCTGAGAATCCATGCCCCAGCAAAATAAGTAATAAAGGGGTACTGCCCCTTTAAGATCGCGGAGAGCGTAGCCCACCGCACCCACTGAATACACCGACCCCCACAGGGACAAGAAACTGGGCAAGGAATACAGGAAAAAAGGAAATATAAAAACCTGGAGAGAACACACAGGCTGCTGCACCAAGGAAGTGATGCAAGACTGACCGCCCCTATGAAGCCTATGCAAGGCTACACAAACATGGCCGCTCGGCTGAGGAATTCTTGGGCAAATAGAACATGGCGCCGACATGTGGCCTGATCGATCGCCGCCCAAAATGGCGGCGTTTGGCGCCAAAAACGCCGTACAGTACCTCACAGGACCTACCACCATGATTTTGCCTCAAAAAAATTATCACCGCACAGCATGCCTAAAATCTGACTGCTTCACTATGACACCCAGCAGAGCGGGAGAGCCCCCCCTTCACAGCCCACACACAGGCAGCAAGTCCACACAGGAACTGACAGGGAGCACAGCAGCCACACAGACATGCAGGGTCACACAGTCCCAGACTGACACCCAAATAGACAGGTCCCCACATAGAGTTACACTTACCAGTTCGGATGGCGTGGGGAGCCTGCTCCAGTGACCAAACCGTTGCACTGAGGACAGGGAGTGTCGCAAACATGACGCAGCGGAACTGCGGTGCGAAACCGCAATGGCGTCCAGTGAGGTAGCCACCTCACCGATAGCATCCCTGCAGCAGAACAGGGTCGTTCAATGTGCCATGGCAAATCCTAAGCTGAACGCTCGATGGCAGGCTGGGAAGCCCCTGGCCCTGAGCCCTGGGATCCAGGGTGGCCAGACTGAGACCCAGCTCCGCACGAACATCTTCATCAGAAGAAACTAACGCTGAAAATAAACAGCTAAGTAAAAGAAAGAGAAAACACTTCAAATAAAATCAAAAAGAGAAAAGAAGCTGAGACTAAGAGCCCCAGCACAGGAACAGCCCAACCTACTCCTGAGCTAGGCATTAGAAACTGAGTTGGAAATGCAGGAAGCAGGGAGGTATGGACTGAGGGGACCACCCCCTGGGGGTGGGATATGCTAAAAGCTTTGATATTAATATATTCTGTTGCCTAGCTACTCCTACGGAGCAAAGGTCAATAACCCCATTAGTGACGAATATGAAGAGGCGACGACTGTCGGAGGGCGTAAGAGAAAGTAAGGTTTACCTATAGATGCTGTAAATATCTCCTAAACTTGCACCGTTTAGGAGATATTTACAGTATATGCAGCCGAAAAAGTCATCGGCGCATGCGCTCTGAAGAAACGTCCGCCCGTGCCGTTTCTTCAGAGCCCTGTGCCATGACTGGCGGCTCCCGCGCGCATGCGCAGGAGTGACGTCACGCGGCTCCAACCAATAATACAGCCGGAGTCCGCAGACCCGGAAGAAGACGGATGAACATGGATGCGCCCTGCAGCAGGGACAATGCGTGCTAGGGCTGCTGAATTTAATCGTAGCATCGATTCGACCATCCGCGATTCTGCATCGATGCTGCGACCGGCTTTAACCGATGTCCTAATGACATCATGAAGTGCCGCCCCTCCCTCTCCGCACAGAGATGGTTCTTTAAATTTCATAGCCGCGCCCTCTTTTCCCGCCTCCCACTGACGTCATCCCCAGCCGCCCGGCAAGAGGAGACACGAGGAGCGAGTGTCACTCCCTGACTGTTGAAGAGAAGGAGATGGACTACGGTGTGTGTGCAGTGTGCACTGTTCTTGTTTACCCTTTACACATGCCCGATCCCTCCAGTAAGCCAACACTGCACTCCTTATTCACATGCAGTAAGACACTTCCCGATCAGCAACTGCACAGATTGGGAAATGTCTCACTGCCTGTGATTACCGGAGTGCAGTGTCGGCTTCCTGGCGGGATCGGGCACGTGAGGACTCATCTCTACTCTCGGACACTCAGTCTGCTGCGGGAGACTTGAGTGTCAGAGCGAACATTCCCTGCTCCCACATGCGCGCTAGTCCTCCTCCTCAAGCGAGTGTCTGTCCTGAGACTCCTAACCGTCGTCCAGCAAGTGTCCATGTGTCCACCATCCTCCTCACAAAGGCCTCTGTGGGCAAAGGGAGACCCCCGAGTGAGCGTCCCGGACCCCAACTCCTCCTTGGCTCAGGCGTCTGCAATCTGCAGTGACTGTCATCATCACTGATCAGGTACAAACCTAAGTCTTCAAATGCTATTACAAATTTACAAATGTTGTTGACATGACACTGCCATGGGGAGCAGCAGAGCCAGGTGAGGGGGCAGACAGGGGGAGCACACTGAGGGAGAGGGGGGGCTGGACTATCCGTTATGGTCACTGCACCGGAGATTCTCCAACCCGGATATCCCTGAGGAGACCCCCATCCAATGCCATGTATATAATATATATCACATCCCTGATATCCCTGAGGAGACCTCCATACACCAGTGTATGGGGGTCTCCTCAGGGATGTGATATATACATGGCAGTGTATGGGGGTCTCCTCAGGGATGTGATATATACATGGCGGTGTATGGGGGTCTCCTCAGGGATATCCAGGATGGGATATATACATGGCGGTGTATGGAGGTCTCCTCAGGAATGTGATATATACATGGTGGTGTAACACCACCATGTACTGTATATATCACATCCCTGAGGAGACCCCCATACACCGCCAGGTATATATCACATCCTGGATATCCCTGAGGAGACCCCCCATACACCGCCATGTATATATCACATCCTGGATATCCCTGAGGAGACCCCCATACACCGCCATGTATATATCACATCCCTAAGGAGACCCCCTATATGTTTGCAGTGCACTATGGGCTGGGCATGGGGCAGTAATCGTGATGCATCGCGGAATCGAATCGCTGCCCTAATAATCGTAATCGAATTGAATCGTGAGGCAAGTGAAGATGCGCAGCCCTAATGCGTGCTTCGTGGCAGGCAAGTGCCTACTAGCACATTATGCATTTACTTTGCAGGGAAAAAGAAAACATTTTTTCACGAGTTTACTTCCCCCTTTAAAATTGTTTTCTTAAATGTGGAGATAAATGGATGATCATATGGACGCCCGGAGAACCTTACTCCACATATCTGCCGTGTTTTGTGCTTGACGGTTGGATATATGTGGTGGTTTCCCCATTGTCTCTTCCGCGCCTTTCCCAATCTGTTCTGTCTGCTGTGGTGGATGGGAATGATCGAGAATTTTGCAAGATGGTGCCGCTGGCTTCTGACGTTCAGGTCGACCGTTGGCTTCGCCTTGCACATGCATGGTTGAGACCTTTCGGCGTCCACATCTCCAACAGGTGTGTTAACCACTTTTAAGACCGGAAGGATTTGCCCCCTTAATGACCAGGCCCTATTTTGCGATTCAGCACTGTGTTCATTTAACAGACAATTGCGCGGTCGTGAGGTGCTGTACCCAAATAAAATTGACGTACTTTTTTCCCCACAAATAGAGCTCTCTTTTGGTGGTATTTGATCGCCTGTGCATTTATTTTTTTGCGCAATAAACAATAAGAGCGACAATTTTGAAAAAAAAAATATATATATATATATATATATATTTTTCACATTCTGTAAAAGAAAAATTTAAAAATCAAAATTTTTTACCATTTGAGGCCAATTCGTTTTCTGCAACATATTTTTGTCAAAAAACCCCGCAAAAAGCGTATTTTGATTGGGTTGCGCAAAAGTTATCGTGTCTACTAACTACGGGAAGGATTTATGTAATTTTTATTGTTTTTGTTTTTTTTTTTTACTAGTAATGGTGGCGATCTGCAATTTTTTGCGGACTGCGACATTGCGGCGGACAGATCGGATCCCTGACTGACATTTTTGACACTTTTGGGGGGTACCAGTGACATTACTACAGTAATGAGAGCTAAAAATATGCACTGTTACTGTAATAATGACACTGGCAGGGAAGGGGCTAACCCTGTAGGTGATCAGGGGGTTAAATGTGAGACTAGGGGAGTGATTCTAACTGTGGGGGGGGGGGGGGCGCGTGGCTTCTGAAATGACCATAGAGACATGTGATCCTATATAGAAGGATCACATGAGCTCTGATCATTTCAGGGAGGACGACGGTCGGCTGTGTTGACAACAGCCGAGCGTCCTTCTCTCTGAGCGGGGAGTGATCGCAGGTGTCAGGCGGCAATCGGAGCACGCTCGCCCCCTAGCTCCTCCCAGGCGACCGACGTACCCCTACGTGGTTTTGCCTGTAGGAGCCGGCTTGCCAACGTATATATATATATATATATATATATATATATATATATATATATATATATATATATATATATATATATATATAATGCGGTTGGCAAGTGGTTAATCACGCCCGATACTAGGTGTGGCAGTTTGATTGCACCCTGCCACAGATCTTGGAGGAGATCACATCTATGAGGCATTCCAGGCAAAATAATAGTAATATATACTCCCCTGTGTTATTCCTTATAATTTAATTGGCATTCATATGGTTCCTTATATCCTTTCAGTGAATAAGGACCGATATATTGCTGCTGATATCAATTCAAACACCACAAATAGGAATCATCAAAACTGCACCTATCAGTGAGTGCTAGAGTTTAATCAGCCTATATATAAAGGTAGCCACTGGATATATAAAAAAACTTATGCTAGTCAAGGCACACTGAAATAATTGTGGGAAGAATTAGTATTAGTTTCTCTGCAAATAATAGTTAATTTGTTACTCTGTTCCCCATCAGATTATAAACCTGGATCCGGTTACTCCTTATGATACACCAATGTTTATCTGAACACATTGATTACATCTGAGTTGAAGGTAATGTCTCCTACATGGAATCCTGTTCTGAGATTATAAACGCTGCGATTTGCTATAGACAACAGTTTTTGCCTATTAAATGGGCTTGTGTCTGCTGCCTTTGTTTATTGACGAGATATTTTCAGATATAACCCGGTACATGTAAGCAGCCTTTTTTGCTAGAATTCATATACAGATAATTTATTGAATGCTATGTGATTATGAATAATTTATTTGATTATTCTTATTGGCATAGGAAAGCAATATCCATTACTCCTGAAGAAGCTGTATTTACAGTGAAACATGTTGAGAAAGATCGTAATTGATCTGGAATAATTGCTTGCCATACATGCAGAGACCATTGACACATGGATATGTATCGACTTAAATTTTAATTTTTCTAATAAAATGTTGGAATTTTTTACAAATGTTGACTGTTTTTTGCACCCTAAAAACCCTATGAAATTTCTTTGCCAATGTCCTACTATTAAAGTGTATTTACAGTCTGCATTTAGGAGGCGCCTCTGTATTGGTTTCTTTTTCATATTCTAGGAAAATTCCTTTGGTCATTCCCCCTCTGCTGATGGCTGCCTCAACTTGTGGACTTATGAACATTTGGTGTCCAAAAAATGGATTTTTGTAAAATCTTACCGTAAAATCCTTTTCTCTTAGCTCATCGACAGACGTAGTCCTCGGTGATACACCACCTTCGGGTTATGTTACCTCCGCAGGAGCAGGACTAGACAGGAAATTAAAAAGCTCTGGCCACACCCTAGGGGCAGTCCCAGAGGGTATATCCTCTCTCTCTCTGCCTCAGCAAATCAGTTATGTGAAAAAGCAGTGCTTAGAGAATTTAACCCAACCCAACTCCAAAACAGAGGGGCGGGGACTACGTCTGTCGATGAGCTAAGAGAAAAGGATTTTACGGTAAGATTTTACAAAAATCCATTTTTCTCTAGCGCTCATCGACAGACGTAGTCCTCGGTGATACACCACCTTCGGGACGTCCCAGAGCAGTATCACAACTGAGGGGTGGGAAAATGGAAATCAAATCCCAATCTAGAAGGCCCAACCGGTGCCAACTAGAAGTTTACAATGCTCATCCTTAATGATGAGACTCAACAAAAAAATTTTCAAACAGAAAAAAACCCTCGAGGTAGACCACCGGTGGAGAAGATTTTAAAAAAGCACTGGCACCTTTTACTAAAAGATAATGTTCTTAAAACTTTACTTCCCTCAAAACCACAGTTCATTTATACCAAGCCTAAAACCCTCAGGTTACAACTAGCACATAATGTGGTCAATCCACCTAAAAAAATAGGCACATTCTGGGATCAGAATGGGTTCTTTAGTTGCGGCAGGTGTATGATCTGCCGCACCTCTAGGTTTAGAAAAAGGAAAAATATGAATTTTAAATCATCTTTTAATGGTAAAATGTATAAAATCAATAAATTTATAACGTGTTCATCCACACATGTAACTTACCTTCTCTCTTGTCCATGTGGACTACAATATGTGGGTAGGACCACAAGGGAACTGAAGGTGAGACTGAGAGAACATGTCTCCAATATAAAGAAAGGGTTTAAAAACCACAGCCTTTCCCACCATTTCAAATTGTTCCATCATAGTGACCCCACCCTTTTGTCCTTTTGTGCCATAGACAAAATAGAACCCCACTGGAGGGGTGGTAACCTTAAAAAAGCAGTGTCACAAAACGAGACCCAGTGGATCCATCGGTTGGAGACACTCAAACCAAAAGGACTGAACGTAGACTTAGATGTCAATTGTTTCCTATCCAATTGGTAACCCTCCCTAAATATCCTTTATTCCTTTAAGAATAAAATGTTTATATATATATATAATCTCCTCTCAACCTTTTTTTAATAACATTTTATTTATTATTTTTAGTATAGAAATTCAGAATTGACTATATATACTATTATATTATTATATTCCTCTGATGACCTTATTTCCTCTCCACACATATATTTACATGTTTTTATAATTCAAGATTATATATTAATTTATATAAAGGTTTTAATGATTTATGTATATCATATTATTAAAATATCAATTGTCCCATTATTTATAGGAACATATTACAGGTTTTTCTATTATTATAATTTTATATTTTTTATCTTTATTTTGTTTAATTTAAGATCAATTTTAATGAATTTTTATTATTTTTATTATCATCAATTAACTTAGTATTAAAAATTGAATAACTATTTAATGAGAACACAATAAAATATTTATATCTCTGATGTTTTTAACATTGTAAAACAGCAGGATAAACAATGGGTTAAATAAGCATTGTGTACAGGAAGTGATGCCCGGACGTAACAATCGCTCATGAATATTATAGATATATCAATTAAATAACAAAGGTTATAGATGAGTAATTCCACTATAACAATGCCATTGGATAAGATATATGGTTTATGATCGATTGCCAAAGTTTAAATAATTAGATTCCGGAAATTAGCATCGAGAGGCTACGATATAAAGAGCCTCCGCTAACAGGAAGTGATGTCTTTGAAGACGCTGTATTGACGGCGAAACGCGTTGACGCACTTCCGGTCGCGGACCAAAACAAACGTCACTTCCGGTCAGGAACTTCCTGTGTGTGGAACGCACGCCGAGAGCGGCGCCACACGAGTTCCTTGTATATGCCTGAGTTATATTCTTGCTTGTGAGTACCCATCTAAATTTTTTTTTTGGGAATAAAATTGCTCATACTTACTTCACCATGTATGGCCATTTTTTTGTTTAACGGTGGAAGCGGAAGCTGACCCAAAACAATTTCCAAGGCTACATAGGAGAAGTTCTGGTCCTGTAAAGATCCCGGGCAATGTGCAATAACTTTGAAGGTCTATGATTATCTGCAATCTGGTGAGTGGGGAACCTTGAGGGGCACCATATCACTCTGCAAGCACCTTAATTATTTGGCACCTTGGCACCTTAATTGGATCACTATAAGGACTTTTTCAAGCACTGAATATTTATTTGGACTATTTTCAATCACTTATTTATTGTGCACTATCATATTTAATTATATATTTATCTGTTACTGCTCAGATATTTATAAGCACTTAGCACTTTTTTTGTATATTTGATCATACTGATTATTGTATTTATATCACAACACTTAACACTTTGTTTTGAGCTAGCGCTGCATAATTTCGGTTTCATCACCTTAATAGAATAAGCCTGTACCACCGTTTGTCTAATCCATTTGGCAATGGTCGCGGCAGATGCAGGCAAACCCTTTCTGGGGCCATCCGTGATCACAAAAAGTGAATCCGTCTTACGAAATGATTCCGTAGCTTTCAGGTATACCCTGATTGCCCGAACCACATCTAAGGAATGCAACGCATGTTCCCGATGATGCTTGGGCTGAGGACACAAGGAAGGTAGTACAATATCTTCATTCAGATGAAAATCTGAAACCACCTTGGGAAGAAAAGATGGTTTAGGATGAAGTACTACCTTATCCCTATGAATCACTAGGTATGGTGACTGGCATGATAATGCAGCCAGTTCTGACACCCTGCGAGCAGAAGTAATAGCCACCAAGAAGGCCACCTTCTGGGATAAAGTAAGCAAGGGAATCTCCCTGATGTTTTCAAAGGGAGGTTTCTGTAGAACCGACAAAACCAAATTAAGATCCCAGGGCGGTAAGGGCGCGCGGACTGGAGGAGCCAGGTGCCGCACCCCCTGGATGAAATTCCGCACCAAGGATTTGGTAGCTAAAGGCTTCTGAAAGAAGATTGCTAATGCTGAAACTTGACCCTTGATGGTGCTCAAGGCTAGCTTCTGCTCAACCCCTTGTTGCAAAAAGGCCAATATTCGAGTTACCGAATAGATACGTGGAGGAAATCCTAAAGATTCGCACCACGCAATATAAGTCTTCCATGTGTGATAATAGACTTTGCTGGAAGTCGCTTTCCTTGCTTTAATAAGGGTAGGAATGACTGAAGCTGACAAACCTCTGTCCTTCAGTACTTGGGTCTCAATGGCCAGGCCATTAAACCCAGCGACTGTAAAGCATGATGGTAATTTGGTCCTTGAGACCACAGACACTCCCTGAGACGAAGTTCCCACGGAACGTCTACGACTAACATGTCCAAGTCGGCCAGGCCGGCTAGAGGAGGCCAGCCTAGAATTTCTAGGACCACTGGCGCTGACTGGATCTGAACCAGGCGTCCCTAGAGGTATCTGGCCCCGACCATCCGAGAAAGTCTGGTCGTTTTCTGTTCCCACACATTTATCAGATACCTGATAGTTATCAGGAAAGGTGATCTTTTCTGGTTGAACCTCAGGGACCGAAGTCACCCGACTAGAGGCTACTTGGCCTATCTGGTCAACCAGATCCGATTCCTGTGAGGTATCGGGACTAATCTTAGGAAAAGGTAAAGGAAAAGATCTATTCAGGGAACGGTAATTACCGCTTCCTGTAGTACTTAAATGTTGGAAGGGAAGAATCGCACCGGTAGTAGTGGTTGATGCTCGATCTAATGTCCTGAATACCGGTGAAAACGTCCCCCCACCCTGAAACCGGGTGGGGGCGCACCTTCAGGCTGTTTACTCCTTTGCTTCGGGTTTGGCTGGGTTGGTCTTTTGCTTGTCCGACCAGCCCTTCTTGAACCCTCCTGGAGGAGTCTTGCCTTTCCCGCTAGTACCAGCCAGGCGCCCTTTATGGGCGGTAAAGAAAGGTCCTCGCTTGTTGCGAGGTCCCTTAGCTTTAGCAGCCTGTGGCAAAAAAGTGCTCTTGCCCCCAGTGGCATCCTTAATGATTTCATCTAAGTTGGCCCCAAATAGACGATTCCCCTGAAAGGGGAGATTTGTCAAGGTCTTCTTGGAACCTAGGTCAGCTGACCAGCATTTTAACCACAGCACACGTCTGAGGATCACCGCTGTCTTAGATGCATGCCCTAATAAGGGAGTAGTGTCCAAGGCTGCGTCACAGATAAACTGTAGCCCTTGTATAATCTGTTCCATCAAATCAGATGTCTCCTGGGGAATATCTTTTCCCCTAAGATATTGGCGTACCATTTTCGCCCATTCCGTAAGTGTCTGGGAAACTAGACCAATAACAATTACTGGTCTAAATGCTGACCCTATCAGAGAGAAGATGGTGCGGGACTCTGCTTCCATCTTTCGATCCACCGGATCCTTAAAGGACGAAGTGTCCTCCACTGGAATAACCGTGGCTTTATTCAGCCTGGCAATAGGCGGATCCACGACTGGTGGTACCGTCCATTTCTTAATGATGGATTCCTCAAACGGATAGCGTCTAGCAATACGCTTGGAAATAGTAAAGGTACGTTTAGAATGCTCCCATTCTCCTTTAATCTGATTACCGAAACATTTAGGTACAGGAAAAGCCTTCATCATCTTGATGGGCTTATTAGTACCAAAAGGAATCTCTGTTTCAGTTGCCTCTGCCGGTAAAGCCTCAAGTTTTAAGGTTTCCTGCACTGCCACAACTAGTGCGTCCACCAATGCTTCTTCCTGAATAATGGCAGGAGAAGAAGCGTCCTCCTCACTGTCTGAGGGGGCTTTACCTGGGATAACAGCCCTTGCAGAGGAACCTGCAACTGCCGTGACCACCTCTGAATCTGAGTCAGAGGTGTCAGATGGTATAGGGGTAGGCGGGGGTCGCTTCCTTGACCCCCGTCCCTGACAGGCCGCCTCCACCCGAGCCACCATAGACTCCAAAATTGCTGTAAATGATTCTATACTCTGTGCACCGGCGGGTCCCGTGGCCCCCTCGAGGGAAACAGGTGGGGGAATATGTGTGGCAGGGTCCATGATAACTCCAGTTACTTCCTGGATAATATAATTCAAAAATAAAACTTTTTTTTTTTTTTTTTTTTTTTTTTTCGACCCCCAGCGCCACAAAAGCCCCTTAGTGTTACCTGCTAGGGATCCCTATCGATCGAGAGAGAGAGAGAGATAGACCCCCAGGCTCACCACTTGATGCTCAGAGTTTAACTGCAACAGGTTACAGCGCTGTCTTAACAAACAGGAAGTCTTTTGGCTGGCTGCCCAGGAAGAAAGGAGGCGGCTCCGCCCCTCTGTACGCCTTCCGGCGCCTCCCCCAAGCTCCACGAGGTGTTTGGATCACCTCAAACATGGCCGCCCCCATGCTGGAGACACGAGGCTCCGCCAAAATGGCGGCTCGTGCGATCCAGCAAAAAAAATGGCGGCGGCCCGTACTGAATAGCGGTGTGCTGCAGGGCACACAACACTCTCACTGCATGGGGATATGGCGTGGTTGGCGGTACCGGCCCTGGCGGACCGCATGGCCGTTCGGGAGGCCTGCTAATAGCTGGAGATCTGATTAGGAAGGCAGTCTACATGTCCGTGGCTACTGACTGGTAGGTAGCTTATTCTTAACCCATAAGATTCCCAGAATGCCACAGATTACATCTTTAAGACATGTATACAATTAGATTGTTAGCTCCCAAACCAAGCCTCCTGGCTTTTTTGCACACATAAAATCACACTCAAAATAGGAGGATCTGTGTTATGTTGTAGGATAGAAAGGGACTCTATCTTACCATACAGAGAGGGGCCCGCGTTCACCACAACACCCGTCAGGGGGAAAGGGGGAACATACTACTCACCATACCGGAACCAGGCGGGCACCAACTCCTGACAGTACCCCTCTCCACCGGGGCGGGAGGGCTGTCGACCGATACGGACGCCGTGACTCATGGTCTTTGGCGTTTCGGCGAGACATTTAACTCGCGTGGACAGTCCTTTAATGGGACTTTGTCGCGGCCGACCCAGCGCGGAGCTATGGCCTGCATGCGCTCGTAGGCTGAACTGGGGTGACCACCGGATCTCAACATCCAGCCCGTCGCCCAGTTCAGCTTTCTTGCTTGAAGATCTCACAGGAACACTGGAGAAAAAAGCTGTCTAAAAAAAAAATCCTTTAAGAAAAAATTCTTGCCAGGACCTAAGATCCCAGCAAGGTGTCTAGGTCCTTACTCCTAACTAGACAGAAAATAACTGATTTGCTGAGGCAGAGAGAGAGAGGATATACCCTCTGGGACTGCCCCTAGGGTGTGGCCAGAGCTTTTTAATTTCCTGTCTAGTCCTGCTCCTGCGGAGGTAACATAACCCGAAGGTGGTGTATCACCGAGGACTACGTCTGTCGATGAGCGCTAGAGAAAAGTTTTTTTGTGGACACAATCAATGAATAAGGACATTATTCACTGCCATTTGACCTAGCGCCGATATAGGTGAATTAGGGGTGGCCCGCAGAGAGACCCCAATGTTGAGGGGGGGAGCGTAAAAAGGGAAGGAAGAGCATTCGGGGGCCCGACCAACGAAGGGAGGGGCCCACGTCCACCCCGAGGGACCACCAGAGAGGCAGGGAGACAGTAATACACCGTGGGACCAGGCGGGCACCGCTCCAGACAGACCACCCACCATCTTGGCATCGGAGTGCTGCGGGCCAGAGGTATGCTGCGACTCAGGTTAGGACTAGGATCGTGACCAGGGCTATGCGTCCTCGTGAGACGTTTAACAGCCCCGGTCCAGTGGGGCTATGTTGCGGCCAACCCAACGTGGAGCTAAGGTCGGGTCATGCTCGTTGGCCAGACTGGGAAGACTATAAGGATCTAGGATATCCAGTCCGTCGCCCAGTCCGGCAGTTTATAGTTCTCACAGGAACAGAATTGTAGTTCGCACAGGAACAGAAAATAATAAAAAAAAAACAATTTTGTTTAAAAAGGAAAAAATGCCAGGACCAGAGATCTCAGCAAGGAACTAGGTCCTTACTCCTGACTAAGCAGAAAAAAACTGAAGTCCTATAGCAGGAAGTGTGAGCATACCCCCTGGGACTGACCTATAGGTGTGGTCCATTTTTTTTCAGCCTAGTGTTGTACTCCTATGGAGAGCAGCATAGACCCATCGGTCAAGATGATATGGAGCTGTGTCCGTCAATGAGCTAAAGAGAAATTACGTTTTTAAAAAGGAAGGCTCCACCCAAACACCCACATTTTTTGGTTTGAGTGGAATATGACAGAAGTTTGATACCCCATCAGGTCTTTACAGCTATCTGATTTTTTTTAATTTAGCTTCAAATAGCACAGGCTTAAGTGAATACTGAGTTTCCATTGATTGAAAGTCTACTGGAAGGTACATATACAAAATAGCTGTATCCACAGTCCTACAGTGAATTCATAATTTATTTCATAAGGTAATACTGGAAACATGTCTGCAAAGCTAAACAAGTGACAGGGAGAGGTTCCTCAGCTCTGGTACCCAATGGCTGTAAAGATCCACAGGTTGACTGAACCCTGCCCCAATCCAGAAATAAAACTCAATTTTGGATGGGCTAAACAGGCCAAAATGCGCACAAAAAGTAGAGGTTTTGTAAGAGCTAAGGAAAAGAGGGCAAGTGGCAGTTCTTTTTTCTAATTGCTCAAATTTAAACGGAACACCCAACATAAGGAGGTGTGGAGCAGCAGGCAAACATAGCCATGTTTAAATCTAAATCCATCAATAGGCTCCAAAGCCTACCTTCTGGCATTAAGTGAAAAAGATGCACATACAATGTACCTTTCTGCTTCCTGGGGGTGCTGGATCGAAGATTCTGGTCTGCATCTCACTGGGCAAAGCAGAATACACAGGAAGAATGATCAGTTCAGGTACATCCGGACCAAGAGACTTCATTCTTTCATACAGAATTTCACAGGCCGTGTCAATTTCTTCCTGACCAGTCAGAAAAACCAAGATATCACCTATGCAAAGGGAGAAAAAAAAAAAAAAAAAAAAAAAAAAAGTTATTTTTTAATAACTAAATACAGATTTAAAAGACGACTAGCTCAAGACACTGTTTGATTCTGAGAAATTGGGTACATCATAAAATCTACTTTTCAAACTTATATGGGTCTGTGTCCCCAAGCTGAAGATGCTAGGGAGTCAATCCCATTATAGTCTATGTGGATTTAATGTGCAGGTGTGGCCAGGCAACTGGGTTTCTGGTATAGGATGTAAACGATCACTAGAGGCCATCAGATCCAGGAAGTATGTATCTGGTAAGGGAAAGGTTGAGCTAGTTTAGGTCAAGGGTGGAAGCAATAAGGACAAGTGCACATTGTTTTAAAGTGCAATTTTCCTTTAACCACTTGCCTACTGGGCACTTTTACCGCCTTCCTGCCCAGGAAGGGTTTTTTAATGTTTTGTTAAACAAATAAAAAAAGACCAAAGATTTTGGAAAAACAACTTTTTTTCTTAGTTTGTTGGAAAATGTTGAAAACCGGTAATTTTTCTCCTTCACTGATGGGCACTGATAGTTGGCACTGAGGCAACACTGCTGGGTACTGATAGGTGGCACTGATGGGTGACACGGATGATGAGGCACTGATTGGCTGCAAAGATGGGCGCTGACGAGTATCATTGGTGGGCACTGACTGTTGGGACCACTGTCCCTTTAACAGAAGCCGATTATCGGCTTTCTTCTTCTCACCTGACACTGTCAGCATGAGGAAAGAAAAGCTGATAACCCACCTGTGTTTACATTCTCTGATTGTAAATTATAGGCTGACAGCTGATCACATAGTAAAGGGCCGCTGTGATTGACCCTTTACCCCGATCAGCAGAGTCTGAAGGACTCAGCGATCACAGAGCGAGCCAAAGGGGTCACGCAGGTAGCGCGATCAAGAGAGGACGTCCATGTAAGCCCTCCCGCCAAAGTAAGCTTGCGCTGTAGCCATCTTTCGGCTATAGTGCAGGCAGAAATTGGTTAAAACCTAAACCTAGCACAAACATTTTTCTTTGGATCACAAGGAAACTGGTTAAACATGTCAACCTGTCCCTAAAACAGCAAAAATAACCACAATTTCTCCTAACTTCTTCCCTCGCAGCAGAACAGGATTTGAAGAGAACTTTCTCCAAAGCATCCAAAATAACATTTTCTCTGAGTTGATTAGGGACAGGTTAAAACCACCATCATTTTCTGTTCTGTTTTTTTTTTTTTTTTTTAAATCAAGAAAAGCTTTATTGAGAAAAATTCACACCATTACAGTCAGAAAGGAAAAAAAAAATGTAAACTTTCGGATGGTAACATCAAACTATAAACATTACACAATCCACGCCACACCACATTCCCCCCAAGGTTAGCATAGTCAAGCACATTGCGACAAACACACAGCATTATAAAATATAAGAAAGTATAGGGAACACCTCTACCCCTCCCACCCGATCCAAGATTGAGCATATACATTTCTCACAAAATTACCGTAACAAACGGTCCAGGATAAGATCATCAGGGGCCATGCCTGGGCTGTTCAGCCACACATCCCATACCTTAGAGAATTTCTGAGGCACCCCCCTATGTTGATATATAACCTTCTCCATACGTAAAGTAGAAGCCATCTGTGCCAACCACATCCCATACGTGGGTGGCTCCTGCGCTATCCAGTGTCTCAGGATCAGTAGACGGGCCTGAAAAAGTGCCCGGCTGGCGGCCTCACGCAAAAACTTATCTTCCACTACCGCTTCCAGCATCCCCAAAATGCAATGTCTGGGATCCCCAGGGATAGCCACCCCTAGAGTTCCATTAATGGCAGACAGCACCGTGGACCAGTATCTGTGCAGCTTTGGACATCGCCACAGCAAGTGAACCAAGTCCCCCACCTCTCTCCGGCATCGTCCACAGAGGTCATCGTCACGAAGACCCATGGCATAGAGTTTCCGGGGAGTGTGATGCACTCTTAGCAGGATGTAAAGCTGCGACACCTGGTGTGAGGCATTGAGAGAGCAGCTACGGACTACCTCCAAGGCCTCCTCCCACTGTTTCCCCGGGATCTCCCCCACATCCACGCTCCAGCGGTCACAAGCCTGGCTCGGGTACTTTTCCAGGAAAGATCCCAGAAGAGAGGCATAGCAGCCTGATATGAATCCCTTGGTGTCCTGATATTGTTGCATAAGGAAAAAGACAGGGGTCGGGGACAGAAAAAGCTGTCCCAGAGTTTCCTGTGCCCTCCATGCGTGTTGCAATTGGAAGTAATAAAATCTCATACTGTCCGGGAGCGAGAAGCGCTCCTGAAGCTGTTCAAAGGTCAACAGGGACCCCTCCCGCACAACATGTATAAGGTGTGTCACCCCATATACTCGCCACCTGTCACCCTGTTCCAACTTGCATAATTCCGGATAAGTCCTATTGTCCCATATCGGGCTAAAGTTAGTATAACCCAATGCTTGCTGAAGTTGTTTAGTTTTGTCCCATATTTTTTGTAGTAATCTATATGTCGGGAAGCGCTTATTAGGTTTAGAAAAAAGTTGCGCCTCAAGTCCCTCCGGCACCCCTCGCGCGCCAACAAACCACTGCATAACCGTCAGTGCCGCGCCGGTACGCGACCCGGATACCGCCCCCACCAGATGTTGCAACTGTGAGGCCAAATAGTACAACCACGGATTAGGAAGGGCAAGGCCCCCCCCCTCACGAGGCTTCTGCAGCTGCTCCATACGTACTCTAGCTGCCTTACCCTTCCACATAAGAGTCCGGAAAAGGGTGTTAACTATGCGGAAAGTTTTCAGTGGAATAACGATAGGAGAATTATGGAGGAAATATAGCAATTGTGGCATCAAAACCATCTTTATAAGGTTCACCCTCCCGGCAAGTGATAGCCAGAGTTTGTTCCAAGTCCTGATTTTGTCCCGAAACCTGGTAAGAAGGGGGCTAAGATTGAGTAAGCTATACTGGGTCGGGTCCGCTGAGACCACGACCCCCAGGTATTTAAACTGCTGAACCGAGGGGACCGGGCAGTGTGGACCCAAGGAAGGAGCATCGGTCCTGTCCAGTTGCAAGAGGGCGGACTTGGACCAGTTTATAGCGAGTCCGGAAAACCGACCGAACTCCGTAATAACTGACATAGCCGAGCTCAGGGAAACATCAGTGTCACCCAATGTCAGGAGCATATCGTCCGCGTAGAGCAGGACTTTATCCTCAAATGGTCCATACCGGAACCCCACAATGGATTGCTGAGCTCTTATGCGCGTCGCAAGAGGCTCTATCGCTATGGCAAACAATAGGGGTGACAGAGGGCACCCCTGTCTCGTCCCCCTTCCCAGTGAAAAACGGGTGGACACCCTGCCCCCCTCCCTAATGGTAGCCGTTGGTTGAGAGTACAATAACTTCACCCACGACAGGAATACAGGGCCAAAACCAAATGATTCCATGGTGGCCCAGAGGTATCCCCATTCCACACTGTCAAATGCCTTATTGGCATCCAGGGACAGCAGTGCCCTCCCCCCCGCGTTATCCGCCGGCGTTTGGATCGCGACAAACAGGCGACGTAAGTTAAGGGCCGTAGATCTATTGGGCATAAAACCCGCCTGGTCTTCATGAATGATATGCGTTATAACTTTGTTAACTCTACGTGCCAGAACTTTAGCCAGTAACTTGACATCCGCCTGGAGCAGAGAGATGGGCCTGTATGATCCCGGGTCCGTAGGAGATTTATCTGGTTTGAGTAATAATATGATGCTAGCCCTAGTCATAGACTCCGGAAGGGTCCCCACCTCCCTCGCCCTCTGGAACACCTCCAACAATCTTGGCAGTAACAGCCCAGAATAATTCTGGTATATTTCAGCAGGAAGGCCATCATCCCCAGGAGCCTTAGATCCCGGAAAGAGGGCCACCGCTTCCAGCAACTCCTGCTCCGTAATCGGGGCCTTAAGCTGCAGCCGCTGTTCCTCCGTCAACTGCGGTAGAGGAGTGGCACCCAGAAAGTCCTGCAGCTCCTCCGGACTGTAGTGAGCCCGCGAGGAGTACAGGTCCCTGTAAAACCTCACCAGCTCAGCCATAATGTCATCCTGCTTATTAACCAAAGCACCACCCGGTATCCTGAGAGCCCCTATGGGAGGAACCGAAGGGCGTGTCCCCACCATTCTCGACAGCATACGGCCCGTGCGTTCCCCTTCTTCGTAAAATGCTGTTTTGGCAAAAAAACGCTTTTTGTCTGCCTTTGAGCGAACCTCCCCATCCCACACCGACTGAGCCGAGAGCCATGCTGCCCTCGTATCATCAGTGGGGTTGTTCAAGTATTCCTGCTCCAGTCGCTGTGCGCACCGGGACAGATGTTCCTCAAAATCTTTAGACTTGGTCTGGACCCTCTTAACATTAGCAATGAGGACCCCACGGAGAAAGCTCTTAAAAGCCTCCCATCTCAGGAGCACATCCCCAAAACGGTCATGCTCCTCAAAAAAGTTTGCGATGGCTGCTGGAATGTCATTGTCCGGCGGAAACAGTTTCAGCCAGAAGGCATTTAAGCGCCAGGGAGCTCTACGCAAGTCCACCCGAGGGCGGACCTGCAATCTGACTACCAGCGGGGAGTGGTCCGAGATCCCCCTATGGGCATACCCTATGTCCTCCACAATGGCCACGGCCTCCCTGTTACCCACACATAAATCTATACGTGACAATGCAGAGTGAGTTTTGGAGAAACAGGAAAACTGCACCGTATCAGGGTTTCTAAGGCGCCACACCTCACACCAATCCACCTCCGTCAAAAAACGGGAGAGCGCCGTACCTCTGGCAACACCCCCGGAGGGCGGTGGAGGGTGTCTGTCCCTGGCAGGGTCCAGTACCCCATTAAAGTCCCCTATAACAAACAATGGCAATCCAACCTTGTCCATAGTAAAATTAAGGAACTCCCTGAGCACCCCAGAGGAGAATGGGGGCGGAATGTACACTATTGCCATCACACACATAACTTGAAAAAGCATACAATGTAAGAACACATACCTCCCCTCAGAGTCCACCTGGACCCCCAGTTCCCGGAAGGCCAGCGACCCGTGAATCAGCACACTGACCCCCCGGGAATATGAGGAGTGGGTGGAGTGATAGCCCCATCCCACCCATGCATATCGTAGGCATCCAACAGAGTCCCCCACCAAATGAGTCTCCTGCAAGGCAATAATGGCCGGGTGGTACTTTCGTAGCTGATGGGCCATCATAGCCCTCTTGAGTGGGCAGCCCAGGCCACGAACATTCCAAGAAACTACAGGTATCCCTGCCATGAGAAAAACCAACGAAGATAGCCAAGTGAAGACCGGAGGCCCCCACCAAGGCAACCAAGGCAAAGACATAGAAGGTCCCCTGAGGAGTCCTGGTGTGGAAATGTGGCAGCTTGACAGTGTCCAGTGAAACATGTAGTGTGAATCTTCCCAAAAACAAAAAAACAAAAGTCAGTGAAACTGAAACTCAGTAGGTCAAGGCACAACGGCACCCTGACAAAGAACCGTCTGAAAACTGGCGGCTCACTCCAGACGGGTTCGACCGCAGCCCCACCGTCCAGATGGGAGCCACCCGGCCAACATGCACAACGGTGCAAACATAAAAGCAGGTTCCAAAGCAGAGCCATGGAAAAACACATCTTCGCTCGTCCACACTCGTCACAGTCGGAGCTGTAGATTCCAATTCAAACTCAGTAAACGTCCCCGGCCGGGTCAAAAGCAGACAGCGTGCAAGAACACGCGCAAAATGTAGGGCAGCCCCACTCCGGATAGATGCGGTCACCGAGGAAATCCGGATCACTCTCCAGGCTCATCCCCTCTCCTGCGACCGAGAGCCGGTTCGTGGACATCCAGCCAGCTCGCCGCATCCGCTGCAGTGTCAAAAAAGTGCGCCCTGCCCTCCGCCGTAACTCTCAAACGGGCAGGGTACAGCATAGCATACACCAGGCCAATTCGACGGAGTCGTTTCTTCACATCGATGAATTTAGCCCTTTGTTTTTGTACATCCGCCGAAAAGTCCGGGTAAAAGGACACCCTGGCACCATTATATCTGATTTCTGCCTTTTCACGGGCAAGACGTAATATCTTCTCCTTGTCCCGGTAATGTAAAATCTTAGCGAGCATGGGCCTGGGAGCATTGCCGGGCAACGCCCTGGTGGGAACACGGTGTGCGCGTTCCACCGCGTATAAAGAAGAAAAGGACTCCCGTCCGAAGATCTCACATAGCCAGTTCTCAACAAAGTCCGTGGGGTCCCTTCCCTCCACCTTCTCAGGTAACCCCACAATACGAACATTATTTCTGCGCAGGCGGTTCTCGATGTCATCTGTCTTGTTCCTGTTAGCCTGAGCCTGCCTGGCTGTTTCCCTGGATTCCGTTATTAAAGTGGGCATCTGGTCTTCCAAGTCACAGATGCGACTTTCGGCAGCTGTGGTGCGTTCCCGCATTTTTTGTAAATCCTGACGCAATAGGGCTACTTCCTCTGTGAGACCCCCCAGTCTGTCCTTGACAATGTTCACGGAGGCTGTGCATTGCTGCACAGCCTGAAGAATGCGACTCAGGGTTGCCTGAGTCCCCGCCAACAAGTCTCCCTCCAGCTCATCACTGAACTCAGACTGCTCAGGTACCTCCACATCCCCGCGCCCTGCTGAATGTCCCCGGGTACCCGTGCCCCTGCCAAGGGTGGAGTCGTCACCTCGCTTGTGCCCGGGAGGTCGCACAGCTTCTTAGCATATAGCAGAATGTCACCAGCACTGTCCTTTCCCCCTGAGCGCACCGTTTTGGGCTTTGTGCCCATGTCCTTCTGCCTGTCAGGGCCACGGGATGATTGCTGCGGAGTCCCAAGGCCGGCACCCTCCTGGCCGGCCGAGCCAGGGACAGGGCCATCCTTTTGCTTGCTCCCTCTGGTCATGGCTGCGCCCGAGCGGGACATGCAGAGCGGCAACAGAGTCTGTGTGGGTCAAGGGCGATGGGCAGGTCAGGAAGAGCTACAGGCCAAAGAAATAGGGGCAACAGCTCACCGGATCCACGTCCGCCAAGGCGCCGCCGTGTTCGGCCGCCCGCCGTAGGAAAGGCCGCGGCTTCAACTGAAAGCTAGGCCTCAGCCCGGATCTCCGCGGATCGTGGTCCCCCACGGAAAATACAGCCAAATACCAGCAGCAGTGATGGAGAGTCCCCCCTAGGCGAGCTGGAGCCAGATGATTTAAGGTAAGGGCAGGATGGCAGCCGATTGCAATCCGGCGGAGTGGAGCTCTCCCCACGGTCCTGGACCTCAGGTTATCCGGCACCCATCCGGCATCCAGAGGCAGCAACAGACTCAGGGCACTTTCCTAAGCAATATCAGTCCACAATTCACGATCGTCCGGCCGGGGAAGGATGAAATTGCAGGATTAAAACTGGGAGCTCCGTGAGCTAGGTCTGCTCACATGCCCGGTCCGGCCACGCCCCCCCCCCCCTGTTCTGTTTTACATGTCACGTGTCAAGTAAAAACGGGTATCAAAAGGGAAAGAGAGAGGAAATTAGTACAAGGATAGCAGGAAAACCTTCCAAGTTTAAATCTTTGCTTACTCAGTCTAACTGGGGTATTTGACTTCAATTCCTAAACTTTTTTCAAACGAACCAAACCCCCTCATGCTACAATCATACAAACCTGGTGGCTCTGTAAGATGTATCTGCATAACTGTGATAAGGCTGGCATCCAGGTAGTCCGTCTCAGGTTCCTTAGTGTAAAGGATTTCTACAGGGTATGTTCGACCAGGGATGGTAAAAATGGGAGCCTCGTAGAAATACTGGGAGAACTTCACGGCATCTAGTGTTGCTGACGTAACAATAAGTTTCATATCTGGACGTTTTTGCACCGTCTGCAAAAGAAAACAAAATGCTAATTAATATTTTCTAAAAAAAAAAAAAAAAAAAAAAAAAAAAAAAATGGCAAAAACTACCTTCTTAAATATATAGATTCTTAAAGATAACCTTTTATTAAAACTACTGTTTGTAGGACACTAGTATGTAAAAGCAAGCACTTTCAGGCACGCAGTTTCAGCATTTTTCTAGACCAGAAAGCCAAAGCTTCTGTTAGGTAAATATTGATTTCAGTTAAGAAGTTGGCACTTTGGACAGTGAGGCTGCCGCAACACTCATGGGACATTGGTAGGCATTTATAAAACAAAGCTTTACCCACTTCCATATCAGATCAATTCTGGCATTCCTGAAACAATGTACAAGGGTTATTTTTCTGCACTAAATAAATTGGTGAAAAAAATATTTAAATATAATAATAGGTGAAATACTGAATTTGTGAAATATTTACCCCAATTTTATTGTATAACATGAAAGATGTTACACCGAGTAGATACCCAAATATGTCACGCAATGTCGTGGAATGGCACCAAACTTCGGTATTAGAATATCTCAATGGACCACACTTTAAAAATGTTTACAGGTTACCAGTTTAAAAAGTTAGAGGAAGTCTTGTGCTAAAATTATTGCTCTCACTCCCAACGTTCGCGGGGATACCTCAAGAGTGGTGTAATTATTTTACACTTTTCCTTTAATTTCTTTATTTTTTTTTTATCACTTTTATTCCTATTACAAGGAATGTAAACATCCCATGTAATAGTATTAGGGCATGACAGGTTCTCTTTATGGAGAACTCTGAGCTCTACAAGTCCCCACATCTCTCCTCTATGCTGTAAAGCCTGAGATTAAAAAAAAAAAAAAAAAAAAAAAACACAATTTCAGGCTTTCCAGCAAAAAACCGGCAGTGTTTTACATCTGCCGGCACCGGAAGGGGCGTCATGACATCACTTCCAGCCTGCGAGGGTCATAGAGATGGCCGGGGACCATTTGATATTTATCGGCTTTATTAAAAGATAGTGAATCGGAGTCTGCTGTAGGCAGATGGTAAGCAATTTCTCAGCGATCACTCCCTTAGGTTGTTTACTAAATCTTTCATCAAGCCACAAAGTGAGAGGACAGAATAGAGCATTAAGCTTTGTGAGACAATTCGTACGCTCAAAGCCAAGCCAAAAAACAAATAAGGCTAATGTGCAAGTACCTGGGTTTACATAACTGCAGGTCTGTGTCCCTCACCATGCGCTTTGGTTCTATGCCCCTATGTCGCTACAGGACACAGCATTAAATGGTACTCCTTAAGCAATTTTTTCAATTATGGGTTCACATTAACATACAAAGAACATAACATACTAGCACATGGAATGGGTCAACAAAAACGGCTTTCAATTTAAATATACAATTATCATGTGTACCTTTTTTAAAAGCCCAAACAGGACATCTGTGTGGATGGTCCTCTCGTGTGCTTCGTCAAGCATGATAATTGCGTACTGGGTCAAATCTGGGTCAATAAGACACTCTCTTAGCAACATACCATCTGTCATATATTTGATAACAGTCTCTGGGCTTGTGCAATCTTCAAATCGAATTGTATAACCCACCTAGAAAAACAAATGAAATGCACATTTTTTAGAGGTTTGTTTTTATGGATTGAATATCTGCAAGTTGTTTATTTTACAATTTAGGGCCATTCAATATAGTTGGCAGCTACCTTAATTAAGAAGCAGCTGCAAGAGATTAGCACCAAAAAACTTTTACGGAAAAAAAATAAAACAATACATTTCTTGCAGCTTAACCTGTGCATAAACAGAGTAGGAAATTCACCAATTTTTTTCTAAGAGCTGGACTTTCGAATCACTTGACCCTTAGCCTCAATAAATTATATATGGCATTCACCAATCCCGGATTAATTATGGCATATGCCAAGCTTCTCCCCTTCAATCTCCTCCCTACCATTTTTCTAGAAACATAGGAAAAGCATAACCCCATACATTCAAATATAAATAAATTGACCCCTAAAGGGTTAAGCTCACCTTTCCACAAAAAAATGAAAAGGTGTACTATCTATCTCACTACACCCTCCCCACCCCTCTTGTCCTCGCTAAATGGCCCTTATGTGATTCCAATTATTTGACACCATCTCCAACTAGTATAATGACCTGCCACTTTAGTACATACTACACAGCGCCCGGGTCATGTAATAGCATAATGCAAGCATTGATGAGCGCTCGCTGGAGTTGAAACTGCACTGACTAATGAGAAACCTTTTGAGGCGCCTTTCTTCCCGGACAGTGCAACAGAACAAACATAAGATTTGCATTGATGAGCATGGTCACATGACCAACGCTGACCAATTGAGCACTTTCCATTGCGCACAATATGCAGCTATACAATTTCTAGCGTTGATTAAGGAAGTTTTAAAGTGACAAACTGTTATACCAGCTGGATAGGATCACATAAGATATATGCACAGAGGACTAGAAGGGAGGGGAGAGTGTAGTGAGTTAGTTCATCCTAATAACCCTTATAAAAGTGGACTATACCACCACATTTAACAAAGAATGTTGAAGCATGCTTTTAGATGGCTAGCAGCAGCAGTAAAAGCATAATGTTCCACCCTGTGATGAATTTGCAACGTTGACGGAATTCTTTGCAGGCTGAGCTGTACACGAGCAGTGAAGGAACACTCTCGCGGTGCAAATCTGGGGACATGCGGAATGGATATAGCAAGTCAGTAGAGCAGCAGCTCTGTCTCTGCAAAAGCCGCAGGTGTCCAATCCAATATGCAGACAAAAAGCAGAGGATGGGGGTGTAATATGCTATCAAAGATAAAATATGAACATACCTCCTGCCCCAAACAGCAGCCATATTCCTCAGATACTCTTTTGGCAACAGACATGGCAGCCACTCTTCTGGGCTGGGTACAGCCGATCTTACCCCTCGTCGTGTAGCCAGCTTCTGCTAGATACTGAGTGATCTGAGTGGTTTTTCCAGAGCCAGTTTCTCCAATTACAATAAGTATTTGGTTGTCATGAACAGCCTGGGAAGATAAAATGTATATTAAAGCAGATATAAAATTCTTGCAAAAATAAACGCTTTCTCTATGGGGACAAGCCTATAACTTAAGATCGGAAATCATATGGCGGGTGAAGCCTGACACCGGAGAAAAAAAAAAAGAAAGAAAAAAACACATTTATAAAAAGCACAGCCGTATGCATTTTTAGATGTCTATTATGTTCCGCACACTAAAGCAAGCAAAAATGGATTTTGTAAAATCTTACCGTAAAATCCTTTTCTCTTAAGCTCATTGACAGACGCAGTCCTCTTGATTAATATCAAATTGGGTTATACTGCCCTCTACAGGAGTAGGACACTAGGCAGAAGGAAAACGTTCTGGCCACACCTTAGGGGCAGTCCCAGAGGGTATATCCTCTCTCTCCCTGCTACAGGATGTCAGTTATGTCACAAAGCAGTGTCAGAATTTAACCCAACCCAACTCAAAAGTAGAGGGGCGGGTACTGCGTCTGTCAATGAGCTTAAGAGAAAAGGATTTTACGGTATGATTTTACAAAAATCCATTTTTCTCTGTCGCTCATTGACAGACGCAGTCCTCTTGATTAATATCAAATTGGGACGTCCCAAAGCAGTGCCACAAATGAGGGGTGGGATAACAGAAATCAAAATCCAATCTAGAAGGCCCAACCGGTGCCAACTAGAAGTTTTAAAGGCTCATCAGACAAAAGGATGAGACTCAACTGAAAATCCAACAGAAAAAACCCTCGAGGTAGACCAACGGTCTCCTCAAATTGCGGCCTGCAAAACCTTGCGGCCAAAAGAGGCATCCGACGATGCCATCACATCAAATTTTGTAAAGGTATGAACCGACGATCAGGTAGCTGCCTTGCAAACCTGGACCACTGACACCTGATGGCGGAAGGCCCAGGAGGCACTGAGCGCCCGAGTGGAGTGCGCCTTAACAGGGAACGGAGGATTCCGACCCTTAATAGAATAAGCCTGTACCACCGTCTGTCTGATCCATTTGGAGATAGTCGCGGCAGATGCAGGCAACCCCTTTTTGGGGCCATCCGTGATCACAAAAAGTGAATCCGTTTTACGAAACGAGTGCGTAGTTTTCAGGTATACCCCGATTGCCCGAACCACATCCAAGGAATGTAACGCACACTCCCGAGGATGACTGGGCTTAGGACACAGGGAAGGCAATACAATGTCTCATTCAGATGAAACTCTGAAACCACTTTAGGAAGGAAGGATGGATTCGGACGAAGAACCACCTTATCCCTATGAACCACCAGATATGGGGAACGACAAGATAATGCGGCCAGTTCCGACACCCTGCGTGCAGAAGTAATGGCCACCAAGAAGGCCACCTTCTGGGATAACGTAAGCAAGGGAATCTCCCTGATATTTTCAAAGGGAGGTTTCTGAAGAACCGACAACACCAAATTAAGATCCCAGGGTGGTAAGGGCGCGCGCGCTGGCGGAGCCAAGTGCCGCACCCCCTGGATGAAATTCCGCACCAAGGAATGGGTAGCCAAAGGTTTCTGAAAGAAAATTGCTAACGCTGAAACCTGACCCTTGACAGTACTCAAGGCCAGCTTCTGCTCAACCCCCTGTTGCTGAAAAGCCAAGATTCGGGTCACCGAATAGGCACATGGAGGAAATCCAAGGGATTCACACCACGCAATATAAGACCTCCATGTGCGATGATGGACCTTTCTGGAAGTCGCTTTCCTTGCTTTAATTAAAGTAGGAATAACTGAAGTTGACAATCCTTTGTCCTTCAGCACCTGAGTCTCAATAGCCAGGCCGTTAAAGCCAGCGATTGTAAAGCAGGATGGAAGATCGGTCCCTGAGACCGCAGATCCTCCCTGAGAGGAAGTCACCAAGGAGCGTCCGCGACCAGCCTTCCCAAGTCGGCGTACCCGGGTAGACGAGGCCAGTCCGGAGCTACCAGGATAACTGGAATTCCCTCCACCTCTACCCTGCGAAGAAGTTTCGGCAGCAACTTGAGAGGAGGGAAGACATACAGTAGCTGATACTGTCCCCACAGGGCGACCAGCGTGTCTGCTACGTCCGCTCGAGGATCTCGGGAGCGGGCTACAAATCTCCGCACCTTCCTGTTGAGCCGAACTGCCAACAGATCCAACCCCGGGGTGCCCCAATGAAGGCACAGCTGGTAAAATACCTCTGGATGAAGAGGCTATACCCCTTGATCTAGAATCTGACGGCTGAGATAATCTGCCTGCCGATTTTCCACCCCCGGAGTGAATATCGCGGAGAGAGCTGGAACAAACCGTTCCGCCCAATGAAGAATGCTGGCCACTTCTATGGCCGCCAGGGCACTCCTGGTGCCCCCTTGGTGATTGACATAAGCCACGGCCGTGGCCTTGTCCAACTGGATCCCAACCGGGCTGCCCTGAAGCTGCTTGATCCAGTAAATCAGACAAGGCCTGATCGCTCTCAGTTCAAATACATTTATCGGTAACCTGGATTATAATCGGAAGAAATGACTTCCCCTGGCTGAGCATCGGAGACCGAAGCCACCGGACCAGAGACTCCCTGGTCCGCTCGCTCAACCGGATCCGATTGTCCAGAGAATCGGGATTCCGATTCAATTTGAAAAAAATCTCCTTTTGGAGAATTCGGGTATGAGACTGGGCATACGGTACTGCCTCTAAGGCCACCATCAGTCCCAGGATCCCTATCCGAAGGGAAGACCAGTTGACGGACAGTAACATCCGAATCGTTCACTGAATCTTCCGGAGCTTCTCCGTAAGGAGACACACCCTTGCCAAGGATGTCTCCAAAGTTAGGCCCAGATCTGTTCAGATGGACTTCATCTTGAATTCTTGTACCCGGACAAAATGATTGAGTGCTCTTAAGTCCAGAATTGGACGCACCTTGCCCTCCTCTCTGGGTATTGTGAATAGGTTCGAATAGAACCCCTGAAAACGTTCTGCTCAGGGAACGGGAACTACCGCTCCCTGTTGCATCAAGTCCATTACTGCCCCCCGCAAAGCTCTTAAGCGATCCGGGGATAGTCGAATGTTGGAAGGGAAGAATCGCACCGGTAGAAGTGATCGAAACTCGATCTTGTATCCCGACCGTATGACCTCGCGAACCCCTTTGTCCGGGATTCTGGAAAGCCATGGATCCGGAAACTGGTGAAGACGTCCCCCCACCCCATCTTCAGGCTGTATTGGTCTTATCTTCAGGTTTGGCTGAGCCGGACTTTTGTTTACCCGACCAGCGCCCTTTGAAACCCCCTGAAGGGGCTTTGGAGGGCTTCGCCTTATCGCCCGCCCCAGCGGAAAGAACAAATTTTTTATGAGCGGAAAAGGAAGGTCCTCGTCTGTTACGAGGTCCTTTACCCTTAGCAGTCTGTGGCAAAAAAGTGCTCTTGCCCCCAGTGAGATCCTTTATAATCTCATCCAAGGTGGCCCCAAACAGGCGATCCCCCTGAAAAGGAAGATTAGCCAAAGCTTTTTTGGAACCCTGATCCGCCGACCAGCACTTTAACCACAACACACGTCTGAGGACCACTGCTGAAACAGATGCACGCCCTAGCAAGGGAGTGGCGTCCAGGGCGGCGTCACAGATAAACTGTAGCCCTTGTATAATCTGCTCTAGCAAATCTGATACTGCCGGGGGGATACTTCTCCCCTTTATGTCACAGCGTAACAATTTGGTCCATTCTGTCAATTTTTGTGAAACTAAACCAATGGCAACCACTGGCCTAACTGTTGACCCTATCAGGGAAAAAATGGAGCGGGATTCCGCTTCCACTTTTCGATCCACCGGATCCCTAAAGGACGGAGCGTCCTCTAACGGGATAACAGTGGCTTTATTTAGTCTGGAAATCGGTGAGTCCACCACTGGTGGTATCGTCCATTTTTTAAGGAGGGATTCCTCAAACGAATAGCGCCTAGCAATGCGTTTGGAAATAGCAGGGGTTCGTTTCGGACGATCCCATTCTTCTTTAATTAGATTACCAAAACATTTGGGCAAGGGAAAAACCTTCGCCATTTTGGTAGGCTTGCTGGTACCAAAGGGAATTTCAGTGTCAGCTACCTCTGCCGGTGTAACCTCAAGACTTAAGGTTTCCCGGACAGACATGACTAGTGCGTCCACCAACGCTTCCTCTTGCGCTATGGCGGAGGCAGAAACGTCCTCCTCACTGTCTGAGGAGACCGTACCCGAGACAGCAGCCCCAGCAGAGTGACCTGCAGCTGCAGTGACAAGCTCAGAATCCGTATCTGAAGTGTCAGATGAAATCGGGGTAGACGGGGGTCGCTTTCTTGCCCCCCGTCCCTGACAGGCCACCTCCACCCGGGATACCAAACTCCAAAACTGCTGATAATGCATCAATCACAAGTGGGGCACTGGAGGGTCCTGCGGCCACCTCGAGGGGATCAGGTGGGGATACATGTGTGGCAGGGTCCATGATTAATCCAAGACACTTGCCAGCAAACAAACAAAAAAATATTTGCAAAGAAAAAAAACTTTTTTTTTTGTAATCCCCCAGCGCAACAGCGCCCCTCAGTGTTACCTGCTTTGGACCCCACAGAGAGAGAGAGAGAGAGAGAGAGAGAGAGAGAGAGAGAGAGAGAGAGAGAGAGAGAGAGAGAGAGAGAGAGAGAGAGAGAGAGACCCCAAGGCTCACCACCTGATGCACAGAAGTTTCTATCAACCTGCTCTCAGCGCTGTCTCTTACAGACAGGAAGTCTTTTGGATCCTTTTCCCGGGTAAAAGAGGCGGCTCCGCCCCTTTACACGCCTTCCGGCGCCTCCCATGCTACTCCTCAAGGTAGCTGGTCACTTCCAAAATGGCCGCCCCCATGCTGGAGACACGAGGCTACGCCAAGATGGCGGCCCCTGTGGAAAGATGGCAGCGGCCTGGGGAAGATAGTTTATCGGCCTGTGAGGCCTGCAGGAGGTGTGCGGCCTGCGGGAGGATGGCGGTAGTCCAGGCACAGGCATCGGCCTGTATTGCAACCTTATGTATAAGGTAGGATGCTATCACCTTCTTACATGGCCATCCTAACAGTAATGCCAGCCACTGACTTCAGTCATGGTCCCTTTACAGAACCCCTCATACAGTGACTTCCGATAGTCAGCTCCCAAACCAAGCCTTCTGGTTCTTATTCACTAAATCACCCTCAATAGGGGGATCTGTGACACCCGTTATAGGATCGAGGTGGGATCCAGGATCATGAGGGTCCGATCATCCCAGGGAGGGGCCCGCGTCCACCCAAAAACCCGTCAGGGGGAGAGGGGGAACATTTTACTCACCATACCGGAACAGGCGGGTGCCAACTCCTGACAGAACCCCTCTCCACCGAGGTGGGGGGGCTGTCGACCAATTCGGACGCCGTGACTCAGTTTCCAACTGGTCGTCGGCGTCCCGGCGAGACGTTTAACTCGCAGGGTCAGTCCCCGTCCAGTGGGACTATGTCGCGGCCGACCCAGCGCGGAGCTAGGGCCTGCACGCGCTCGTAGGCTGACTGGGGTGACCACTGGATCTCAACATCCAGCCCGTCGCCCGGTTTCAGCATACTTGCTTAAAGATCTCACAGGAACAACTGTAGAAAAAAAGCTGCCTAAAAATTTTTTCTAAAAAAATCTTGCCAGGACCAAAGATCCCAGCAAGGAACTTAGGTCCTTACTCCTGACTAGACAGAAAAAAAAACTGACATCTTGTAGCAGGGAGAGAGAGGATATACCCTCTGGGACTGCCCCTAAGGTGTGGCCAGAACGTTTTCCTTCTGCCTAGTGTCCTACTCCTGTAGAGGGTAGTATAACCCAATTTGATATTAATCAAGAGGACTGCATCTGTCAATGAGCGACAGAGAAAAATGGATTTTTGTAAAATCTTACCGTAAAATCCTTTTCTCTTAGCTCATTGACAGACGTAGTCCTCGGTGATTCAACACCCTCGGGTTATGCTGCCCTCTACAGGAGTAGGACTAGACAGGAAAGAAAACGTTCTGGCCACACCCTAGGGGCAGTCCCAGAGGGTATATCCTCTCACTTCCTGCTCTTGCAAATCAGTTATGTCACAAAGCAGTGTTTAGAGAATTTAACCCAACCCAACTCAAAAACAGAGGGGCGGGTACTACGTCTGTCAATGAGCTAAGAGAAAAGGATTTTACGGTAAGATTTTACAAAAATCCATTTTTCTCTATCGCTCATTGACAGACGTAGTCCTCGATGATTCAACACCCTCGGGACGTCCCAAAGCAGTACCACAAATGAGGGGTGGGAAAATGGAAATCAAATCCAATCTAGAAGGCCCAACCGGTGCCAACTAGAAGTTTACAATGCTCATCCTCAATGATGAGACTCAACAGAAATTTTTCAACAGAAAAAAACCCCCGAGGTAGACCACCGGTCTCCTCAAATTGCGGCCTGCAAAACCTTGCGGCCAAATGAGGCATCCGCCGATGCCATCACATCAATCTTATAAAATTTTGTAAAGGTATGTACCGACGACCAGGTGGCCGCCTTACATACCTGGACCACTGACGCCTGATGGCGATAGGCCCAGGAAGTACTGAGCGCTCGAGTGAAGTGCGCCCTAACAGGGAACGGAGGATTCCGACCCTTAATAGAATAAGCCTGTACCACCGTCTGACTGATCCATGTAGCTATGGTCGCGGCAGACACAGGCAACCCCCTTCAAGGGCTATCCGTGATCACAAAAAGTGAGTCCGTCTTACGAAAACCACTTTAGGAAGGAAGGATGGATTCGGAAGAAGAACCACCTTATCCCTATGAACCACCAGATATGGGGAACGACAAGATAATGCGGCCAGTTCTGACACCCTGCGTGCAGAAGTAATGGCCACCAAGAAGGCCACCTTCTGGGATAATGTAAGCAAGGGAATCTCCCTAATATCTTCAAAGAGAAGTTTCTGAAGAACCGACCACACTAAATTAAGATCCCAAGGAATGAATAGCCAAAGGTTTCTTGAAAGAAGATTGCTAACGCCGAAAACCTGACCCTTGATCGTGCTCAAGGATAGTTTCTGCTCAACCCCTTGTTGCAGACAGACCAAAATTCGGGTCACCGAATAGGTATGTGGGGGAAATCCAATAGATTCACACCATGCAATATAAGACTTCCATGTGCTGGAAGTCGCTTTCCTTGCTTTAACTGGAGGTAGGAATAACTGAAGCTGACACTCCCTTGTCCTTCAGTACCTGGGTCTCAATGGCCAGGCCATTAAGTCAGCGACTGTAAAGCAAGATGGAAGATCGGTCCCTGAGACCGCAAATCCTCCCTGAGAGGAAGTCTCCAAGGAGTGTCCGCGACTAGCCTCACCAAGTCGGCGTACCAGGCTCGACGAGGTCAGTCCGGAATTTCCAGAATAACTGGAATTCCCTCCACCTCTATCCTGCGAAGAAGTTCCCGCAGCAACTTGAGAGGATGGAAGGCATGCCGTAGCTGATACTGCCCCCACGGGGCGATCAGCGTTTCTGCTGCGTCCGCTAGAGGATCGCGGCGCGAGCTACAAACCTCCGCACCTTCCTGTTAAGCCAAGGTGCCAACAGATCCACATCCGGGATGTCCCAATGAAGTGACAGCTAGTGAAAAAACTCTGGATGAAGAGGCCATATGCGATTGGATCCGAATCGGGCTGCTCGATCCAGTAAATCAGACAAAATCTGATCGCTCTCAGTTCCGATACCCTTATTGGTAATCTGGATACTATCGGAAGAAATTACTTCCCCTGGTTGAGCATCGGAGACTTCCTGGTCCGCTCGCTCAACCGGATCCGATTGTCCAGGGAATCGGAATTCTGATTCCATTAAAAAAGAATCTCCTTCAGGAGAATTCGGGTATGAGACTGGGTATACGGTACTGCCTCTATGAAGGCCACCATCAGTCCCAGCCAATTGACGGACAGCAACATCCGAATTGTTGACTGAACCTTCTGGAGTTTCTCCGCAAGAAGAAACTCTTGCCCAGAATGTATCCAACCTTAGGCCCAGATAGTTCGAAAAAACGCTGATGTCCTGCGATGATGGGGATATAAAGATAGGCCTCCTAATGTCTATGGACGCCAGGAAATCCCCCTGATGCAGGGAGGCCACCACTGTACGGATGGACTCTATTTCTTCCCAAGTCCAGATTTGGACGCACCTTGCCCTCTTTCCTGGGCATTGTGAATAGGTTCGAATAGAACCCCTGAAACCGTTCAATGTTAGAAGGGAAGAATCGCACCGGTGGAAGTGATCGAAACTCGATCCTGTGTCCTCCAGAAACCGGTGAAGACATCCCCCCCACCCCAGAGATGGGTAGGGGCGCATCAGGCTGTATCTTCAGGCTTGGCTGAGCCGGACTTTTTGTTTAGCCGACCAGCGCCCTTTGAAACCCCTCTAAATGGGCTTTGGAGGGTTTCGCCTTATCGCCCGCCCTCGCGGAACGAACAACTCTTTATGAGCAGAAAAGGAAGGTCCTCGTTGTTACGAGGTCCTTTTATCCTAACAGTCTGTGGCAAGACAGCAGGTGGTACCGTCTATCCTATAAAGAGGAATTCCTCAAACGGATAGCACCTAGCCATGCGTTTGGAAATAACAGGGGTTCGTTTCAAAACGACCCCATTTGGGTAAAGGAAAATCCTTTGGGTAAAGGAAAATCCTTCGCCCTTTTGGTAGGCTAACAAGTACCAAAAAGGAATCTCAGTCTCAGCTACCTCTGCCGGTGTAACCTCAAGACTAAAGGTTTCCCGGACGGGCACAACTAGTGCATCCACCACTCTTGTGCTATGGCGGAGGCAGAAACGTGCTCCTCACTGCTGAGGAGATATTACCTGAGACAACAGCCCCTGAAGTATCTGATAAACAATAGGGGTAGGCGGGGGTCGCTACTTGACCCCCGTCCCTGACAGGCCACCTCCACCTGGGATACCAAAGACTCCAAAACTGCCGATAATGCATTAAAAACAAGTGGGGTACTGGAGGGTCCTGCGGCCACCTTGAGGGGATCAGGTGGGGATACCTATGCGGCAGGGTCAATGATTATACAAGACACTTGCCAGCGACAAAAAATGACAAAGTAAAAAACTTTTTTTTTTTTTTGTGTCCCCCAGTCGCAACAGCGCCCCTCAGTGTTACCTGCCTTTTTGGACCCCAGAGAGAGAGAGAGAGAGAGAGAGAGAGAGAGAGAGAGAGAGAGAGAGAGAGAGAGAGAGAGAGAGAGACCCCAAGGCTCATCCCTGATGCACAGAAGTTATCAGCTTGCTCAGTGCTTGTCTTGTTACAGACAGGAAGTCTTTGGCCCGATTTCCTGGGTAAAGGAGGCGGCTCCGCCCCTTAACACGCCTGCCGGCGCCTCCCCCTGGCTCCATGAGGTGTTTGAGTCGCATCAAACATGGCCGCCCCCATGCTGGAGACACGAGGCTACACCAAAATGGCGGCCTCGTGCGATCTACCAGACAATGGCGGCGGCCTGCACAGAATAGCGGCATGTCTGCAGAAGGATCTCGGCCTCACAACCCTTCACCCTCATGGTGGTCAGCGTGGTCGGCGGTACCGGACCCTGGCGGGCCGTATGGGGTCCGTGGCAGTCGGGAGGCATCTGCTTAGCTGGAGGAATGATCTGGAATGCAGTATACATGTATAGACATCGCCCTGTGGCTTCTGACAGGTAGGATACCTTATACTATCACAGTAAAGTTCTAGTACTGCCACTGACTACAATCATTTTCACATTTTTACAATTAGATTGTCAGCTCCCAAACCAAGCCTCCTGGCTTCTTGTACACAAAAATCACACTCAATTAGGGGGATCTGTGGCATGTTATAGGATAGAGGGGAACCCATCCTTACCATTACAGAGAGGGGCCCGCGTTCACCACAAGACCCGTCAGGGGGAAAGGGGGAACATACTACTCACCATACCGGAACCAGGCGGGCGCCAACTCCTGACAGTACCCCTCTCCACCGAGGTAGGAGGGCTGTCGACCAATACGGACGCCGTGACTCATGGTCTTTGGCGTTTTAGCGAGAAGTTTAACTCGCAGGGTCAGTCCCCGTCCAGTGGGACTATGTCGCGGCCGACCCAGCGCGGAGCTATGGCCTGCACGTGCTCGTAGGCTGAACTGGGGTGACCACTGGATCTCAACATCCAGCACGTCGCCCAGTTCAGCTTTCTTGCTTGAAGATCTCACAGGAACACTGGAGAAAAAAAAGCTGTCTAAAAAATCTTTTCTAAGAACAAAATCCTGCCAGGACCGAAGATCCCAGCAAGGTATCTAGGTCCTTACTCCTAACTAGACAGAAAAAAACTGATTTGCTAGAGCAGGAAGTGAGAGGATATACCCTCTGGGACTGCCCCTAGGGTGTGGCCAGAACGTTTTCTTTCCTGTCTAGTCCTACTCCTGTAGAGGGCAGCATAACCCGAGGGTGTTGAATCACCGAGGACTACGTCTGTCAATGAGCGATAGAGAAATAACCATTACTTCCAAGGTGGTAGGTTAAGGGGGGAGGTTGAGGGGAGTGCCAGAAGAAGAGAGTCTGGTCCCATGACCTGTGAAATTCGTGAGAAAGATCTCCTTCGTTAAACAAAGACCACACCATAGAACACTTAAAGCCCTAAGCAGTCTGCATCATTAAGGGAATAAGTACTTTTGCAATCCTTTTCTTGGAGTCGATTATAGGACAGTCTTTCACTGTCAAAGAAAAAAAAACAAAACTGTAGACCAGCCCCAGATGACCCCCTCCTACTACTAGCATGTCTCCGTTTTGTAGAAAAATACTGACACCATGATCACAAGAGGTTGAACAAGGGGTTCAACAAACGGGGCAAAGAAATGCTAACAGGCCAAACAAACAGAGAACCAGGGTCTGCCTTCAGCTCAGAGACCCACATGAAAGACTTTACACCTCAATCTGGCATCAGATGAGGTAGCAACGTCCACCCGGTAGATGATAGAGAATAGGTGGAACAGATGTCCATTTAACAGCCTTGCAAATCTGGTAAAACAGTTGCTTGATGCTGGAAAATCCAAGAATCACTCAAGGATCTAACAGTCCACATTTACAGGAAAATACGGAACCCAATCCTATAGACCAGGAATATGCAAACTGTGGCCCTCCAGCTGTTGCAAAACTGAAAGTCCCATCATGCCTCTGGGCCTCATGCTTGTGGCTGACAATCTTGCTATGCCTCATGGGACTTTTATTTCTGCAACAGCTTGAGGACCACAGTTTGCATATCCCTGCTATAGACCATAAACTGGGACAATGGTCTGCCTAAACCATCTAGAGATGGTGCATCTAGAAGCTGGTACACCCTTACAGGGTACATTGGGGGATTACGTAAAAAAGGTATAAGTCTTCCTGAAACAAGCAGTAGCTGAAAGATAAGACTCTCACAGGCCAAAACTACAGCCAGATAACTGAATAAAATTTCCTTTTGGTGAACTGAAGCCAAACAAACAAATGAATGGAAGAACAATGTCCTGATTGAGGTGGAGGGCTGAAACTACTTTTGGCAGGAAAAGTCCTGGGCCCCAACACCACGTTGTCCCTATGCGGAACCAGAAATGGTTCCTTGTAGAATAAGGCCCACCAGTTCAAAAACCTCCCTTGCAGAGGTGATGGCTACAACAAACACTCCCTTGTAGGCGAGCATAGAGAGAAAGGTCTCCAATGGGTGCAAAGGCTAAGTTCATCTCTCTGAAAATGTTACACTCATATTTAGGGTGTAACTTGTAACATGTTCAGTATGCAACCACTCTCCCCCTGGTCCCCCCTCTTCCTGTGACAATGGCCAGGGGATCCTCAGTGGCTCTGAGGAAGAGGCTAGGCCTCGAAACGCGTCAGTCATCTCATCATGGACGATTATATGGACTAAAACACGGACTTTTGAGCAATCCAGCTTGATATGCTTTACTTTTATCTACGTCTGTGAGTAGCCATTTTTTATGTCATTTAAATAAAGCCTTTTATTGAGGATAATGCGCTAGGTCGGTGCGCCCTTTTTTGTTCTTTTTGCTTTTAGTATCGGTGGACTACCCCAGTCCGATAAGGGCAGCAAGACTTTAGCCATCTGAGAAGCCAGTTGTCAGTCCCGTGAAGTGTGTGATCAAGGCGCCTGGATACCAAGCGCAGGAGAAGGGTGGTTACACCTTATTTTTTGGATCCTCTCCCCACACCTGCTGTCACAATTTTAAACCAGCACAGCCATGCAGGGCCCTGCCTGCATCATTCAGTTTCCTGTGATTGAATATACTACAAATACCATCAGCCAATGCGGCTGACAGCTTGAACGACGACGATAATGGGAAGCGTTGATCTTCCTGCTCTCAAGTAACTATCTGCCTGTATCAAAGGTGTGGGCAGACACTTTTTCTGAAAGTCTGAGAAACCTGACACTGTACCCACGGTGTCCTTAGGAAAAACAAAAAAAAATAATAAATGCACATTTTTTTGCCAGCAAAAAACTGCATTATATATATTTTTTTTTTTTTCAAAAGGGGACATGTCATTAAATAGTTTATGATTATAAGGTGCTGCAGTTATGAAGTTCAAAGAGAACCAGATTTAGATCCAACGGAGTCACAGGTGAATGGATTGACAAGCTAGAAGGGAGACAGGGAAAAGCTTTCTGGCGGTGGAAAGACATGGATCGGGGTGTTTGGTTTCCACCGAGCCAGAAGGGCATCCACAGTTTCTGCTCGAGGATTCCTGCACCTGAAAAAAACCTGTCCACTTTGCTCTTGAACCTGGAGGCCAATATCCTGCATACCTTACCAACAGCACTGGACATGGACCACCTCTCCAGGTGTAGGGAAGACTGCCATGCGTCCAGGTGCTGCTGGCTGAGGAAGTCTGCCTACCAATAGTTCATGCCTAGAGTGCACATGGAAGAGAAGGCTGAAACATTGTCTGCCCAAACACAGGATCTGATCTACCTTTCTTTCAGCAGCTAGACTTCTGGGTTCTTCCTAATGGTTGTTATACGCTACTACCAGGGCATCGAAATCGGAAGACCATCCAGTAGGATGGTCCAATGCTGTAGAGACATCTAAACTAAGATGCTAAACTACTCAACCACACCCACTGTTAGATCTCCACAACATAAAGGCTAGTTATTCTGTAGTCTATGATCAGAACCAGGAGGGATTTTGGGATAATACGGAAGTGTATAGAAGACACAGGATAGCTCTAAATTTCTGGACAAGACCAACAGTTTTTTTTTTTTTTTTCAAACTGATATAATAAAACATTTTCCATGGTCTATTTAACACAGAAAAATTGAAGATAATTATTTGTTTGAGTTTACATACATTTTGAAGCACCAGGTCTAGAATACCTTCTAGCAGGGCCATTTACAGCACCAAGGGACTAATAACAGAAAAAGGTAGGGAGTCTTTACAGAGTAATAGCTTGTCTAGTGCCCTGTACCCAAAGATCATCATTTATCAAAAACATGAAAGAAACAGAGAAACATTATAGCCTACTATGACTTTTTACCTGCACCAACTGGTCTTTCAGCTTGTAAATGGGGAGACTCTCTCTCTGTTCAATAATTGACATCTGAGTCTTCTTTCCATAAGAAGCCTTGTTGCCACCAAATGCATGCTTTTTCCACTCTGGAATATCATTCGGCATCATTCCAATACCTCTCATGTTAGCAGCAATCTGTCGGCCGTCAACTGTGAAAGAAAACACAAAATTGTATGCAACGCAGATGTTAAAGATAACCAAAGACACAATCCAATTTTTCAACAGAAAATAGAGCAGCGGGAGGGAAACTATAGAAAAGCATGGCTCCCTCTACCATTTTCCAAATAAACAGCTCCTTGCCGGTTGTAATAGAACAGAGTCACAACTTCAGATTTCACTTTCATTGCTGTTACTAAACCCAGGACCCTGCATTCACTATATCTGGTCTCCCACAGTACACAGAAAATGGAAATGCAATTATTTTACTAAATATAAACTGCTAAATACCTTTTCTCATCAGCAGTTAGAGCAGTCTTGTGACTTCTATCAGTGTCCAGCCAAGCACTGGTTAAAGCGTGTAGGAGGAGTTTTCTGACTGACCTATGAGATTGGATACAAGAGGAATGGCTGCACACCAAGCAATAGCTCACGATGAAAGGCTTTATTGAACAAGGATGCAAGGTACAGCAAAATTGATGGTAGACATGTTTCATATGACTAGGTAGTGAACAAGCACGCTGCGAGTCGTGTGAAACATGTCTACCATCCATTTTGCTGTACCTTGCATCCTTGTTCAATAAAGCTTTTCATCGTGAGCCATTGCCTGGTGCCATTTCTCTTGTATCCTGTCTGTGGTGGCGATCCGAGGTCCTGCACCCAAGGCTGGCTGTGAAGTTCCAAACTGCCTGAGCGGTGTACATCTCTTTCTCTGTGACCTATGAGATTGCAAGACCCCTGACCCTCTGTGTGGACAGTGCTGATTGGCTCTGTGCTGGTCAAATGCACCCCCCCCCCCCAAAAAAAAAAACACATCTTTAGTAATACACACCAAACTGAGCATGTGCAGCCCGATTCCACACACTCTATCAGGAAATAATTAGGAGTCAGTGGAAGGAGGAGAGGACCGTATAAGCCAGGATCAAACAGCCTTTTCTACACAATGCAAAGGATTAACCCCTTACATTCCACAGTGAGTATAACCAGCATGCTTTACTGCATATACAGACTAATTTTACTGTTGTGGGTTTAGTAACACTTTAACTGAAACCAAATCATATAATAAGGAGGCAATTGTTCAAATTATCAATTTTATTTTTTCTAAGTTACAATGATACCATTAAGCACGCAGAACAGAAAACCCACCATCAGGCAAGGGGTCCACCCAATGTTTGTTCAGTCCCATGGGGATAGAATCCATTTCAGCTTCCCTTTGTGCTTGTTTTACTTCCCTTCTTTCTTTAGCTAAAGCACTCTGCATCATGGCTGCTTGAGAAAGAGAACCATCAGGGTTCTGCAAAAAAAAGTAAAATGATTTTATGAACAAGTGGATTGTAATCAATGCTGTGCAGTTAGCAACATCTTATTTAACAAAAACTATGAAAATTATGTAATGCATCTTTACCTTCACTATTTTGATGGGGCTCATGTCCATGCTCTGTTTCGTATGTCCTCTAAGGAATGGGGGCTCCTCTTCCACCAATTCAATTTCAAGATCCTCATCTGATCAACACAAAACAGGTGCAAACATTTAACGCATGGGAAGAATTTAGTGAAGAGTTGTACTTTAACAAATCTAAAATCCTGTGCAAGTTTCCCATTGCAAATGCTCCTGAAAATAGCCAAAAGTATACATATACAGTGGCAACTACCAGCTGGGACCCAGTAACATCAGGGACCAAAGTATATATTGCAAGCACAATGGGTCTTTGAGAAAACTGAATGTTTATTTACCGTAGATGCTCACAGAATTGTGATCACGTGCCTGACGAAGGGGACCTGTGTGGCCCAAAGTGTCTCAAGTTGAAACTTTACAACTCACTTGTGTGATGTGATCTGAATAAAGGTTTGGACAATTTCTCAAAGATCAGTTGGTGTGCTGGCAATATACTGTATACTATGGTTAGCAAATCTAAGTAATATTTAAGAAAATAGAGTTGACAACTGGATTTTTTTCAAATGTTTTGGACAACATGAACAGACTTTTTAAAACCCTGTTTGTTTCCTTGCCGGGAAGGGTCGCTCCCTCTACTTGTCCTAGTGACCACTGTCACTGGGAGAGAAAGTGATGAGATCTGAAAGGTTATGGTGGTCACTAAAACAGGATGTAAGGTGACCTCTTCCAGTGGGGACACCCGTTTTGGTGATAACAGAGGATTTCTCTACACCCCATGTGACACAGACAGCTTAAAAGAAACAAATAGCAGTTTTAAGTCTTAACTACTCTATCGAAATCTAAAACAAAAATGTTGATTTTAGATATATTTTAAGTCCCATTACTGTATTAACCACTTAAGGACAAGGCTTATTTCAGACACTACTTGTTTACAAGTTTAATCAGTATGTTTTGCTAGAAAATTACTTCGAGCCCCCAAACATTATATTTTTTTTTTCCAGAGACCCTGGAGAATAAAATGGAGATTGTTGCAATACTTTATGCCACACCGTATTTGTGTAGCGGTCTAAAAAATGCAATTTTTGGAAAAAATACACTTTTTTAAATTAAAAAATAGAAAACCAGTAAAGTTAGCCCAATTTTTGTTCTATAATTTGAAAGAATGTTAGGCCGAGTAAATTGATACCAAACATGTCATGCTTTAAAATAGTGCATGCTCGTGGAATGGCGACAAACCTAAGTACTTAAAAATCTCCATAGGCGATGCTTTAGAAATTTCTGCAGATTACCAGTTTAGAGTTACAGAGGAGGTCTAGTGCTAGAATTATTGCTCTCACTCCAACAATGGCGGTTATACCTCATGTGTGGTTTGAATACGGTTTAGATTTGTGGGCGCGACTTGCGTAGACGTTCTTCTGCGCACGAGTTCAGAGGGACAGGGCGCTTTAAATTATTTTTTTCTTATTTATTTTACTTTAAATTTTTTCACTGTCCCTTAAAACATTTTTGATCACTTTTATTCCTACTACAAGGAATGTAAACATCCCTTGTAATAGAAATAAGCAGGACAGGTCCTCTTTAATGTGAGATCTGGGGTCAAAAAGACCTCAGATCTCACATCTACACTTAAAAGCAATAAAAAAAAAAAAAAAAAAAAAAAATTGGATTTTTGACTAGAAATGGTAAAATCCATTTCTCTAATGTTCATTGACAGACACAGCTTCCGGTATTCATAACCATTGGGTTATACTGCCCCCTACAGGAGTAGGACACTAGGCAGAAAATAATTCTGGCTACATGCTTGGGCAGTCCCAGGGGGTATACTCCCTCCCCCTGCTATAGCCACTCAGTTTTGTTACAAGCAGTGTCTGGAGATTTATAACTCCACAGAGGAGTGGGTGCTGTGTCCGTCAATGAACATCAGAGAAATGGATTCTACAGCAAGTCAAAAATCCCATTTTCTTTCGTTCATTGGCGGACACAGCTTCTGGTATTCATAACCAATGGAACGTCCCAAAACAAGTGTTAACATAAGGGGTGGGAACAACAAAAAAAGCCCAAGGTAAAAAAAATAAGCCAACCAGGCAACAGGAGCTCAACCAAACAACAGGAGCCCACCTAAAAAAACAATACCCCCTCCAAGAGGATCGGGTCCTCTATTAACAGCAGCCTGCAAAACCTTGCAGCTAAAATCTGCACCATACACAGATGCCAACATGTCCACTTTATAGAACTTTGTGAAAGTGTGCACCAACGACCAGGTGGCTGCCTTGCAAACCTGTGTCACCGATGCCTGATGACAGAAAGCCCAGGGGGCACTGAGCGCCCAAGTAGAGTGCGCCTTGACAGGGAAAGGAGGAACCTGACCCTTGATGGAATAGGCCTGAACCACTGTCTGTCTGATCCATCTGGAAATGGTCGCAGAGGAAGCAGACAACCCTTTCTGAGGCCCGTCCGTAAGCACAAATAGGGAGTCTGACTTCCTAAAAGACTCCGTAGCCGCCAGGTACACCCTAATTGCTCGAATCACATACAAGGCATGCAAAGCAATTTCCTTAGGCTGTTTAGGTCTGGGACAGAGGGAAGGCAACATGTCTTCATTCAAATGAAAATCGGAGACCACCTTAGGAAGGAATGACAGACAGGAACGAAGCACAATCTTACCCCTGTGAATCACCAGATAAGGTGAAAGATAGGATAACGCAAACAGATCCGACACCCTGCATGCAGAGGTGATAGCCACCAAAAAAGCTACCTTCTGGGACAGCGTAATCAGGGGAATCTCCAGAACATTTCCAAAGTGAGGCTTCTGGAGAGCTAAAAGCACCAAATTGAGATCCCAAGGCAGTAATGGAGCCCGCACTGGAGGGACCAAATGTCAGATACCCTGAAGAAAGGTACGCACCAGGGAGTGTGTGGCCAAAGGTGGCTGGAAAGAGATCGCCAAGCCGATACCTGGCCCTTGATGGTACTCAAGGCCAATTTCTGTTCGACCCCCCGTTGAAGGAAGGTCAAAATCCAGGCCACCGAGAAGGCGCAAGGAGGAACCCCAAGAGACTCACCACGCAATGTACGTCTTCCACGTACGATGGTAGATCTTCCTAGAAGTAGATTGCCTAGCTTTCAACAGAGTAGGAATCACCGACTCACATAAACCCCTATCCTTTAGCACCCGGCATTCAACAGCCAAGCCGTTAAAGCCAGCGACTGTAAAGCAAAATGGAAGACCTTGGGACAGCAGATCCTCCCTGAGAGGAAGCTACCAAGGAACGTAGGGACCAGCCGCACCAGATCAGCGTACCAAGCCCGATGACGCCAGTCCGGAGCCACTAAGATGACTGAAATCCCTTCTGCCTCAAACCTGCATTGAAGTCTGGGCAGAAGCTTGAGAGGAGGGAAGGCATAAAACAGACAATACTAACCCCACAGGGCCACCAGCGCGCGTCACCCGCATCCGCCAGTGGATCCCTTGACCGAGCCCCAAAACTCTGCACCTTTCTGTTGAGCCGAGACGCCAACAGATCCACCTCGGGGGTGCCCTGCCAGAGACACAGCTGATGAAACACAGATGAAGGGACCACTCCCCATGGTCCAACGCCTGCCAATTTTCCTTGGGATTCTTGTCCCATTTGGTCAGAATATCCCTTTGCAGGGACCTCGTATGGAACTTTGCAAACTGAACCGCCTCGAAGGTAGACACCATCTGGCCCAGCACCTGCATGCAAGTCCAGAGGGATGACCATTTTTTGGACAGCAGTAGGCGAATGGCAGCCTGCTTTTGCAGTTTGTCCAGAGGAGGGAGAATCCGTGGAGCGGAGGCGAAACCAAAGGGTAATGTTCCTCTCCCACAACAAGGCGGAGAAAACGCTGGTGACTGGCACATATTGCGATGTGAAGGTAGGCATCCTTGATATCGAAAGAGGCGAGGAAATTCCCCTAACCCAGGGATGCCACCACTGTTCGAATGAACTTCATTCTGAACTTCTGTACCCACACACAGCAGTTTAGCGCCTTGAGGTTTGGACAGCTTTGAGTAAGCGGTCTGGGGACAGGAGCAGGTTGGAAGAAATAAACCTTGCCGGGGCACAAGAGCGAAACTTGATCTTGTAGGTCCAGAAACCAGCGACGATGACCCCCCCCCCCCCCTCGATACGGGTGAGGGTGCACCTTCATGCAGAAGGAGCCTTGTCCGCCAGTCTGGAAAAGCCCGATCTTGGCTTGCCAGACTAGGTTCGTTTGGATCCTCCAAAAGAGGTCCTGAAAGGCTTTGATCCCTTGTCAGTCGACCCTGAGGGACGAAAAACCTACCCTTAGTAGACCGGTAACGGTGTTTCTACGAACCTTCCAGGACAGCCAACGCATGAGAGATGATAGGCTCCTCCCTACAGGAAACACAATCCATTTACAATTTGTTAAAAGGCCCCACCCACAACCAATTCCAAGGGAAGTGTTCTAACAATTCTATAGGTACTTACCACCTATGTTATACATACATTTATACATTCTTACCACACCCTTTTAACAGGGCGAGAAGTAGGCCGGCCGTCCTGGAAGGTTCGCAGAAACACTGTTACCGGTCTACTAACGGTAGGTTTTCTCACCTCACCTTCCAGGACGGCCAATGCATGAGAGGATAATAGATTACCCATAGGCCTACCTTAGGGTGGGACCACTGCCTGTAAGACCTTTCGACCAAAGGCTAGGTCTTGTTGAGACAGTACTTCTACACGGTAATGTTTCAGGAACGTGCCATGACTGGACCAGGTGGCTGCACTGCGGATCTGTTCCCAGGATGCTCCAGCCTTCTTGGCCCAGTATGTAGCCAGGGCTCTAATTGAGTGTGCTTTTAGCTTTGCTGGGGCAGGAACACCTGAGACCTCATAAGACATGGTAATTGCTTGTCTGATCCACCTAGAGACTGAAGGTTATGAGGCCTGCAGTCCCTTTCTGGGCCCAGAATAGAGGACCAGAAGATGATTTTATCTTCTAAAGTCTTTGGTCCTCTCTAAATAGGTGAGAAGGCATCTTATCGCATCCAGACCGTGAAATTTCTTTTCCTGTTCATTTTTGGGATTATCACAAAAGGATGGTAGATTTATTTCCTGTGCTCTGTGAAATGGAGATGCTACTTTGGGCAGATACCTACCCGTAGAGGAGACCTGCTGGAGCCGGAGACAAGCCTAGAGGGGCACCCTGGTGACCGACGGCTTGTAAAAAATGGAGGCGACCTGTGAGAAGCCTAAGGAGGCGGCAGGTAGAATGCAGCTGTCATTCCTGAACCTGGCTGACAGGGGACCGCTGTGTTTCTTCCTACAGCGAACCTGGCTCACAGGGGGACCCGTTGACGGATGAAAAACTGACAATGCATCTCTATGGAAAAACGTATGTAAACGAATGATCATCCATTTACATCAGTTTACATCCTCATCTGTCATCATCTGTTTTTTTTTTAACTGATCAAAGCTCTATTTTTTCTTGCGTTAAAAAAAACGGGGATCGGACGAAAAACGGATGTAACCTGACAAATGGTTAGATTTTCATCTGTTTTTGCATTGGTAGTGGATGTAAAAAAAAAAAAAAAAAAAACTGATGAAAAACTGATGACCATGGATGAAAAAAAGATGAATACATAATGAACTGAACGCATGTGTGAAAGGGGCCTTATAGGTGGTTATTGGAGCTCCTGGTCATAGTGGGCATGGGGTTCAACACCTCCCTAAGAACAGTGCATGACCTAACTTAATCTTAAAAATGTAAACCGTGATAGTCAGCGCTGCTGTATATATCATAAATCAATAAATATACACAACAATGATTAATACAACAATAAAGTGCTTAATAAGTCTTAAATGGATATAAGCGTCCTTTTTTGTGCAAAAAAGCAAAAAAATTTACAAAAGTGCTGCTGTGCTCCACTCTTGAAGAAAGTGCTTGTGCTCCCCCTTCCGTTTCCCTACTCACCAGAGCCAAATACAAGTAAAGCGGGGGTCAAAAATCAGATCTCTCTGATGTAGATATGCACTCCTGTGAAGCCAGAGTAGTTGGTGGTATATGCTGGAAGTAGCCTGAGAAGATGGTAATCTTGAAGTCCCTCATTAAAACAAAAAGCTATCCATGGTGAAGGAAGTACGATTAGCCTTTATTAAAAACACAGTAAACTACTTACAAAACATGTAGTTAACAGCAGTGATTGGCTCGGTGGTTACTGCTCCCGCATCATGCGTTCCACCGGCCGGATATATCACGCTGTGGGAGCAGTAACAACTGAGCCGATCACCGCTATTTTTAACTACATGTTTTGTAAGTAGTTTACTATGTTTTTAATAAAGGCTAATCGTACTTCACCATGGATGGCTTTTTGTTTTAATGAGGGACTTCAAGATTACCATCTTCTCAGGCTACTTCCAGCATATACCACCAACTACTCTGGCTTCACAGGAGTGCATATCTACATCAGAGAGATCTGATTTTTGACCCCCGCTTTACTTGTATTTGGCTCTGGTGAGTAGGGAAACAGAAGGGGGAGCACAAGCACTTTCTTCAAGAGTGGAGCACAGCAGCACTTTTGTAAATTTTTTTGCTTATTTGCACAAAAAAAAGGACGCTTATATCTATTTAAGAGCACAGGGACTTCTTAAGCACTTTATTGTTGTATTAATCATTGTTGTGTATATTTATCAATTTAATATATATTTATATATATATATATATATATATATATATATATATATATATATATATATATATATATATATATATAATATATATTAAATTGATAAATATACACAACAATGATTAATACAACAATAAAGTGCTTAAGAAGTCCCTGTGCTCTTAAATAGATATAAGCGTCCTTTTTTTTGTGCAAATAAGCAAAAAAATTTACAAAAGTGCTGCTGTGCTCCACTCTTGAAGAAAGTGCTTGTGCTCCCCCTTCTGTTTCCCTACTCACCAGAGCCAAATACAAGTAAAGCGGGGGTCAAAAATCAGATCTCTCTGATGTAGATATGCACTCCTGTGAAGCCAGAGTAGTTGGTGGTATATGCTGGAAGTAGCCTGAGAAGATGGTAATCTTGAAGTCCCTCATTAAAACAAAAAGCCATCCATGGTGAAGTACGATTAGCCTTTATTAAAAACATAGTAAACTACTTACAAAACATGTAGTTAAAAATAGCGGTGATCGGCTCAGTTGTTACTGCTCCCACAGCGTGATATATCCGGCCGGTGGAACGCATGATGCGGGAGCAGTAACCACCGAGCCAATCACTGCTGTTAACTACATGTTTTGTAAGTAGTTTACTGTGTTTTTAATAAAGGCTAATCGTACTTCCTTCACCATGGATAGCTTTTTGTTTTAATGAGGGACTTCAAGATTACCATCTTCTCAGGCTACTTCCAGCATATACCACCAACTACTCTGGCTTCACAGGAGTGCATATCTACATCAGAGAGATCTGATTTTTGACCCCCGCTTTACTTGTATTTGGCTCTGGTGAGTAGGGAAACAGAAGGGGGAGCACAAGCACTTTCTTCAAGAGTGGAGCACAGCAGCACTTTTGTAAATTTTTTTGCTTATTTGCACAAAAAAAAGGACGCTTATATCTATTTAAGAGCACAGGGACTTCTTAAGCACTTTATTGTTGTATTAATCATTGTTGTGTATATTTATCAATTTAATATATATTATATATATATATATATATATATATATATATATATATATATATATATATATATATATATATATATATATATATATATACACACACACAGCAGCGCTGACTATCATGGTTTATATTTATTTAAGGCACTTGCACCTTAATTTTTCAGCAGCAGCTGTATAACTCTTTTTAATTTGTTTATTTATTGATCACTGCATCTATAATGTTTTGTGCTTTACCAGAAGCGTGAGGCTATTCTCTTTATATAATCTTAAAAATGCTCTCCTAACACCTATTCTTAACCTGTGTAAAGAGAGGTCTCTATGCTTCCCCATTTTTAGGCTGCTCAGGTTCGTGATGCAGCTTCCCTGTGTCAGCCAACAAGGCTTCAGGGGAGAGGAAGGAGTGCTAACGGATGGGCAATAGTAAATATATAAATGATGTCACCACTCTAGGCTTTACTAGGCATTGTCAGAACGACCTCTACTCTCTCCTGCAGCGATGCTGGCTCACACAGAGGAGATCAAGTGACCAGAGAATCCTGAAAATAGTTAGAGAGGCCAAATACTGTAGCTGCTGACTTTTAATATTAGGACACTTACTTGTCCTGGAATCCAGCAATTTCAGAACCCAAGTCGATGGTTCCATCGGTTCTCGCATGCGGCCGCCGCCATCGCATGTAAGAGAAACCGACAGTGAAGCCTTACGGCTTCACAGCCTGTTCCCTACTGCGCTTAGCGCACTGTGCTTTGTGAATGGCCCAGCGTTGGGAGAAGGAAGAGGGGGCCCGAAAATCCGAGGGGGGACCTCGCCACAGCCAGGTCTCCCGGAAGTGGGGACGGGGTACCTGTAAAAAACAGGTACCCATTCCCCTCGAAAAGTGCCAAAATGTGGCACCAGAGGGGGAGGAAGTTTTAAGTATACAGATCTTTCTTACACAGGTTAGTCAGAATAGGTGTTAGGAGGAGAGAGGGGACAGTTTTAGGTAAAATTAGGTGGTGTCTACACATTAAGGCAAGTTTTACCAAAAATGACTAACCTTCTTCATCATCCACCTTGGGCAGGATACCAGTCTCCTCATCGAAATCAGGAAATTCTTCTTTGGAAAGGACATTGGCTGCAATCATCTGAAGCAAAACAAATGAAGAGGTCACAACTAAATTAATAAAAAAAAAAAAAAAAAAAAAAGACGGCTACAGACTAGAACATTTAACACTTGGCTTGTACATTTTAAAGTAGTTGATGCAACATTATTTCCAGAAGATGTTTAAGCTGCAGTAGTTACTGTATTTGAAAAACTTTCAATAAAAATGTAAAAAAAAAAAAAAAAAAAAAAAAAAAAGAAGAAGATGAGCAATAATCAACATAATATATTCAAGAAATCTGTTTGCTTTTAAAGGGTTTTTGGCCACACTTCTCTTGTGGGTCACAGGGGTTCACTTAGTTTTGCTCTCCTGTGACCCAGATTCTGCTGACAAAGGGCTATAAACTATAGCAGCTGATGTGGCAGAGCTGCTGCAAGCTCTGGAAAGCTGGCAGCCAGATTGACAGCTGGCCCTGGCTCTCAGCTGAGAGAATGAGCCAGCTGCATCTGCACCCTCCTTTGTGCTCCAGTGAGTGCTGGAGGAAGGAGCAGAGCAGTGACTGACAGTCACTGCTCTTTGCTCTGAGCAGACTTAAAACTGAATGATCAGCGGTCATGTGATCACTCATGCTGTATCACACGAATGCTGCACCACAGAGTATACAGGTTTATTTTTTTTTTTTGCAACCCCAAACCCCTTTTAGTTTCCAAGAGGTACCTTGGCACAGCCCCTAACCCAAAAACACTTGTAATACAGCCCTTCAAAATTTAGGACATTAAAACACACGTTCCATCTCTTCATACCCACACCCCACTTTAGCACAAGTACTAGTATAGATTTGGAATTACTTGCCTAGGCCATATTTATGAGCATGGTAACCTTAAATCTTTGATAAAATAACAGACTTCCATCTCCCCCTTATGTTTTTCCCACTATTTTCAGCATGCTGCCCACACCCCGGTTCCCTGACCCAATAGGTGACTTACCCAACTGCCCTGTCAACTTTCTAGCTTGCTCCCCTTCAACTAAACAGCTTTCCAGAATTTACCAGCATCTTCTTGATGCGCATGTGCAAAAGCCAACATATTTTAGGAAAACCTCCTGGGAAATTGATGTAGGCCCCTTAGAAGATGACAAATTGGAAGAAGCTTTTTTGGGGTCATAAATTGGATTTCTTGAAGATCTCCGATAAGCTTACTCAACTGTATAGATTAAATAGAGCCTAGCTGATCCCAATCCACCGTTGTCTAAGTATATGCCACAATATAACCCTTAATGTCCTAAGTGTCAACAACTCCCAGTGACATTCTTTTGTCTAATATTGGCATTGTCAGAAATACATAGATATCGGAAACAAATAGTGGAGATCCTTTACGATCTAAGCAATTCCTCAGTGGGACTAGACGCAGAAGTCTTCCTACTGTATATTACTGAACACTGGTATACTAAGGTTTTCTTGCTCAAAACTCTATAAAGCCAAAAAGACTAATCGCTAAGATCCGATTACAGGTTCTCCCTCCCACACTGGCATTTTGGTCGATTAGGAATATTTTAACGCTAAAGGAAAGTGATTTATAAAGTTGGAGGTTGCCCAGCCAAATACAACATTTGAGATAGGTGGCTCTCTTGGACCGACTCTCCCTTATTTTTGCAAAAAGGCAAGCCTTGCCTTTTTCGCTCCTTAGTAAGAGGACCAGAAATGGAAAGTACTTATTTTTAATCTATGGTTCAAATTGTACACAGTTGAATGTCTAATTTTCTCTTTATTTTCTCTCCTGGTATGACAAATTGTTTTCTGTTTAAACACAGCGACACGATTGTTATACTGTAGCACCTGACTGTTCTCTATAGTTCTGCTATCCTGGATACAGGGGTAGATTCATTTGACTACCCAATAGTCTCAAATGGTCTCCTTGGTACAGAATTGATTGCCAGGCAGTGGGAGTTGTACATCTTATGATTTGTTGTAATTCGTTCTATGTGGGGCAAGACACTGCCCTTCTTGGAATGCATACTGACACTATCTTTACCTTACCACGTTGACTTATACCATCAATTTAATACTGTTTACATTCAAGGCGGAGATGTGGACAAGCAGTTGGAAACGCCCTGAATCCAGACACTTAGGCTGGCCATACACTATACAATTTTCTTATTCAATTTCCTTTAGATTTACCTTAAACTATGTAGTGCAAGGGCCTGCCTGACTGCATACAAATTGAAAGTGTTTAGGTTTGACCCTATATTACATGGTTTTGGTAAATCTAAAGGAAAGTTGAACAAGAAAATTGTATAGTGTATGGCCAGCCTTACCCTAGGTTCACAACTAAGCATTTTTTAGGCTAATTTTGCAGTTTGCAGAAACTCACTACAGCCTATTTCAGATGGTTTCCTATGGTACACGTTTACATCTATGCGTTTTTTGGAATGGGTCAGGGACTCGCTTCCTGCAGCAGATTGTGTTTTGTGTGTAACAGACTTCAATGGATTTTACATTTTGGTTTTCTCCGTAACACACTGTGCATAGAGCTTGTTGTTTAGGAGCGGGCCAGGAAGCTGGCCGCGGCGTCCTTAAAATCCGATGAGTCATCAGCTTTAAGCCAGTTTCCCTGCTGACAGTTGAATGGAGAAACAAAGAAAAAATCTGCAAAAAAACTGCGCAGCAACCCCCCTCCCCTGCAATCCCTACCAAGTCCTTCGAGTCTGGTATGGATTTTGTCCACTGCTGATGGGGGCAAGGACCTCCTCCCCACAGCACTGGCTGGTGGTTGCGGGAGTCTGTGGGCGGGGGGCTTATTCAGGATCTGGAAGCCGCCTTTAACAAGGGGTGCCCAAGATTCCCCCCCCCCCCCATGTAAATGAGTATGGGGTACACTCCTACTCGGCACAGAAAAAAAAAAATGCTCCACTCGTGCCAAAGACTCCCATTATCTGACAGTTCTTAAAAAGGTTAAGGGGTGGGGCCACCCAGTGACAGCATCTGGTGGCACCATCACCCCTATGCCGTCATCGATCAGTGCATGCTGGGCTGCAGAAATCAAAGGGGGGCGGTGCCACCAGGTAATGTTGCCGGTAATGCTCCATTTCCTGACCTGCCAGGCTGCATGCTCAGAAAAGGGTATGGACTTTGGAGGGGGACCCCCACATTTTAAATTTTTTTCTTCTTTTTTTGGAGTGGGGTTCCCCTCAAAATCTATACCAGACCCGAAGGGCCTGGTGTGAATTGTGGGGGGGGGGGGGGGATTGGAACGCCGGTTTTATGCTTGCAATTGTTTTTACATTCAGCTGTCAGTGGAGGAGCCTGCTGACAGCTGACTCATCGGTTGTTAAGGACAAAGCAGCCGGCTTCCTGCCCCTTAGCCAGCTATAGAGTTTGAGAAAAAAAAAAAAAACGCATAAAAAATGCATGTTTACAAACGCACCGCAAAATGCGCCTGCAAACCACATGAACTGCATAGATGTGAACCTAGGGTTAAAGCCACCAAAAACTGGGAACTCAATGAGGTGTTAAGCTTTAAACCTTTTCTATAACGCATAGAATTTTGTGACAAAACTCGGGAACTCTTTCATGCTTCTTTGAATTGTACTGGTCTTATGGACCTCTCATTTTCCTCCCCACCGCCCCTCCCTTCCCCCCCCCCCCCCTTTATGTTTCCTTTCTCTCATCGTTCTCCCTTTTTCTCTTGCCTACCATTCACCCTTCTTCATCCCGGTCATTCCTTTTTGTTCCCCCTCCCCCCTTCTGTTTTCTGTGTAACCTCTTTGGACTAGACATCCTGATGTGCCTTATGTAAATTACTAAATTATGTAAAAACAGTAAATACACTGTTTAAGAAAATTAAACACTTTGAAAACACATCAGATCTCAACGGGGGAAAAACATAATGCTGGATATATACAGATATGGACTAGGTAATGTGTTAGGAATGAAAAGATGCAACATCATTTGATGGAAATGAAAATTATCAACCTACAGAGGGCTAGACTCAGACACCCCAAAAATCAAAGTGAAAAAATGATGCAGCAGGCTAGACCATTTTGCTGAAATTTCTATGCAGCAACTCAAAATGGTACTCAGTTTGTATGGCTCCCACGTGCTTGTATGCATGCATGCCTGACAATGTCAGGGCATGCTCCTAATGAGACCACGGATGGTGTCCTGGGGTATTTCCTCTCTGATCTGGACGAGGGCATCACTTAGCTCCTGAACAGACAGAGGTAACCTGGCGGCGTCGGATGAAACGAAACAGGTTCCCAGAGGTATTCTATTGGATTTGGCCATTCAATCAATTCCTTCATCGTCCAGGAACTGGCTGCATACTCTCGCTACATGAAACTGGGCATAGTCGTTTACCAGGAGAAACCCAAGACCCACTGCACCAGTGTAGCGTGTGACAATGGGTTCAAGTATTTCATCCCGATACCTAATGGCAGTCAGGGTGCCAATGTCCAGCCTGTAGAGGTCTGTGTGTCCCATGAATATGCCTCCCCAGACCATCACTGACTCACCACCAACCTGGTCATGCTGAACAATGTTACAGGCAGCATAACATTCTCCACGGGTTCTTCCCACCTTTTCACGTCTGTCACATGTGCTCAGGGTGAACCTGCTCTCATCTGTGAAAAGCACAGGGCACCAGTGGCAGGTCTGCCAATTCTGGTGTTCAATGGCCAATCAAGCTCCATGGTGCCAGGCAGTGAGCAGAGCCCACTAGAAGACGTCGGGGGGCCTTTAGGACACCCTCATGAAGTCTGTTTGATTGTTTGGTCAGAGACATTCACAGCAGTGGCCTGCTGGAGGTAGATACTCCAGATACCGGTCCTGCTAATGGGTGAAGGACCTTCTACGGCCCTGTCCAGCTCTTCTAGAGTAATTGCCTGTCTCCTGGAATCTCCTCCATGCTCTTGAGACTGTGCTGGGAGACACAGCAAACCTGGCAATGGCACGTATTGATAGGTCATCCTGGAGAATTTAGACTGCCTGTGCAACATCTATAGAGTCCAGGTATGACCTTGTGCTACCAGTAGTGAGACTGACCCTAGCCAAATGCAGAACTAGGGAAAAACAGTGAGAAATGATGAGCAGGGGAAAAATAAGGTCTTTGGCCTCCACCTGTAAAACCATCCCGGTTTTGAAGGTCGTTTCATTCTTGCCAATCTAGTGAACCTGTTAATTTCATTAACACAAAAAGCCGTTGAAACTGATTATCAACCCCCTCTGCTACTTAACTGACCAGATCAATATCCCAGGAGTTTTAACTGACTTGATGCTATACACCGATTAAAAAAAATGTTCCTTTATTTTTTTGAGCAGTGTATTTTATTTTGTGACCTTATTTGTTATCCTCTAAGGTGGTAGTCCTATTTGGATGGCCAGTTTAAAGTGACAACCCAAGACCATATTTTGTGTGGTTTACAATACCTATGCACTATGTTTTTCTTTTGCTTTTTTTCTTCGGTTTTCAGGATGACGGTCTCTGTGAAAAGCGATTAGGTACTAGCACTTTTCCACAGCTTTTGACATCCATTTGACTTTGATGTCGTAGATGCTTGATAGGCAAACTTAGGCACATAAATGATTTACATATACACACACAAAAGGCTGGGGTCAAGTGAATACTATAAGGAATTCTGTTACTCTGTGTGCATTTCCATACCATTGATGTTTTTAGTACTAAATTTTATGTTTTTAATGACTGACCTGCTGTTTAGATCAGGTCACACAGAATAAAGTTTGGACTTTATACTTCAATTTGTGTTAGTTATTTTCTGAGAGATAGTTCACCTTAAAAATCCTAGAGCTTTGTTGGTCATCTTATAGGAAGGATTTGTCATTCATTCACATGGAAGGTGCTGAACAATGGTTCCAAGTGAACCCTAGCAAAAAAAACTTCTCTATACTTCTGCCATGCTGAATGCTCATATGATTTGCATAAGCCCATAATAATTCCAGTCTTTCATTTGCGATATGCAATAACAATAATGTACGTTTACTTGCCAAGCTGTGCTACTATATTATTCTGTATATGCACTATATTCATTGCAATGAAGTTTCCTCCACAAGGTGGGGGGAAAATAGGGGAATAATGTAATTTTGAAAAGTGCATACCTGTTTAATTTCCCACTTTTCTGGGTCAGAAATCTTGGTGAGCCGTTTTCTTTCCAAGGTATCATCTTCTACTTCAGGAGCATTTACCAAAGAAAGATGGCTGGGTCTGTCTGGATTCCTCAATAAAGCCTCTTCATTGTTCTCACCTACAAAGTTCCTCCGTCTGTTGGGATTTAGGTCCTCCCCTGTATCCTGATCCACATCCTGTGTTACAAGTGAAAGTATAATATCGATGATGATGATGATGCAATACGTAAAAAAGGCCAGAAATGGTATGACAAAAAATTTCTCAGTCTAACCCTTCCCACCAACAATCTCACACTTCATGTGGCTCATTCCAGGCTACCTGAGCCCCTAATGACCATTAGATATAACATAGTAATCACTTGCAGGTGGCTAGAGGCTTCACAGAGTAAACAGCAGGGTTTTTGACTTCTGGTAAAATCCTTTTCATGGAGTAGGGACGCATGGTGAAGTAATTCAGAGACCATGAGTTACGCTGCTGCATTCATGAGATTGAACACTGGCAAACTATGCTGTAAAAAGTTGTAGTATAACCCCTCCTACTACCAGCATGCTCCAGGTTTGTAGAAAACCAAAAGTAGGAGTGGATCATTAGGAACAGAGGGGTGTGACCTGTGTCTGTGTAAAGTGGTTGTAAACCCTTACATATACCCAGTGAAGTGACCGGCCTCAGGGGATACACTGAGGAAAATCATCCTACAGAAATTGTACCTGTTCTTCTGTAGCCTTCTCTGCTCTACATCCATTTAAAAGTGCAGAATTTATACAGCTGGTCTGAGCTTCCAGAAAGTAGGGGGTGGGGAGTTGTAGTTATACTCTGCAGAGCTCAGTGGGAGGGGAGGGGAGGGACACCCCCCCCCCCCCCAAACTGCAACAGAGCTGATGCTGTCAATTATAGGCTGTGTGCTGGAGCTCCTCCTCCCCATTACCTTTACCTCCTGGTGTCATAAAAAAAAATGGCAGAAGCATACAGAAATGACACTTAGTGTTCTGGATTGAGACAAATAAATATAGGAGGATATGCTTTGTTCATATTTCAAGTCTGAGGTTTACAACCACTTTAAAAGTTGTTGTACAGGTAAAATGTTTTATCACTCTAATGCATGCTCTGAATTAAAAGTGATATTAAAGGCTTTATTTTTAAAATAACAAACTTGTCATTCTTACCTGCTCTGTGCAGTGGTTTTGCACAGAGAGGCCCCACCACCCCCTTCTCAGGTCCCCCGTAGGTGCTCACGGCACCTACCTCCTGCCCAATGCCCCCAGAGCAAATAGCTTGCAATTGGGGCACCCAAGCAAACTTACTCCTGAATCGCAGTTCTACATGTCCATTCACACACACAGCGGCGGCGGCTCGGCCCCACGCCTTCTCTCCCATCATTGACTTGTTGGTTAGCAGCAGGAGCCAATGCCATCTCAGCCAATGAGGGGAGGGGGATTCCACAGAGAGCAGAGTTTCTCTTGCACGTCGCTGGATCGTGATGAAGCTCAAGTTTTTTTTTGGGGGGGGGGGGGGGGGCTGGAGGGCAGCTGCACAGAGGTGCATTAAAAAGGTATTAAAAAAAAAAAAAAACACCTTTCAAAAGCTCCGGCCCTTCCTTAAACTCTTAAGGGCCATACACACTATAAGATTTTCTGAGACTTTTTCCTTCAGATTTACCTTTGTAGTGGAAGGGCCTGCCAGATTGCATACAAATTGAAAGTGTTTAGGTTTGACCTCATATTATATGGTTTTGGTAAGTCTAAAGGAAAAAGTCTTCAGAAAATCTTATAGTGTGTATGGCCCATTACTCTGAGAGCACGCTCTCGATCCAGCGTGGTTCCAATATGCAGCAGCTCTTCTCTCAGGAAACTCAGCAGCAGTGTGAGCCATTGGTTCCTGCAGCTATAAGTCAAAACCTGTGAGAAGGGAGCGGGGCCGAGCCACACAAATGTCCGGCTCAGAAGAAAGCTATAGAAGCACTCTGAAAAGAAGAGTCAAGAGCGCTGGCGGAGGACGCAACAAGAGGAGGTTCGGGAACACTGTTCAAGACCATTGCACAGAACAGGCAACTATAACAGGTTATGGAGCAAAAAAAAAAAAAAAAAAAAAAAAAAAAAAACTTCACAATTGCTTGTGAAATGATTTCCAAAAAAAGACTACGGTGGTTTAAAAATATATATATATATATATATATATTTTTTTTTTTTTATAGGGAAGCAATTCTGAGACACTGGGGCACTGAAAAGCAGTCCAACTGAATATCCACCTGGTTAAACCTAAAGAATGTGTTAACAGAAGTTCAGATGGCAGTCTTGCAAGTCTGAGAAACTAAAGCCCATGAAGCAAAATTGATCCAGAGGAATAGAGTTTGACAGGGAATGGTGGAACCTTGTCCTTCAAGTATTATCATGATACTAAAAATCATAGTTCATTCCCCCCAAGGGCCAATTGCATGTAGCACTTGCTCACTTGATCCGAAGCCCCTTGTGCAATAAAATTAATTTTTTTTATTTCTGTCATTGCATTCTGTAGCTCTGCCCCAGGCTAAAGCCCAGTTTATTGGCGTTGGTATGGGGGGGGGGGGGGCGGGGACGGAACACCGTCATCACTGGTTTACTTCTTTGAGGTGAGAAGACATTCATTCTCCTTAGCACAACAGCCCAAAACTGGAGCGATCTAGAAGTGGGAGGGTTTATTCTAGGCCATAGAACAGATTTGCTTTCCAGGGTCCAACACCTCAAAGGCAACAGCATGACTTAGTGTCTCAGAATTACTTCACCTTGTGTCCCTTAATGATTAAATAAAAGAAGAATGGCTTTTGGTCTGTAGATGAAGGCTGCCACATATTGCGCTGCAATAGAATTTATAGTGCAATATGTTTAATATTGGTTATTATAGGATAACGTACAATACAGTATTAAAATAATAATAGAAAAAAAAAAAAATGGGGTTTTAATAAACCATGCACCAAATAGAATCATTTTATGAATCATAAAAAATGTATTTGGGTATAAAAACGAGTCAAAGTTATTGACAAGTTAACTACCACATTACAACATAGCTAAATTTGGCCTGGGCATTTATTGATCATTGGTTTCTCGATATAGAAGGTTAAAAATCAGTTTTGTATCATATTATTTGACACGTTTCGGACCCATTTAGTGCACGTATTCATTACAGCAATGACAAATTATATATTTTATATATATATATATATATATATATATATATATATATATATATATACATACATACATACACACACACACATACATACATACATACATACACACATACACACACACCACAATCTCACAAACATGAGTACACCCCTCACATTTTTGTAAATATTTTATATCCTTTCATGTAACACTGGGGAAATGCTACAATGTAAAGTAGTGAGTGTACAGCTTGTATAACAGTGTAAATTTGCTGTCCCCACAAAATAACTCAACACACAGCCATTAAGGTCTAAACCGCTGGCAACAAAAGTGAGTGCACCCCTAAGTGAAAATGTCCAAATTGGGTGGAAAGTGTCAATATTTTGTGTGGTCACCATTGTTTTCCAGCACTGCCTTAACCCTCTTGGGAGTTCACCAGAGCTTCACAGGTTGCCACTGGTGTCCTCTTCCATTCCTCCATGATAGCATCACAGAGCTGGTGGATGTTAAAGACCTTGCGCTCCTCCACCTTCCATTTGAGGATGCCCCACAGATGTTCAATAAGGTTTAGGTCTGGAGACATGCTTGGCCAGTCCATCACCTTTACCCTCAGCTTCTTTAGCAAGGCAGTGGTCGTCTTGGAGGGGTGTTTGAGGTTGCCATGTTGGAATACTGCCCTGCGGCCCAGTCTCCGAAGGGAAGGGATCGCGCTCTGTTTCAGTATGTCACAGTATAAGTTTGGCATTCATGGTTCCCTCAATGAACTGTAGCTCCCCAGTGCCAGCACCACGCATGCAGCCCCAGACCATGACACTTTCCATGACTTCACGTAAATATTCATGACCGAATGTTTCATGAAATGTCTATGTATACATGTTAAATAAGAAGAAAATCTATGTCACACCCAGCATATTTTTACTAAAATAAATGACAATCTTTGTAGTGTACAGTACCTCTGCAGTTAGGGTTTAGTTTCTGGATACAGCGTGACTCAAAATGGTCCCTTGTTTTACAGTGGATGAGATGGAAGCACCGCTGCCGCAGCTGGGAGCCGGTGTCACTTCAGGCGCACGGGTGAAAAAGCCATCGATCGGAATGGAAGCTGTCAAGCACGCAGCTGCAGACTGGTGCTTTGCACCTTTAGCGTGGCTAGACAGCGCTGCCTCTCCCATGTTCGAAATGTCAAACGTTTTACGACACACACTGTACATTTAGCAGACATGATGCAGGAGGTGGTCAGAGGCTGCGGACATGATACAGGAGGTGGTCAGAGGCTGCGGACATGATACAGGAGGTGGTCAGAGGCTGCGGACATGATACAGGAGGTGGTCAGAGGCTGCGGACATCACAGGTAGGTGTCCGTCCGGGTCCGCAGTTTGCCCTACTGTCAGTCACTGGCCAGCAGCAGCCGAGGAGATGATCGTGAACCAATCACTGGCAGCGGGGAGGGCCGGCCGCGGTTTGCCTGGAGACACTGACTGGCCAGTAGCAGCAATAACAGCCGGGAGATAAACCAATCACAGGCAGCGGAAGCGTCACTGGAGGGCGGGCCGGCCGCATGAACCAAAACGGTTACCGCCCCCTTCCGCGTCATCACGTTCATGCGGCCGGCCTGCCCTCCAGTGACGCTTCCGCTGCCTGTGATTGGTTTGTTATCTCCCGACTGTTATTGCTGCTGCTGGCCAGTCACAGCTAGGCAAACCGCGGCCGGCCCTCCCCGCTGCCAGTGATTGGTTCACGATCATCTCCTCGGCTGCTGCTGGCCAGTGACAGCGCACGTGCATACCGCGGACCCGGAAGGCAAATAGTATGTGGCACTGGAAATAATTTATTAAACATTACGGAATAAAATAATAAATTAAACTTTAAAGCATACGCTCCCCGCTCCTCCCCAGTATACATTTCCATGACTTTTCCAAAACCTTAGTGGAATCCGTAGTTTCCATGACCTTTCCAGGCCTGGAAAGTGTCATCTCCAAATTCCAAAACTTTTCCAGGTTTTCAAGGACCGTACAAACCCTGTTTGTACTCATCTGGTTGCCACCACACATGCTTGACACCATCTGAACCCAATAAATTTATCTTGGTCTCATGAGACCTCAGGACATGGTTCCAGTAATCCATGTCCTTAGTCTGCTTGTCTTCAGCAAACTGTTTGCGGGCTTTCTTGTGATCTTTAGAAGAGGCTTCCTTCTGGGGTGACAGCCATGCAGACCAATTTGATGCAGTCTGCGGCGTATGGTCTGGGCATCAACAGGCTGACCCCCACCCCTTCAACCTCTGCAGCAATGCTGGCAGCACGTATACATCTATTTCTCAAAGACAACCTCTGGATATGATGCTGAGCACGTGCACTCAACTTCTTTGGTCGACCTTGGTGAGTCCTGTTCTGAGTGGAACATGTCCTGTTAAACCGCTGTATGGCCTTGGCCAACGTGCTGCTGCTCAGTTTCAGGGTCTTGGCAATCTTTTAATAGCCTATGCCACATTTATGTACAAACCCGATTCCAAAAAAGTTAGGACACTGTACAAATTGTGAATAAAAACAGAATGCAATGGTGTGAAGTTTCAAATCTAAATTTTTTATTCAGAATACAACACAGATGACATATCAAATGTTTAAACTGAGAAAATGTATCATTTTAAAAAAAGGGAAAAATGTGGATTTTAAATTTCATGGCATCAACACATCTCAAAAAAGTTGGGACAAGGCCATGTTTACCACCGTGTGGCATCCCATCTTCTTTTTATAACAGTCTGCAAACGTCTGGGGACTGAGGAGACAAGTTGCTCGAAATTAGGAATAGGAATGTTGTCCCACACTTGTCAAATACAGGCTTCTAGTTGCTCAACTGTCTTAGGTCTTCTTTGTCGCATCTTCCTCTTTATGATGCGCCAAATGTTTTCTATGGGTGAAAGATCTGGACTGCAGGCTGGCCATTTCAGTACCCGGATCCTTCTACGCAGCCATGATGTTGAAATTGATGCAGTATGTGGTCTGGCATTGTTATGTTGGAAAATGCAAGGTCTTTCCTGAAAGAGACGGCGTCTGGAGGGGCGCAAATGTTGTTCTAGAACTTGGATATACCTTTCAGCATTGATGGTGCCTTTCCAGATGTGTAAGCTGCCCATGCCACATGCACTCATGCAACCCCATACCATCAGAGATGCAGGCTTCTGAACTGAGCGCTGATAACTTGGGTTGTCCTTGTTCTCTTTAGTCCGGATGACATGGCTTCCCAGTTTTCCAAAAAACTTCAAATTTTGATTCGTCTGACCACAGAACAGTTTTCCACTTTGTCACAGTCCATTTTAAAGAGGTTGTAAACTCGTTCAAAAAAATTTTTTTTTTTTTTACAACCTGCAAGAGAAAGACATAATGAGCTAGTATGCATCGCATACTAGCTCATTATGAAATACTTACCTTAGAACGAGCCCCCGCCGTGCCGCTCTCTTACCTGTATGACGAGCGACATGTTCAGTCGCCCGTCTTCCGGGATCGCGGCATCCGGCCATCTGATTGGCCGGAGCCGCGGTGACGTCACTCCCGCGCATGCGCGCGGGAGCCGACGGTCACGGCACGGGGCTCTGAAGGAACGGCACGATCAGCCGTTCCTTCAGAGCGCATGCGCCAGTGACGTCACTGGCTGCATTAAAGGTAAATATCTCCTAAACCGTACATGTTTAGGAGATATTTACAGTACCTATAGGTAAGCCTTATCATAGGCTTACCTATAGGTACAACTTCCTGAGGAGGGTTTACTTCCTCTTTAAATGAGCCTTGTCCCAGAGAAAACACCTGCGCTTCTGGATCAGGTTTAGATATGGCTTCTTTTTTGGCCTATAGAGTTTAAGCTGGCAACGGCAAATAGCACGGTGGATTGTGTTCACCGACAATGTTTTCTGGAAGTATTCCTGAGCCCATGTTGTGATTTCCATTACAGTAGCATTCCTGTATGTGATGCAGTGCCGTCTAAGGGCCCGAAGATCACGGGCATCCAGTATGGTTTTCAGGCCTTGACCTTATGCACAGAGATTGTTCCAGATTCTCTGAATCATTGGATGATATTATGCACTGTAGATGATGGTAACTTCAAACTCTTTGCAATTTTCTCTGAGGAACTCCTTTCTGATATTGCTCCACTATTTTTCACCGCAGCATTGGGGGAATTGGTGATCCTCTGCCCATCTTGACTTGTGAGAGACACTTCCACTGAGAGGCTCTTTTTATACCCAATCATGTTGCCAATTGCCCTAATAAGTTGCAAATTGGTCCTCCAGCTGTTCCTTTATATGTACATTTAACTTTTCCAGCCTCTTATTGCTACCTGTCCCAACTTTTTTGTAATGTGCAGCTCTCATGAAATCCAAAATGAGCCAATATTTGGCATGACATTTCAAAATGTCTAAATTTCAACATTTGATATGCTATCTAGATTACATTGTGAATAAAATATAAGTTTGAGATTTGTAAATTAGTTCATTCCTTTTTTACTCACAATTTGTTCAGTGTCCCAACTTTTTTGGAATTGGGTTTGTAGACCAAAATTTTTTTTATTTTTTTTAGATTCTCAAAGAGTTTGGTGCCATGTTGAACTTTCAGTGACCAGTGTGAAAGAGTGAGAGCAATAACACCAAATCTAACACACAGAGACCTAGTAACACTAACGAGTCACATGACACTGGAGAGGGAATATAACTTAATTGGGCTCAATTTGGAAATTTGTAACTTAGGGGTGTACTCACTTTTGTTACCAGCGGTTTAGACATTAATGGCTGTGTGTTGAGTTATTTTGAGGGGACAGCAAATTTACACTGTTATACAAGCTGTACACTCACTACTTTACATTGTAGCAAAGTGTCATTTCTTCAGTGTTCACATGAAAAGATATAATAAAATATTTACAAAAATGTGGGAGGGTGTACTTACTTTTGTGAGATACTGTATGTGTGTATATATATATATATATATATATATATATATATATATATATATATATATATATATATATACACACACATACATACATACATATACACATACTCCTGTTGTCAATACTATAGGAATAATCTTTTTTTACAGAATATATAAAGTAGGAAATGAGTATTCATCAAGGCCAATACCCTTATAACAGTTCAAGAGTACTGCAATGTTTAGGTTATAAATACAAATCAAACACAATGTGGTTTATTCTTAGCCATACCTTCATACTGAGGCTAGTTTTGCATCCAGTGAAGGAAAGTACCTTGACTTTCACTCTCTGACCTTTGCTTACTACATCAGCAACATTAGCCACACGACCTTCCCTCCTCAGCTCGGATATGTGTACCAACCCTTCCCAACGTTTTCTGTGGACAAAACAGTAAAATTATAACCATGAGGTGAAGTACTTTAGAGGAGCTGCCAAAAATAAACAGGTGCTACAGCCCTACATAAATAGTGAAGACAGATAATCAGTTACCTTAGGCCTTCCAGTTGAACAAAACAACCAAACTGCATAATGCTGGTGACTTTGCCATTGTAGATATCACCAATGGCTGGCTCCTCCGGGGGCGGTCTGTCTACATGTTTCTCCCTCCAACGATCATTAAACCTTTCAGAGTGCTGCTCCCGGCTCTTGGTGGGGCTTCGACTCCTTGACCTGTGTGGACTTTTCATTCTTTTTCTATCTCTGGATCTGGAGCGGGATCTATCCTTTCTTTTCTGACCTCTGTCTCGGCTACAACTGCGGTTCTTTCGTCCCCTGTCTCTACTGTGACTTCTCCGTCTTCTGTCTCTGCTGCGACTGCGGCTTTTCCGACTTCTGTCTCGGCTGCGACTCCTTTTCTTCTTATGTCTAATAATGACACAACAATACAGATTCTGGCAACAGTTACGTAAAAACATTGAGAAGTACAGTCATATTATAAGAAGTATTTTAGATTAATTAAAAAAAAAAAAAAAACTAAAAAAATTACTCAGATGCCTTCTCATATATTGTAAATGCAATTATATTCAAAAGCAGTGATACATACTTGTGTTTACTACTTTTTTCCTTGTCTTGACGGTTTGCACTAGGCATTAGAGCTTCAAGTTCTTTCAAGGTATCTGCTGCCACCTTTAGATCTTCTGGATCAAGCATGGTCTAAAAAACATTAAAGGAAAACTTCAGTAAATTAGTTAAATGGACAGAACAAACACATAAATGGTTTCTGTCTTCCAAAAGATTTGTAAGTTCTACACTAATACTTAGTACAGAAGATGAGAAAAATCGGATGAAAATAAAAAAACTAAAATAATGTGGTTGCATAGGTGTGCATACCCTCTTATAACTGGGAATTTAGCTGTCATTTAAAAGTGCCTCTGATTAACCCCAAATACAGTTCAGCTGTTCTATTAAGTCTTTCCTGACATTTTTTAGTCACATTCTACAGCAAAAGCCATGGAGCTTCCAAAAGCATCAGAGGGATATCATTATTCAAAAAGTATCAGTCAGGAGAAGGGTACAGAAGAATTTTCAAGGCATTAGATATACCATGGAACACGGTGAAGACAGTCATCAAGTGGAGAAAATATGGCACACCAGTGACATTACCAAGAACTGGACGTCCCTCCAAAATTGATGAAAAGACGAGAAGAAAACTGGTCAAGAAGGCTGCAAAATGGCCTAGAGCAACATTCAAGGAGCTGCAGGAATATCTGGTAAGTACTGGCTGTGTGGTAAATGTGACAATAATCTCCCCTTATTCTTCATATGTCTGGGCTATGGGGTAGTGGCAAGACGGAAGCATTTGGCTAAATTTTGCAATAACACATCTCCCAAAAACACAAGTCTCCCAAAAGCATGTGGGAAAATGGGTTACGGTCTGATGAAACCAAGGTTGAACTTTTTGGCCATAATTCCAAAACATAGGTTTGGCGCAAAAACAACACTGCACATCACCAAAAGAACGCCATACCTACACTGAAGCATAGTGGTGGCAGCATCTTGCTTTGGGGTGGTTTTTCTTAAGCTGGAACAGGGGCCTTAGTCAAGGTAGAGGGAATTATGAACAGTTCCAAATACCAGTCAATATTGGCACAAAACCTTCAGGCTTCTAATAGAAAGCTGAACACGAAGAAGAACTTCATCTTTCAGTAAGACAAAAACCCAAAGCATACATCCAAACCAATAAAAGAAATGGCTTCACCAGAAGATTAATGTTTTGGAATGGCTCAGCCAACTGGAATCTGAATCTGGAGTGTTTTGCAAAGAGGAGTGGCCAAATATTGTCAAGCCAAGATGTGCCATGCTGATAGACTCCTAGCCAATTGCATTTGAAGAAGAGGGCAAGTCCCTGGACACGCGTCATGCATACCCCCTCTCCCAACATCCACTAGGCATTTTGTTAGCTGTCATCCTTGTGTGCAGCCTAAAACGCCACTGCTAATATCCTTACTTTGAGCTAGCTGACTCCTGTCATCCTCGATCTCTGATTTCCCAGTGATGCCTACAGCCTCACACTGATATAGCCGCTTGGTCAAAGTTGTTCCTTATCCATGCTGTTTCATGCTAACTTCTATACTATGCAAGTATGCTGCTTATTTTATTAAAGTGTTTTTTTAATTAAAACTGATCTCAGTGCCCTGCTATTCGTTTTCTTCACATGAGCTTGTTTTAACCATTTCAAGTTCAGAACATTTTAAAATAGTCTAAGGACGTGAAGTGGTTGAAGGATGTACAATTCCCTGTTGAACCACACTGAAAATGAAGGGTATATCAAGTTCTGATAACAAAATTATCCTTCTTGCTCTCACCACTACACTAATCAACCACACGTTAAAGGAGAAGTTAACCAATTAGAACATGTTCCACATGTATTTACAGTGGAACATGTAACATGTTTCAGCAGCCGCAGCCTCTCTTCTCTCCCCCCGTCCCACATGACGGGCAGGCATCTTCTCTGGGTGCCTGCTATCACTCTTTGAAATGAACGTGGCCATTTGGTGCTTTTCCCATGCCCCCCCCCACATCATTTTATTCACAGTTCTCTGTGAATGGGAAACTACACTTTAAATTCTCCCCTGAAATCATTAATGTAAGCTGAGTTCAGCGTTCGGTCTCAAAATTAAAAAATCCCAGTTTTTCTCCATTTATTTTGCAGTATTCAGTGCTGTCACATGACTTAAATTCCTCTTCCTTTTGAGTACAAGAGCAGCAAGTGGGTGTGGTTACTGAAAGCTAGTGACATCAATTCCAGGGAGGGGCACTGTTCCTGTGTAGCCAGAGGGCGTATACAGGATGGGAGGAGCTGATCATAGGTTTCCTCCCAGTGTTCTCTCATCAGTAAGGATGCATTGTACATCCGAATTCATAAGGAAATGAAGAAATACACATAGGACACGGGGGGTTTTGCTGCAGTGCACATATACAGCATAGCTGTGCTGGGCATTGAATGACTACCATAGGAGAAGGAAGCTGGACACAAGGAGGGGGGGGGGGGGGAAGACTGTCAGTGTCAGCTACACTGACATTAACATTAAAGAAATAGTACAGGCAACCACATTAATTCACTAATTCTACGTTTCCACTAGTGCAACTTGTCATGCGACTTTGGACACAGTCGCATGACAAGTAACATCCCATTGATTTTAATAGCACCCGTTCCCATCTATGCGCCTTTGAAAAAAAAGGTACCTGCGCTACTTTGATGCAACTTTTGATGCGACTGCTCCAGAGGGTGTAAAGTTGGATCAAAGCCACACTCAATCGCAACAGTGGAAGCGAAGACTAAAGCTCAGTTTCCACTAGTGTAACTTGTCAAGCGACTTTGGACACAAAGTCGCATGACAAGTCACAGCCCATTGCTTTCAATGACACCCGGTCCCATCTATGCGACTTATCGGATCCGATACTCCAGATGGATGGAAAATGGATGGATGGTCACCATCCGTCTGGATTTGGTGGACAGGATCAGATAGCGGTGGGTATCAGCACTGACATCCACTAATCCATAGGGGTAAATGGATCCAATCAAGTCCGCCTTAAAAACTGACAGGCAGACCTCATCGGACCGCCTGTGAAAGGAGCATTGATCTCCTTGGTTCAGCTCCCCTCGCAATTACAGTGCATTGCGAAAGTATTTCGGCCCCCTTGACCTTTTGCCACATTTCAGGCTTCAAAGATATAAAACTAATTTTTTTGGAAGAATCAACAAGTGGGACACAATCATGAAGTGGAACGAAATTTATTGGATATTTCAAACTTTAATATAAAACTGAAAAATTGGGCGTGCAAAATTATTCAGCCCCCTTAAGTTAATACTTTGTAGCTCCACCTTTTGCTGCAATTACAGCTGTAAGTCGCTTGGGGTATGTCTCTATCAGTTTTGCACATCGAGAGACTGAAGTTTTTGCCCATTCCTCCTTGCAAAACAGCTCGAGCTCAGTGAGATTGGATGGAGAGCGTTTGTGAACAGCAGTTTTCAGTTCTTTCCACAGATTCTCGATTGGATTCAGGTCTGGACTTTGACTTGGCCATGCTAACACCTGGATAGGTTTATTTGTGAACCATTCCATTGTAGATTTTGCTTTATGTTTTGGATCATTGTCTTGTTGGAAGACAAATCTCTGTCCCAGTCTCAGGTCTTTTGAAGACTCCATCAGGTTTTCTTCCAAAATGGTCCTGTATTTGGCTCCATCCATCTTCCCATCAATTTTAACCATCTTCCCTGTCCCTGCTGAAGAAAAGCATGCCCAAACCATGATGCTGCCACCACCATGTTTGACAGTGGGGATGGTGTGTTCAGGGTGATGAGCTGTGTTTTTTTTTTTTACGCCAAACATAACGTTTTGCATTGTTGCCAAAAAGTTCGATTTTGGTTTCATCTGACCAGAGCACCTTCTTCCACATGTTTGGTGTGTCTCCCAGATGGCTTGTGGCAAACTTTAAACGACACTTTTTATGGATACCTTTAAGAAATGTCTTTCTTCTTGCCACTCTTCCATAAAGGCCAGATTTGTGCAGTATACGACTGATTGTTGTCCTATGGACAGAGTCTCCCACCTCAGCTGTAGATCTCTGCAGTTCATAAAGAGTGATCATGGGTCTCTTGGCTGCATCTCTGATCAGTCTTCTCCTTGTATGAGCTGAAAGTTTAGAGGGACAGCCAGGTCTTCGTAGATTTGCAGTGGTCTGATACTCCTTTCATTTCAATATTAATCGCTTGCACAGTGCTCCTTGGGATGTTTAAAGCTTGGGAAATCTTTTTGTATTCAAATCCGGCTTTAAACTTCTCCACAACAGTATCTCAGACCTGCCTGGTGTGTTCCTTGTTCTTCATGATGCTCTCTGCGCTTTAAACAGACCTCTGAGACTATCACAGTGCACGTGCATTTATACGGAGACTTGATTACACACAGGTGGATTCTATTTATCATCATTAGTCATTTAGGTCAACATTGGATCATTCAGAGATCCTCACAACTTCTGGAGAGAATTTGCTGCACTGAAAGTAAAGGGGCTGAATAATTTTGCACGCCCAATTTTTCAGTTTGTTAAAAATGTTTGAAATATCCAATAAATTTCGTTCCACTTCATGATTGTGTTCCACTTGTTGATTCTTCAAAAAAAATTAGTTTTATATCTATGTTTGAAGCCTGAAATGTGGCAAAAGGTCGAATACTTTCGCAATGCACTGTATGTGAAATGGACAGCAACCCTCGCTAGAGGCTAACATGCGTTCATAGGCGCTTCTACTGGAGGAGGTGGTTTTAGAGTCCAAAAGTTTACTTACTCGAACACATGGATTGTCTGGTCTGCAAAGTGCTGGAAATAATTCTTTCATCTTCTCCTTCTCGTTTTTTACCTTTACAGTTTCTGTGTGTAAAAACATAAAACATTTTAACTACACTAGAAAATATTGCAAGCTTAAATTTCCAGATTTTTAGAAATTTCAATACATAAAAATTAACAATGCAAAATCATCCAAAACTCTGCCCTGAGCTACATCACCAACCTTGCCTTCAAATAACCACCCTATTTGTTGCTCCAGCCACCTGCTTTTTAGCTGTCTTGCCACCCCCTCTCATGCTCACCTCTAGGATTTCTCTAAAGTCTCTTCCATCCCAAACCAACTTTCTACCCCAATCTCTCCAACCATCTCCTACTCTGTCCACCTTTACCCGATGTCAGAGAACTAACATTGTGGCCAATCAGCAGAATCGCGAATGCGCATGCGCGCCCAATCCCAGGCAAACACAGTTGGGGGAAGTACGCGCCAGTGCGCATGCGCGACAGCGTGCGCCATGCGTAATGGCTCTTGGCGCCAAATGGCCTATTTAGAGCCAGCAGCTACAGTCACTAGCTGCTGGATGATTGTCAGCCTCCTGTGTTCCCTGTGCCTTTGTTTTGCTTGCTGATCTTGACTTCCTGTTGCCGACCCGGATTGCTTTGACCTTGATTCTCTTGAACCCCTGGCTCCTGACCTCTTGGCGTGTTCCCGGACTCTCTTTTGCCTTCTCCAGCGTATGACCCGGCTCGGCTCCCGACTTTGCTTACCAGCCTTCTCGTGTATGACCCGGCTTGTTCCTGTTCCCGCCTCGTGTCTGACCGGCTTGCCAAGTGTTCCAAATTTGCCTTGGACTTCACACCCAGCTGGTTCCTGTTACCATCTGGCCATCTCAGCCGGCAACCCGTGCTACTTCGGGCACAGCACTCCCTGTTCCACTTCCAGGGGTGCTCTGCACCTAGCCGCAAGGGGAGCCCTCTCTACACTCTGGCTTCGGATCAGGTACTTGACACCCAACCCCTGAAAACGAATTTCTTCCTTTGGAAAGCTTATCCCACCTCTTTCTAAAAATGAAACTTTTTTATATTACTTCCCCATCTTTTTTAGACTACAATTGTATTCTAAATATATAGCAGCGCTATCACACATTTTTTTTTCTTTTATTTATTGTCTATGTGGGAACACATTAGGTGATAGCTGCAGCTATATTTTTATATATTTTAGTAGTATTTTAGTAGTAAAGTGGCAGCGCACAATCATTCTCTAGATAATTCCAACTGTACCTCTATTTTTAAAGCACTGCAGAAAATGTTAGATCTTGTTTAATGACAATCAAAAGTATATTCAAATATAAACAAATCCATGTTAAAGCATTTGCGAACACACTGCATCAAAAGGCCATACTAATTCAGCAAATAGAAATACATGGCTTCTTTATTTTCTTAAAAATATTTTGTTTGTTTATGGTTAGGTCGTCGTGACCACACAGCCTCATAAATTAACACCTTCCTGCTTGTCCGTCATTGTACTATAAAAGGGGGGGGGAGGGAGCACTGTTCTGAGAGGACGTCCTCCCAGAATGCGCTTCTCGTGGGGCCGCGCAGCAGCGCGTTGTCACTGGCTGTTTTCACCAGACACAGCCAATGACTGGTCACGGTACCGGCCTGTCAGTACCATGTGATCTCCATAACCAATTGTAAACAAAGGATGGCTTCCTTTCATGCCATCCATTGTATACAATTGTGTTGCTAGCTGTGACTGGTTACAGTGATCACATGGTACAGAGACAGGGTCAATCACAGCCCATCTGTAACATGTGATTTACTTTGGCCAATCACAGCTAAATCACAACAACAAGACACTGAATGAACCAGTGTCAGTAATCCCACCCGCCCGCTTTGCTGAGTAAGACACCTACCCACCAGTCAGCTATGGCATAATTCTGCAAACTATCCACCCACTGTGTGATGTAAGGCACAGATGGGGGGGGGGGGGGGGAACATCCCCTCTGTGTGTGTAAATAAGCCCACCCCGTTACGGTTTCAAGAAGAGCTGGGAGTGGGGCGTGGCCACACAACTACCAACAGGAGATATAGGCATGCTGTGTGTAGGCACAGCATCCTGCAACTCCCAGAAGTCCTCCCATGGACAATAGTTGACTAAGATAACACAGATCTGCTTCCGTGCTTGCCTTGGTCAGTCTGAAACCAAGGAGAGACTCACAATGTTTAACAAAGTAAAACCAATTAAAAAAACACCACTCCTTAACAAAACCCACTGACAAAAGGTGCCATTTCATTTGTGCCAGTGACAATACATCAGACAAAACCTCAGAACTGTGCCATGATGGAGCTTAACTTGTAAGAGTGTTATGAAAGACTGGGTCACAAGCCCTAGCAAATACATACAAGGGATACTTTAATGATTAGGGCATATCTTTGCAGGAAAAGTCCTACTGTAGAGAAAAAAAAAAAATACGTTTTACTATGAAGTTTTGGAATTTCCATCTGGAAATGCCTTATCTGCTAAGAATCTTTTTACTAGGGAATTTTCACCACCTCATACAGCCCCCTCAAACATGATTTCCATCCAAATGTTCATATTAGAAATCAGAATTTATAGCCATTATTGGATAAGAGATTCATCAGTAGGGTTTGCTCCAGAAGAAAGTGACATGTGGGGTGACTCAATCTAGAAGCTAGGGTAAGAGAGTGTCAACTGAAAAGTCCACATTCTAAATCTTTGCATTACAGATCATACACAGTGGAATACTATACACACACCTTTACTTGTAGATGGCTTTGTTGGACACCTCATTGTCTGGATCAACCGCAGTAAATTACTAATAAGAGAATCCTGTAAAAAGAAGGACATTGATAAACAAATCGGTAATCTAAAATTTACTAACAACTGTAAAATATAATTTTTGTGCTTGGAATAAAATATTTTACTGTCCATTGAACAGGTCTTTAAATCCAAAATCCAGGGGAAAAAAAAAACTGACTTTTGTTACTTACCATAAAATCCCTTTCTCGGAGTTGATTGATGGACACAATCATGGATAGGAGTAATACACTAGACAGAAAGGAAACAGAACCGCCTATGGACAGTCCCTGCTGGTATAAAACTCCCTCTCTGCTATAGGCAATCCAGTTTGTAACAAAAGCAGTGTCAGAACAATTAACTCTGGGAAAGGGATTTTACAATGAGTAACAATGTCCTCATTAAAGTGAAAATCCAACACTGCCTTAGGAAGAAAGGAAGGACACGGATGGAGAACCATCTTATCCCTGTGAACCACCAAATAGGGAGACTTACAAAATAAAGCCGCCAGCTCCGGGCACTTGTCTCGCGGAAGTAACTGCAACTAAAAGGCGGCAACTTTTTGAAAGAGAAGGCAAGGGAAATCCAGAATACTCTCAAAGGGAGGCTTCTGGAGAACCAAATTCAAGTCTCACAACGGCAATGTGCAATGCAGGGAGGCACCAAGTGAAGAACCCCTTGGATAAACGTGCGAATAAATGAGCACGAGGCCAAGGGACACAAAAAATTAAAAGGCCGTAAGGGCAAACACCTGACTCTAATGGTACTGAAAGCAAGCAGGTAATATAAGCCATCTAGGTGTGATGATATATCTTCTGAGAGGTAGACTTGGGAGCCTTCAACATGGCGAGGATAACTGATTCGGACAACCCCCAACCCCCTAAAACCTGGCTTTAAAAAGCAATGCCGTCAAAGCCAGAGACTGTCAAGCAGAGAGCACTGTCAACACTGCTGGAAAGAGAAGAGGAAACACTGACCTGACACTAGAGACCCTGTAGCCTAAGCACTGCATTAAACTACAGGAAAATGGCCGCCATTAAAACTATTGGGAACCAAAAATAATTGTATAGTCCTGCGAGCAACCAAGATGTATAAAGATTATTGCTGCAGGCACTCCACTATATCATAAGTGTAAATACAAAAAAACTGCAGGCATTTTTTGGGATATGAGGAAACCAAAAACATGGCCGCTGGACTACACAAACATGGGCGCTGAAGCCAGGAATACAGAATCCACGGCAAAATGGCAGCACCAGTTGGCGCTGCACGGGACCCTGGACCCTAGGAAAGCACAGAGACCCCAGGAGGGGGGCTGGTAGTGGCGGCACCATCTACTTCTCCGGCCCAGCACCCTACGAGCTCCCTCAGTCAAAAAACACCCATGCCCCCCCCGAGGGGAGGGGACAGATGAGGGCACCTACACAGGGGAACCCCAGTAAGGAAAAGGAGGAAAAGTATGAGGAGGGCGGACACAGGAGGGCCCACGACCACCCCAACAATTACAAAAGGAAGGGGGGGACACTACTCGCCATACCACAGTCACTAGGCGGGTGCTACTCCCAGCAGTCCACCACACCATCTTGGAATGGGGGTGCTGCAGCCTAAGATACACTGCGACTCTGATCATGACTGTTGTCGTGACCAGGGCTATGCGACCTTGTGAGGTGTTTTACTCGCCGGCCAGCCCCCGTCCAGTGGGGCTATGTCGCAGAGCTAATAGTTGGGTCGTGCTCGCAGGCCAGACTAGGAAGGCCATAAGGATCTAGAATATGCAGTGCGTCGCCCAGTCCAGCTGTTGATTGTAGTTCACACAGGAACAAAAACAACAAAGAAAAAGTAAAAAATTCCATTTAAATACAAAAAAAATACAAAAAAGAGCCAGGTCCTTACTTCTGACTAGGCAGAAAAAAAACGGAGTCCTAAAGCAGGTGATGGTATACCCTCTGAGACTGAATCAGGGGCGTAACCAAAAAGGTTTCCGTCTAGTCCTACTCCTAGAGAGAGCATAAAGCCCAATGGTCTGAAGACTTGAAGCTGTGTCAGTTAGTGAATGAAAGAGAAATATTGTTTATTTGTTTTTTTTTTTCAAAAATGGTCTCCTTTTTTGTTTATAGGGCAAAAAATAAAAATTGCAGGAGGTGATCAAATACCACCAAAAGAAAGCTCTATTTGAGGAAAAAAAAGGACATCAATTTTATTTGGGTACAGCAGCGCACGACCGTGCAATTGTCAGTTAAAGTAACGCAGTGTCGTATTGCAAAAAATGGCCTGGTCATTAAGGGGGGTAAAAACCTTCCGGTCCAGAAGTTTTTTTGTACCGTTTCATATTGTACCCTGGAATGATCAGTAATGAAAATAGCATTTACCAACATTTTGATGATATACTCTTGCATAATGTAAGCGAAAGCGAGACCCACAATGACTTTAGGGTATTTCTAAATCCAAGAACAAACATTTTATATACTGCAGATTAAAGTTATGGTAAAGTCTCGTGCTTTTTTTTTTCCAATAACAAACCAGTTATACTTACCTGCTCTGTCCAGTTGGTTTTGCACAGAGTGACCCGGATCCTCCTCTTCTGTACTCCTGGCCCCTTCCTCCTGCCAAAAGCCCCCACAGAAAGCAGCTTGCTCTGGGGCACCCAAGCCAATCTGCAGCTTCATATGTCCATTCAGACACAGAGCTGCCATTTGGGACCCACCCCCTCTCCCCCGACTAGCTGACTGATTGACGGAAGCCAATGGTGCCACTGCTGTGTCTCAGCCAATCAGGAGTGAGTCCCAGATGGCCCGAAAGACTCGTAGAGGGTGCTTGGGCGGCGGCTGCACACAGAAGGCTTTTATCTTATTGCACAGAATGCATTAAGATAAAAAAAAAAACTTCTGCCTTTACAACTCCTTTAAGTGGCTGCAGTAGTCTCTTTTTCAGGGTTTTTTTTTTCTTCTTTCTCCACCTGGTGACCTTGCTAGTAACACTTCCTTGGTGACAACGCTCACTCACTTATTGTAGCTATGGAGGAGCAGCATTGTTAACCTACCATGGCTACAGAACTCCTTCCTTATGGCTTGGCGAAGAGAAAGAGGTATTCTGTAGCATAGAGATAAAGCTGTGAACAATGTAACTGATAACAATACATCACAGTCAGAGAGCATGAGAAGTTATCAAGATTTTCAGCAGGATCAAAAAGGTATTTTCACACATTTCAAACCAAATAGTTTTCAAGGATATACTATATTTAGGCTAGGTTCACAGTGCTGCGATACAATTTTGATCCAACTTTCAGTGCGATTATGTAGTGGTACTTAGATGCAACTTGATCAGGTTTGTATATTCTGTGGGTACAAAAATCACACTGGAATCGCACCAACATAGTACAAGAACCTCTTCCAAAATTGCTCTGTGCTAAATCTCACTGATGTGAACAGACAGTATTGAAAACAATGTGATTTGCCTTGTCATGTGATTCTGTGCAACTCAAGTTACATCTGAAATCACACTGGTGTGAACCAGGTCTTAAACCTCGTACACACGCAACGATTGTTGCCCGTGAATTTTTCGACCAACGTCCGATCGGCCGTCTTTTGTCAGTGTTGTTGTGTTGGTTGAAATGTGCTCAAGACTGCACACAAATTTTGTCGGCCAACAAAAACCAACTTCAGAAGTGATGTCATGTTCTGGTTTACTTTGCGTGTGTTTTTTCTTCTCTGAGCATGCCCAGTCTTGCTCATCTGATTTTTGTCTGCCGAAATCTGTACTGACTGACAAACAATCGGCCGTTATGTTGACGGCCAACAAAAATTTTATAGCATGCACACCAGATTTTGTTTGGCCGAAAAGTCGCAGTCGGTTGTCGGAAGCATTATACTAACAAGCCGACAATCGTCCGATCGGACGTTGGCCGAAAATTCACGGCCAACAATCGTTGCGTGTGTACGAGGCTTTAGTATGATGCTTCCGACAACCGACTGCGACTTTTCGGCCGAACAAAATCTGGTGTGCAGGCTATAAAATTTTTGTTGGCCGTCAACATAACGGCCGATTGTTCTTCAGTCAGTACAGATTTCGGCAGACAAAAATCTGATGAGCAAGACTGGGCATGCTCAGAGAAGAAAAAACACACTGAAAGTAAACCAGAACATGACATCACTTCTGAAGTTGGTTTTTGTTGGCGATAAAATTTGTGTGCAGTCTAGAGCACATTTCAACCAACACAACAACACTGGACAAAAGACGGCCAACAATCGTTGCGTGTTTACGAGGCTTTAAGGGACCAAAACGTAGCAAATAAAGAGATGCTCATTGCTAGAGAGTTTCCATTCATTTTAAAATTATAAACAAAACTTTTTTTTTTTTTTTTTGATAGAGTTGAGAGGGAATATAACCCGTCAAGTTTTTATTGCCGTTTGTGCCCTCGTTAGAACAATTCACCCTCTCTATCCTGTTTAGTATTATCAATAAAACAGAAAACTACAAATTTTGGGTTATGCCCAGAACAGTAATAAAGGTGAAATCCTACTATAGGGACACTAGTTCTAGTGACCTGGGGGCCACAAGGAATTTCCCCCCACTTCCTGTTCTGGCTATAGTACAGGAAGCAAAGGTAAATCTCTCCAATGGGAAACAGGCGGCTTAATAAATACTGAGAGAGGGGTACCCTTACTCCATTCAAAATAAAAAAAAAAAAAAAAAAAACATGTTTTAATTAGGAGTTCTACATTAAGTAGTTAGATACAGACAGAGACAACATAACCAAAAGCACTTACTGTGAATTCTGCACCATTCTTTTCCAGAGCAGTTTTAAAAGTGTCATGTAAAGGAAACTTCTCTGCAAGGTCAATGATGAATTCAGCTGCAAGCAAAAACAATATTATAGCTAGAAATCTTATCTTAAACTTGACCAAAAAAAAAACAACAGTTTCTGCTTTTTCTACACAACCCTGTTAAAATATCAGGTTTCTGTGATTGAAAAAAGAAAAAAAAAAAAAAAGACAAAGGAGTAAAAATAAACATGGTTGCATAAGTGTGCACACCCTCTTATGGGGATGTAGCTGTGTTCAGAATTAAGCAATCACATTTAATCACTTGCTGACCAGTTGCCGTAGTTTTACTGCAGCAGGTCAAAGATGGAACACATGGATCCTGTGTTCCTCCTATTTAGGAACAGAGGTCTGTGTTCATTCAATGAGTACAACCCCCATACAGTAGAAAGCACTCCCTAGGAGCACACTTAACCCTTTGATCGCCCCTGGTGTTAACCCCCTTCCCTGCCAGTGTCATTAGTATGGTAACGGTGCATATTTTTAGCGATTACTGTAGTAATGTCACTCGTGTCAAGTGTCAGATCTGTCCGGGGCAATGTCGCAGTACCATTAAAAATCACTGATCGCTGCCATTACTAGTGAAAAAAAATAAAAATCCCATAACTCTATCCCCTAGTTTGTAGACACAATAACTTTTGCGCAAACCAATCAATATACCCTTATTGGTATTTTTTTTTACCAAAAATATGTAGCAGAATACATATTGGCCTAAATTTATGAAAAAATTAGATTTTCTAATTTTTTTTTTTTTATTGGGAATGTTATATAGCAGAAAGTAAAAAAATATTTTTTTTTTTCCAGAATTGTCAGTCTTTTTTTGTTTATAGCGCAAAAAAAAAATAAAACCGGAGAGGTGATCAAATACCACCAAAAGAAAAGCTCTATTTGTGGGGAAAAAAAAAGAATAAAAGAAAATGCACAATTGTCAGTTCAAGTTACACAGTTCTGTATCGCAAAAAACGGCCTGGTCATTAAGGGGTAAAATCGTCCAGCCCTTAAAGCAGAGTTCCCGGTTTTTGGGTTTATAAAAAGAGTAGCTGCAACACACACACACACTCACCTGTCCCAGGATCCAGCGATGTGGCCAGCGGGAGCCTCGTTTCCCTCCCTCTACCCCCCCCCCCCCCCCCGCGGCGCCGGCCTCACTAGTATGGGCACCCGGCTGTGACAGCTTGCGGCCTATGTGGGGGCGTGGTCAGATAGACACATACATTGCCACCAAAAGCATAGAAGTCTAAGGCTCCATGTACACGGGACGCTGAAAATGGCCGTTTAGGAGCTGTTGGGCGTTTTTTTCAGAAGCCCCTGAACCCATCTACATTTTATCTTATCTGTCCATGTACACCAGGTCGTTTACAGTCATTTGCAGGCAGTTGCGTTCAGGGACTTTTTTTAGAACGCAATTATTTGCGTTCGAACGTGTGTTTCCCGGCGTTTCAAACGCACAAACGCGTCTGAACGCGTCCGAACGCATCCGAACGCGATGACCCGCGTTTAGCGTTCGCGTTTTTCCATTTTAAAGGGGAATAATTTTTTTGACCTCTAGGAACGGTTCTAAACGCAAACGCCCGTAAACGCCGCTAAACGCCCGCTAAACGCGGGTACAAACTCGACTGAACGGACGTTTCAAACGTCCTAAAAATTCCAGCATTCAAAGGCACTTTTAACAACGTCCCGTGTACATGGAGCCTTAGATTTACACCCAGCTTTTGGTGCTACAGACTAAAAGAACATCTTCTGACACCCAGATCACGAATCTTCCCTCTCCACATGGTTTACTGAATTACATAAAGAATTTAAAAACACGACTTCAGCCTCGCCAGGTATTAAATATCCAGGGAAGTGTCCTAATGCTGATAAAGCCAGTGTTAAGTATTTGATTGCTAGCTGTGATCCTTAGAAACACAAGTCCAGCATCAGTGTTCTGCCACAGACATATCCCCTAGCCCTCCAGACTACATGAGGCATCCTGGTTGGGTGTTACTAGAGGGGGTGGGGGGGGGGGGGGGGGGAGGTAGAGGTACCCTCAGTAGTGTTCTGGAAAAACCAGGTAAACAGAACACAGGATTTATATAGCGCCAACAGTTTACGCAGCACTTTAAACATGAGGGCAGACCGTACAGTTACCATACAATTCAATACAGGAAGAAATCATAGGGCCCTGCTCGTTAGGACTTACAATCAAAAAGGGAGGGTCAAGTGATACAAAAAAGTAATAACTGTGGGGGATGAGCTATTCATTTTTTACATATTCAAACTGTTCCTTTAATTCCTAGATTTTAGTTTAGCCTAAACATGTATTGTTTGTGGGGTTTCTTTCATCTCTGTTGAAGGATTTTGGCAGCTGGGTGGCCCTGAGGTCCATCAGTGCTGCCTGTAATAATGGGAAATATATAGCTTCCTTATGGCAAGTTGGTTGACCATTGGGAAGGGAAAAGAAAAGGGAAGAAAGGTTGGAGGTGACAGAGACTTCTCCCTATACGCAACTTTATAAAACAGGATTTTTTGTACTCACCGTAAAATTCTTTTGGAGTCCAATAAAGGACACAGAAGTCTTAGGCCTCATGCACACAGGGCATTTTTGCAGCTGCTTTTAGGAGCGTCAAGACGTTTTTTTTTTTTTTTTTTGCAGCCTAAAAACACCCCTTGATTTTAGTTTATGGCCTCTTGCACACACAGACATTTTGAAGCTGTAAGTGGCATAGGCAAGCTGCAAAAAACAAAAAAAAACAAAAAAAAACCCAGGGCCAGCACGTTCCGAGGACCGGCGTTACAGCTGTAAAAATGTCTGATGCTGCTAAAACGTTGCTTATACAGTGTTAAGCCGTGTCATACGTTTTTTTTTTTTGTGAAAATCAATGGTTCCTTATGGGAGCCCATTGATTTGCATACAAGTCGCATCCAAGTCGGATCATGATGATCCGACTTGCGCTCTGAGGATCTTGAGGGGGAACTCCACACCAAAATGGAAAAAAACTGGCATGGGAGTTGTGGCCAACTAGAGACCCCACCCTCTTGTGTCGTCACCTGACGATGCGTGATGACACAAGGGGGCAGGGACTCCAGGTGACATTCCTGGGTGGCCACACCCCACGGCTATATAAGAAGCCGCAAAGAGCGGAGCCACCATAATCCCGGGAGACATGGTCGGAGGGCTGGGTTGGCAGCAGAGAAGACCGGAGGAAGATTTTTAATAAAGGACTTCTCAAAACCGTCTCTTGTCATTTACACTACACTACCTTTTTTTGGGGTGAACGGGTAGGGGTACAATGTACTAGGGCTGCCACGACTCGTCGACTACAAAAAATCGTCGACGTGCGGAAAATGCGTCGACGCGTCAATGCGTGACGTCACACGCCCCCGGCCGGCCGCCGCGCCGCTTGAAGCATTGCCGGCCGGGTGAAATTCCCCCGCCGGGCTCCGTCGGAGACGAGAGGTGAGCGCTGACCGTCTCCAGCACCCCTGTACTCCCTCAGCTTCTGCCGCAACACACATTCGCCATCCTCCCCCGATCACCCAGCTACTTAGACATGTCACATTTGCGGCGCTACACCGGCTTGTAATGGCCTGTACTAGGTGGGAGGGCTTACTGGGGGGTCTGTACTGGAAGGGGGGCTTACTAAGTGGTCTGTACAGTACAGACCACTTAGTAAGCCCCCCTCCCAGTACAGACCCCCCAGTAAGCCCTCCCACCCAGTACAGACCCCTTAGTAAGCCCCCCTCCCAGTGCAGACCCCTCAGTAAGCCCTCCCACCTAGTACAGTCTGTACTAGGTGGGAGGGCTTACTGAGGGGTCTGCACTGGGAGGGGGGCTTACTAAGGGGTCTGTACTAGGTTGGAGGGCTTACTGAGGGGTCTGTACTAGTGTACTGGGAGGGGGGCTTACTAAGTGGTCTGTACAGTACAGACCACTTAGTAAGCCCCCCTTCCAGTGCAGACCCCTCAGTAAGCCCTCCCACCCAGTACAGACCACTTTAGTAAGCCCCCCCCTCCCAGTGCAGACCCCTCAGTAAGCCCTTCCACCCAGTACAGACCCCTTAGTAAGCCCCCCTCCCAGTGCAGACCCCTCAGTAAGCCCTGTACTAGGTGGGAGGGCTTACTGAGGGGTCTGTACTGGGTGGGAGGGCTTACTGGGGTGTCTGTACTGGGGGGGGGGGGCTTACTAAGGGGTCTGTACTGGGAGGGGGGGCTTACTGAGGGGTCTGTACTAGTGTACTGGGAGGGGGGCTTACTAAGTGGTCTGTACAGTACAGACCACTTAGTAAGCCCCCCTTCCAGTACAGACCCCTCAGTAAGCCCTCCCACCTAGTACAGACCCCTTAGTAAGCCCCCCCTCCCAGTGCAGACCCCTCAGTAAGCCCTCCCACCCAGTACATACTGTACTAGGTGGGGGGGCTTACTGAGGGGTCTGCACTGGGAGGGGGGTTTAGTAAGGGGTCTGTACTGGGTGGGAGGGCTTACTGAGGGGTCTGTACTGGGAGGGGGGGCTTAGTAAGTGGTCTGTACTAGATGGGAGGGCTTACTGAGGGGTCTGTACTGGGAGGGGGGCTTACTAAGTGGTCTGTACTGGGTGGGAGGGCTTACTGTGGGGGTCTGTACTGGGAGGGGGGGCTTACTGAGGGGTCTGTAGTGGGAGGGGGCTTACTGAGGGGTCTGTATTAATTACAGGATTAATTAGCTAATCAAAAAAACACTAAATTAAGCAAAAAAACAAAAAATTTAAATAATCGTTAGATTAGTCGACTAATAGTAAAAATAATCGATAGATTAGTCGACAGACAAATTAATCGTTAGTTGCAGTCCTACAATGTACCCCATACCCATTCACATGGGTGGGCCGGGATCTGGGGGGGGGGGGCCCTTGTTACAAGGGGCACCCAGACTCAGATAAGCCCCCTTCCCCGCAGACCCCCCACAACCAATGCCCAGGGTTGTCGGGAAGAGGCCCTTGTCCCCATCAACATGGGGACAAGGTGCTTTAGGGTGGGGGGGGTGCAGTTCCCCCCCCCCGCCCCATAGCACCCACCTCCCAATGACCCCAAGGGCCTGGTATGGAACATGGGGGGGGGGGGACCACCACGCCATTTTTTTTCCCATTTTGGCATGGAGTTCCCCCTCAAGTTCCTCAGAAAACAAGTCGCACCACAAGTTGGATTATCATGATCCGATTTGGATATGACTTCCATTCAAATCAATGGTCTTAAAGCCGTATCAAAGACGGCTCATGGGCAACCACTGATTTTGAATCAAGGCAGAAAAACCCTGCTAAAAGCTAATGCGGCTAAACGCACATTAACGCCGATGGAAAAAGCTACTAAAAGCAAGTTTTTACAGCTGCTTTTTTCTGGCATTGGTAATGGCTCTGCAGCTCATTTTTTTCTAACGCCCTGTGTGCATGGGGCCTTAATGTCAGCATTACAAAAGGCATAAATAGATCATATTATAATATATCATACTACCTTTTACTTCTCTACACATTTTCTTAATCAGATACAATACATTTTTGTCATTTCTTACCTAAATCTTTGTCATTAATGCCCAAATGGTTATCCAGCTCCGTGCAAACCTTTGAGACCAAAGAAAGGTACTCAAGTTTATGCAGCTCCTCCAGTGCTACGTCTGCCATGTTTATTACTTAGACAGCACAGTCCTACAATAGTAATAACAATTATAAAAATAAAACTAGCATAATATACAATAGTTACAAATACAATAGTATAACCACAAGAAAAAAAGATATTGTAAATGAGCCTGTTCACATTAATATGCAACCTTTATGCTGTGAGCATTTGAAGAATTATAATGCAATTGGAAAGCCTCATTACCATCACCTAACACATCCTAAAAAAGTAAATAAACCATTACTGAATAAAGGATGCTCTTACCAGTAACACCCTACTCCTGTCTGGAACTGCTGCCCCCCCCCCCCCCCCCAAAAAAAAAATAAAAATTGGCGACAACCCACATAGCCAGTGCATCAGGAGTCAACTGCCAGGGCCAATCGCAGCTACAAAGTGACAGGACAGGATACTCATCCCCAGCATTTTGCTGGCTAAACTAGCTGAAGAAAGGGTGTACGTTGTGCAGGATTTCAGTCAAGACAATGTACAGTATATACATAGCACCAAAGAAAGCAAAGAGAGGCTCGGATCACCAATGTGTCACCCAATGTGATCCAATGTATTAGCAATTACACAAAGACTGAAGCCAAACTCCAGCTCACACTTTATAATCAGTTACAGTAACTGTTTTTTTTCCCTCCTTTTAGAATAAAGGTTTTTTCATGAATAAATAAAAAAGTTGCTAATTTAATCACCCCTGCCAGTATAAAGTGGTCGGTTTCATCCATGTAAACTGATACATTCTGCTGGAGAGTTTGTGTGGTGAAAAAAAGACTCACTGGCCAGATCACCAGATGAAAATAGAAGAAAGAAAGCCTTAAAAAGAAAAGGAATGCAGTCATCACATCTAATTGGTAAGCTGCAAAATATTAAACATTTGTGTTTAATACCGCTTAAATAGCCACACATCCTGTATAAATGCATGCGGTTCAGCAATGGCTGTATTGCATTTCTCAGGGCAGGTTCCCTAATAGTGATGATAAAGGACCATGCATTTGCTTAGTGCATTGGCACAGCCGGGAGACAGACACAGCAATGACAGCCTAGGACAGGCAGTGCCTGAACAGGACCTGAATTGCAGATTTAAAAATAGTAAAATCATTTTTAAATTTACATAAGCACGTTAACCCAATATCTGCGCATTGTTGGCTTCATTGGACTGGGATTTTTCTAAATGACCACTTATATGCGTATCTGTCTCAGTGGGAGCCCCGGTGTTCCATGAGAATTACCTACCAGTGAGAAAAACCTACCTTCGTCACTTTCGGTTGCACGGCACTGTGTCTAATGCGGCGTTTACATTAAAACAGCTGGGCTGCAATACGAGTGATCTCCACTCCTATCCCTGTCACTTCCCTCATCTCCGCTACTAAATATAAAAGCGGCGGCGGGTGTATGAGAACATAAATCACGGAGCCGAGACCCGCTTTTATATTTACTAGCCAAGATCAGGGGAGTGACAGGGACAGGAGCGGAGATGACTTATATTGCAGCACACTTGTTTTAATGTAAGCATGGCGTGGGTAGGTTTTTTTCACGGACACCGTGATTATTTCCTACTAGTGCGCATGCGCACTAGTCAGGTCCTCAGCTCTTTCATTAGGTATCCGGGGCTGTGAGCATGCGCACTGCTGCGCTGCTCAGCTGTTCCTGGCCGGAAGCGACGAGGGTAGGTTTTTCTCACGGGGTAGGTAATTCTCACGTTACACCGGGTCCTGTCCGAAGGTTCAGTTCCTGGTCACCTGATTGCTGCGATAGCCTCTGATTGACTATCACAGTGAAGCCCACCCCGTGTTTCTCTCTCTATGAATGGAGAGGTAAAATACATTGTATCGCTCTCCTTGCAAAGAGAAGAAAAGAAAAAAAAAAAATTTTCAATAAAAAAATTTAATTGATGATTGATCTAGGTCGGTGCCAGTGTTATATTTTGGGCAGGATTTTATTTATTTTTTTTTAAAGCAAACTTATAAATTAATATCAGTATGGTTTTAGATAAGATAGGGAAAAAAATGCACACTATTGTTTCTGGGCTGTGCTACGGGTACATACAACAACATACATATACTGTGAGTGGCATTGCTGCAATCTTCAGGAGCAGAATTTATTTTTGGAGATTCTATGGTGGAAGGTTATGGTACCAACAAAAAACATACAGCTAAATGAAAAAAAAAAAAAAAAAAAATAAGTTTTTCATTTTGGCCCAAAATTTCTAGAATAAAAATAAACAAACAAACAATCAGGAGATGTCCATTAGGCCTCATGCACACTGGACGTTTTTGGAGCTGCTGTTAGCAGCGTCAGATGTTTTTTTTTTGCAGCTGCAGAACGCCCATCCATGTTATTCTATGGACTCATGCACACATAGAGCTTTTAGGAGCTCCAAGTGGCATAGGCGTTTTACAGCTCCAAAAAAAAAAAAAAAAACAGGAACTGTGCGTTCTGGAGCTGCAGCGTCAAGCTGTAAAAACGTCTGACGCTGCTAAAGGCTGAATAACGTGGCTTAACGTGCGTTAAGCCACGTTATACCTTTTTTTCTTCCATTCAAAATCAATGGTTCCCTATGGGAGCCTATTGATTTGAATGGAAGTCGCACCGCAGGTCGGATCAGGGTGATCCGACCTGCGGCGCGACTTGCGCTGTGAGAATTTTGAGGGGGAACTCCACGCCAAAATGGGGAAAAAAAAACGGCGTGGGGTTCCCCCCCAGGTTCCAAACCAGGCCCTTGGTGTCTGGTATGGAATTTGAGGGTAGCCCCACGCCAAAAAAACGGCGTGGGGTCCCCCCCAAAATCCATACCAGACCCTTATCCAAGCATGCAGCCCGGCATACCAGGAAAGGGGAGGGGACGAGCGAGCGGCCCCACCCCCTCTGGATCATACCAGGCCACGCGCCCTCAACAGGGGGGGGTGTGGGTGCTTTGGGGCAGGGGGGGGCTCTGCACCCCCCACCTCAAAGCACCTTGCCCCCATGTTGATGAGGACAAGGGCCTCATCCCCACAACCCTGGCCGGTGGTTGTGGGGGTCTGCGGGCAGGGGGCTCATCGGAATCTGGAAGCCCCCTTTAACAAAGGGGCCCCCCAGATCCCAGACCCCCTCCCTATGTGAATGGGTATGGGGTACACTGTACCCCTACTCATTCACCACATAAAAGGCAGTGTATGTAAATAATGACAGGAGACGTTTTGGAAAGTTTATTAAAAATCTTCATCCGGCTCTTCTTGTCTTCTCCTCTCCGCTCCTCTCCGGGGTCTTCTGCTCTTTTGCTGTCCGCCCTTCTGCTGTCCACTCTTCTTGCCTTCTGCTCTTTTGCTGTCGGCTCTTCTTCTTCCTCCGGTCCTCCTCCGACGACGTCTCCGGCGATTATGCTGGTCTCTGGTCTCTGCAGCTTATTATATAGCCATTAGGGGCGTGGCCGCCAGATGAAGTAATCGGGAGACCCCGCCCCCTTGTGTCACATGTGACACAAGGGGGCGGGGTCTCCCAATGACATCATCTGGCGGCCACGCCCCTAATGGCTATATAATAAGCTGCAGAGACAGGCATAATCGCCGGAGACGTCATCGGAGGAGGACCGGAGGAAGAAGAACCGACAGCAAAAGAGCAGAAGACCGGAGAGGAGAAGACAAGAAGAGAGGACAGCAGAAGGGTGGACAGCAAAAGAGCAGAAGAACCCGGAGAGGAGCGGACAGCAGAAGACCCCCGGAGAGGAGAAGACAAGAAGAGCCGGATGAAGATTTTTAATAAACTTTCCAAAACATCTCCTGTCGTTATTTCCATACACTGCCTTTTATGTGGTGAATGAGTAGGGGTACAGTGTACCCCATACCCATTCACATAGGGAGGGGGTCCGGGATCTGGGGGGGCCCCCTTGTTAAAGGGGGCTTCCAGATTCTGATGAGCCCCCTGCCCGCAGACCCCCACAACCACCGGCCAGGGTTGTGGGGATGAGGCCCTTGTCCTCATCAACATGGGGGCAAGGTGCTTTGAGGTGGGGGGTGCAGAGCCCCCCCTGCCCCAAAGCACCCACACCCCCCATGTTGAGGGCGTGTGGCCTGGTATGATCCGGGGGGGTGGGGCCGCTCACTCGTTCCCTCCCCTTTCCGGGTATGCCGGGCTGCATGCTTGGATAAGGGTCTGGTATGGATTTTGGGGGGGGGACCCCACGCCGTTTTTTCGGCGTGGGGCTACCCTCAAATTCCATACCAGACCCGAAGGGCCTGGTTTGGAACCTGGGGGGGAACCCCACGCCGTTTTTTTCCCCATTTTGGCATGGAGTTCCCCCTCAAGATTCTCACAGCGCAAGTCGCGCAGCAAGTCGGATCATCCTGATCCGACCTGCGGTGCGACTTCCATTCAAATCAATAGGCTCCCATAGGGAACCATTGATTTTGAATGGAGGCAGAAAAAACGCTGCTAACAGCTACTGTGGCCAAACGTGCAATCATTGAAAAAGCTACTGAAAGCACGTTTTTACAGCTGCTGTTTCCCAGCGTCAAGTAAACAGCTTTGGAGCACGTTTTTATGACGCCCTGTGTGCATGGAGCCTTACTGTTTACCACCAAATGAAAGCCCAATTTGTCTGAACAAAAAACAAAAGTATAACCCACCTGGATGCACAAAGTAGTTGTGATGTTATGTACGGTTATACCAACGCATGCCAATTATTTATTATTATTACACTTTTTATTTTCGTTTTGGATAGAGTGGAGATGGAATAGAACATTGGCCAGGTTCTTATTTATGCCTGTGTCCCCATTAAGGAGGAGATTCACCCCATTTGTCCTGTTTACCATTATTATTGAAAGTGAAAATAAAAGAAAAATCACACATTTTGGGTTGTCCCCCAGAAAAGAAATAGAGGGGAAATCTTCAATGGGGACTCGAGTTCTGGTGACCCTCAAGAAATTCCCTGAATTTGCAGGGACTTCCTGTTTGGCTATGGGAAAGGAAGTGAAGGGAAACCTCCACAATAGGACACAGATGGCAAAAAATTATAATCTGACAGCGGTTAGAAACTTCCCTTTCTCTTTCCAAAATTAAAATAAAGGTTTTGCACATACTTCTATTTTAACATTTGTTTTATCCTTGGGGGGGATGGGATAAAGAGTATACAAGAGTGGTTGGGTGTACATCCACTTTACAAATCACTCCCAGAGCCGTTTCCCATCTTTCCACAGTTAGGTCCTGACATGATTTTTTTCTCTTCTAAGAGACAGCTTGGTTTCACACCATACATTTTTCCCCAGGATAAAAAGGGCAAAATGTAACCTTAAAATATAAACACAGCTCTCGGAATAAAAGGATATCACATACTCCTCTCACCTGTCCTATATCACACACCATACCCCGTACTCCACTCACCTGTCCTATATCACACACCATACCCCGTACTCCTCTCACCTGTCCTATATCACACACACCATACCCCTCTCACCTGTCCTATATCACACACCATACCCCATACTCCTCTCACCTGTCCTATATCACACACACCATACCCCGTACTCCTCTCCCCTGTCCTATATCACACACCATACCCCGTACTCCTCTCACCTGTCCTATATCACACACCATACCCCGTACTCCACTCACCTGTCCTATATCACACACCATACCCCGTACTCCTCTCACCTGTCCTATATCACACACACCATACCCCGTACTCCTCTCACCTGTCCTATATCACACACACCATACCCCGTACTCCTCTCACCTGTCCTATATCACACACCATACCCCGTACTCCTCTCACCTGTCCTATATCACACACCATACCCCGTACTCCTCTCACCTGTCCTATATCACACACACCATACCCCGTACTCCTCTCACCTGTCCTATATCACACACCATACCCCGTACTCCTCTCACCTGTCCTATATCACACACCATACCCCGTACTCCTCTCACCTGTCCTATATCACACACCATACCCCGTACTCCTCTTACCTGTCCTATATCACACACCATACCCCGTACTCCTCTCACCTGTCCTATATCACACACACCATACCCCGTACTCCTCTCACCTGTCCTATATCACACACCATACCCCGTACTCCTCTCACCTGTCCTATATCACACACCATACCCCGTACTCCTCTCACCTGTCCTATATCACACACCATACCCCGTACTCCACTCACCTGTCCTATATCACACACCATACCCCGTACTCCTCTCACCTGTCCTATATCACACACCATACCCCGTACTCCTCTCACCTGTCCTATATCACACACACCATACCCCGTACTCCTCTCACCTGCCCTATATCACACACACCATACCCCGTACTCCTCTCACCTGTCCTATATCACACACCATACCCCGTACTCCTCTCACCTGTCCTATATCACACACCATACCCCGTACTCCTCTCACCTGTCCTATATCACACACCATACCCCGTACTCCTCTCACCTGTCCTATATCACACACCATACCCCGTACTCCTCTCACCTGTCCTATATCACACACCATATCCCGTACTCCTCTCACCTGTCCTATATCACACACCATACCCCGTACTCCTCTCACCTGTCCTATATCACACACCATACCCCGTACTCCACTCACCTGTCCTATATCACACACCATACCCCGTACTCCACTCACCTGTCCTATATCACACACCATACCCCGTACTCCTCTCACCTGTCCTATATCACACACCATACCCCGTACTCCTCTCACCTGTCCTATATCACACACCATATCCCGTACTCCTCTCACCTGTCCTATATCACACCCCGTACTCCTCTCATCTGTCCTTCCTGATGCAAATGGACCGCATAAAACAGTGTACACAATACCTGTAGCCGATTCCCGGAACCAACCGATGTAAAAGGCCCCGAATATCTACAGCTGCAGTGCAGCCGTGTTTCCGTCCGGCGGAAGTGACGCTGCGTTCCACTAGCAGGAAATGTCGTAAGGCCATGGGTGTGCGTTCCAAGCGGCTGGGGGTAGTACTTCCGAAATTTCCAACCTGCTGAGGTCTCATTACACGTCACTTCCGGTCGCAGAGCACGGCAGGTTCCCGCTATCGCGCGTGCGCCGCCTTGGAAGCTCGTTCACAGAGGACTCCAACTCCGTGCATGAGTTGGACTTCTCGGCAAGGCAATACAATACTACTGCGCATGCGCCCGTGGACATTACATAACAGTTGCAGCTTTTAGCAAATAATAACGCCTGCACAGTGCTATCCCCCACAGTAACTTGTACAAGTTGGAGCTTTTGGCAAAAAAAAAAACCCTGCACAGTGCTATCCCCCACAGTAACTTGTACAATTAAGCCTGAAAGGGAATGCTGGGATTTATAGTTCCTAAAAAAATGTGTGAATCTGAGCTTGAAAGTACTTGCTAGGATTTATAGTTCCTCGCCAAAAAAAAAAAAAAAAACGCGCCCAATGGGGGACACAGGCTGGATGACGGCGGGGAACACAGGCTGCATTATGGGGGACACAGGCTGGATGAAGGCGGGAACACAGGCTGCGTGATGGGGGACAGGCTGCGTGATGGGGGACACAGGCTGGATGAAGGCGGGTGACACAGGCCGCGTGATGGGGGACACAGGCTGGATGAAGGCGGGTGACACAGGCCGCGTGATGGGGGACACAGGCTGGATGACGGCGGGGAACACAGGCTGCATTATGGGGGACACAGGCTGGATGAAGGCGGGAACACAGGCTGCGTGATGGGGGACAGGCTGCGTGATGGGGGACACAGGCTGGATGAAGGCGGGTAACACAGGCCGCGTGATGGGGGACACAGGCTGGATGAAGGCGGGTGACACAGGCCGCGTGATGGGGGACACAGGCTGGATGAAGGCGGGGACACAGGCTGTGTGACGGCAGGCACACAGGCTGCGCGACAGCAGGGACACAGGCTGCGTGATGGGGGACAGAGGCTGCGTGATGGGGGACAGAGGCTGCGTGATGGGGGACACAGGCTGGATGAAGGCGATGACACTGGCTACGTGATGGGGGACACAGGCTAGATGACGGCGGGGAACACAGGCTGCGTTATGGGGGACACAGGCTGGATGATGGCGGGGAACACAGGCTGAATTATGGGGGACACAGGCTGGATGAAGGCGGGAACACAGGCTGCGTGATGGGGGACACAGGCTGGATGATGGCGGGGAACACAGGCTGCGTTATGGGGGACGCAGGCTGCGTGATGGGGGACAGGCTGGATGAAGGTGGGGACACAGGCTACGTTATGGGGGACACAGGCTGCGTGATGGGGGACAGGCTGGATGACGGCGGGTAACACGGGCTGCATTTATGGGGGACACAGGCTGCATGATGGGGGACAGGCTGGATGACGGCAGGGACTCAGGCTGCATAATGGGGGACACAGGCTGGATGATGGCGAGGAACACAGGCTGCGTTTATGGTGGACACAGGCTGGATGAGGGCGGGGAACACAGGCTGCGTTATGGGGGACACAGGCTGCGTGATGGGGGAAAGGCTGGATGATGGCGGGGACACTGGCTGCATGATGGGGGGACACAGGCTGCGTGATGGGGGACACAGGCTGGATGACAGCGTGTAACACAGGCTGCATTTATGGGGGACACAGACTGCATGATGGGGGACAGGCTGGATGATGGCGGGTAACACAGGCTGTGTTTATGGGGGACACATGCTGCGTGATAGGGGACAGGCTGGATGATGGCGGGTAGCACAGGCTGTGTTTATGGGGACAAAGACTGCGTGATGGGGGATACAGGCTGAATGAAGGTGGGTAACACAGGCTGCATGATGGGGGACAGGCTGGATGACGGCAGGGACACAGGCTGCGTGACGGTAGGGACACAGGCTACGTTATGGGGGACACAGGTTGCGTGATGGGGGACAGGCTGGATGACGGCGGGTAACACAGGCTGCATTTATGGGGGACACAGGCTGCGTGATGGGGGACACAGGCTGGATGAAGGCGGGAACACAGGCTGCGTGATGGGGGATAGGCTGGATGACGGCGGGTGACACAGGCTGCGTGATGGGGGACACAGGCTGGATGAAGGCGGGGACACAGACTGCATGATGGGGGACAGGGTGGATGACGGCAGGGACACAGGCTGCGTGACGGCAGGGACACAGGCTGCGTGATAGGGGAAACAGGCTAGATGAAGGCGGGGACGCAGGCTGCGTGATGGGGGACGCAGGCTGCGTGATGGGGGACAGGCTGGATGACGGTGGGGACACAGGCTACGTTATGGGGGTCACAGGCTGCGTGATGGGAGACAGGCTGGATGACGGCGGGTAACACAGGCTGCATTTATGGGGGACACAGGCTGCGTGATGGAGGACAGGCTGGATGACGGCAGGGACACAGGCTGCATGATGGGGGACACAGGCCCGGCTGCGTGATGGGGGACACAGGCTGGATGACAGCGTGTAACACAGGCTGCATTTATGGGGGACACAGACTGCGTGATGGGGGACAGGCTGGATTATGGTGGGTAACACAGGCTGCGTTTATGGGGGACACGGGCTGCGTGATGGGGGATACAGGGTGAATGAAGGTGGGTAACACACAGACTTGTATAAAGTACTCTAAATTTCTACTTGAGTAAAAGTACAAGTGCTCGATCAAAAAGTGACTTGAGTAGAAGTGGAAGTGCTCGCAGAAAAAGTTACTTAAGTAGAAGTACTAAAGTATTCAACATTTTTTTTACTTAAGTATTGCAAGTAGTTTTTTCAAAAAATTTGCTACTTAAGTACTAAAAGTAAAAAGTACCAGTAGTTTTGAAAAAAAATTTCTACTCAAGTACTGAAAGTAGAAGTACAAGTACTGTGTTATGTAGTTATTAAAGAAAGAAGTCAAAAGTTTGAACATCATATTGTTTTTTATTATTTCAAATGATTTATTCAAATGATTAACCTGTGTTTGTTAGTAGTTTCTTGATGCACTTTAAGCGCTGTAGCACCATTTATTTGTTTGTTTCATATTTTCTTTTTATTGGAAAGATTTGGTATAGCAGCTTTTATTATACACAGCCTTTATTTTCGTATGCGCTGATTTACAAATGACATTATACACATTTTTTTGAGCTTTATGCAACCTGCCATCTACTGTTCTGGCAGTGGTAATTTTTTTAAAAGTAACGAGTAACTATGCAGCACAAAAAAAAAATATCGGAGTAGAAGTATCGAAATCATCGAAAAAATGTAGTGAAGTAAAAGTAGAAGTAGGAGAAAAAAATTCTACTCTAGGAAAGTACAGATACCGCATTTCGGTACTTAAGTACAGTACTTAAGTAGTTCTACTTCGTTACTATACATCTCTGGTAACACAGGCTGCATGATGGGGGACACAGGCTGCGTGATGGGGACAGGCTGGATGACGGCAGGGAACAAGGTTGTTGGGGGACAGGCTGGATGACGGCGGGTAACACAGGCTGCATTTATGGGGGACACAGGCTGCATGATGGGGGACAGGCTGGATGACGGCAGGGACACAGGCTGCATGATGGGGGACACAGGCCCGGCTGCGTGATGGGGGACACAGGCTGGATGACAGCGTGTAACACAGGCTGCGTTATGGGGGACACAGGCTGGATGATGGCGGGGAACACAGGCTGAATTATGGGGGACACAGGCTGGATGAAGGCGGGAACACAGGCTGCGTGATGGGGGACACAGGCTGGATGATGGCGGGGAACACAGGCTGCGTTATGGGGGACGCAGGCTGCGTGATGGGGGACAGGCTGGATGAAGGTGGGGACACAGGCTACGTTATGGGGGACACAGGCTGCGTGATGGGGGACAGGCTGGATGACGGCGGGTAACACGGGCTGCATTTATGGGGGACACAGGCTGCATGATGGGGGACAGGCTGGATGACGGCAGGGACTCAGGCTGCATAATGGGGGACACAGGCTGGATGATGGCGAGGAACACAGGCTGCGTTTATGGTGGACACAGGCTGGATGAGGGCGGGGAACACAGGCTGCGTTATGGGGGACACAGGCTGCGTGATGGGGGAAAGGCTGGATGATGGCGGGGACACTGGCTGCATGATGGGGGGACACAGGCTGCGTGATGGGGGACACAGGCTGGATGACAGCGTGTAACACAGGCTGCATTTATGGGGGACACAGACTGCATGATGGGGGACAGGCTGGATGATGGCGGGTAACACAGGCTGTGTTTATGGGGGACACATGCTGCGTGATAGGGGACAGGCTGGATGATGGCGGGTAGCACAGGCTGTGTTTATGGGGACAAAGACTGCGTGATGGGGGATACAGGCTGAATGAAGGTGGGTAACACAGGCTGCATGATGGGGGACAGGCTGGATGACGGCAGGGACACAGGCTGCGTGACGGTAGGGACACAGGCTACGTTATGGGGGACACAGGTTGCGTGATGGGGGACAGGCTGGATGACGGCGGGTAACACAGGCTGCATTTATGGGGGACACAGGCTGCGTGATGGGGGACACAGGCTGGATGAAGGCGGGAACACAGGCTGCGTGATGGGGGATAGGCTGGATGACGGCGGGTGACACAGGCTGCGTGATGGGGGACACAGGCTGGATGAAGGCGGGGACACAGACTGCATGATGGGGGACAGGGTGGATGACGGCAGGGACACAGGCTGCGTGACGGCAGGGACACAGGCTGCGTGATAGGGGAAACAGGCTAGATGAAGGCGGGGACGCAGGCTGCGTGATGGGGGACGCAGGCTGCGTGATGGGGGACAGGCTGGATGACGGTGGGGACACAGGCTACGTTATGGGGGTCACAGGCTGCGTGATGGGAGACAGGCTGGATGACGGCGGGTAACACAGGCTGCATTTATGGGGGACACAGGCTGCGTGATGGAGGACAGGCTGGATGACGGCAGGGACACAGGCTGCATGATGGGGGACACAGGCCCGGCTGCGTGATGGGGGACACAGGCTGGATGACAGCGTGTAACACAGGCTGCATTTATGGGGGACACAGACTGCGTGATGGGGGACAGGCTGGATTATGGTGGGTAACACAGGCTGCGTTTATGGGGGACACGGGCTGCGTGATGGGGGATACAGGGTGAATGAAGGTGGGTAACACACAGACTTGTATAAAGTACTCTAAATTTCTACTTGAGTAAAAGTACAAGTGCTCGATCAAAAAGTGACTTGAGTAGAAGTGGAAGTGCTCGCAGAAAAAGTTACTTAAGTAGAAGTACTAAAGTATTCAACATTTTTTTTACTTAAGTATTGCAAGTAGTTTTTTCAAAAAATTTGCTACTTAAGTACTAAAAGTAAAAAGTACCAGTAGTTTTGAAAAAAAATTTCTACTCAAGTACTGAAAGTAGAAGTACAAGTACTGTGTTATGTAGTTATTAAAGAAAGAAGTCAAAAGTTTGAACATCATATTGTTTTTTATTATTTCAAATGATTTATTCAAATGATTAACCTGTGTTTGTTAGTAGTTTCTTGATGCACTTTAAGCGCTGTAGCACCATTTATTTGTTTGTTTCATATTTTCTTTTTATTGGAAAGATTTGGTATAGCAGCTTTTATTATACACAGCCTTTATTTTCGTATGCGCTGATTTACAAATGACATTATACACATTTTTTTGAGCTTTATGCAACCTGCCATCTACTGTTCTGGCAGTGGTAATTTTTTTAAAAGTAACGAGTAACTATGCAGCACAAAAAAAAAATATCGGAGTAGAAGTATCGAAATCATCGAAAAAATGTAGTGAAGTAAAAGTAGAAGTAGGAGAAAAAAATTCTACTCTAGGAAAGTACAGATACCGCATTTCGGTACTTAAGTACAGTACTTAAGTAGTTCTACTTCGTTACTATACATCTCTGGTAACACAGGCTGCATGATGGGGGACACAGGCTGCGTGATGGGGACAGGCTGGATGACGGCAGGGAACAAGGTTGTTGGGGGACAGGCTGGATGACGGCGGGTAACACAGGCTGCATTTATGGGGGACACAGGCTGCATGATGGGGGACAGGCTGGATGACGGCAGGGACACAGGCTGCATGATGGGGGACACAGGCCCGGCTGCGTGATGGGGGACACAGGCTGGATGACAGCGTGTAACACAGGCTGCATTTATGGGGGACACAGACTGCGTGATGGGGGACAGGCTGGATTATGGCGGGTAACACAGGCTGCGTTTATGGGGGACACGGGCTGCGTGATGGGGGACAGGCTAGATGACGGCGGGTAACACAGGCTGCGTTTATGGGGGACACAGGCTGCGTGATGGGGGATACAGGGTGAATGAAGGTGGGTAACACAGGCTGCATGATGGGGGACACAGGCTGCGTGATGGGGACAGGCTGGATGACGGCAGGGAACAAGGTTGTAGTATGGGGGACACAGGCTGGATGAAGGCTGGGAACACAGACTGCGTTATGGGGGACACAGACTGCATGATGGGGGACACAGGCTGGATGACAGCAGGGACACAGGCTGCATTATGGGGGCACAGGCTGCACGATGGGGGACACAGGCTGGATGACAGCGGGGACACGGGCTGCGTGATGGGGGACACAGGCTGGATGACAGCGGGGTACAAAGGCTGCATTTATGGTGGACACAGGCTGGATGATGGCGGGGAACACAGGCTGCGTTTATGGGAGACACAGGCGGCGTGATGGAGGACACAGGCTGGATGAAGGCGGGGACACAGGCTGCGTGATGGGGGACACAGGCTGGATGAAGGTGGGGACACAGGCTGCATTATGGGGGACACAGGCTTGATGACAGCGGGGAACACAGGCTGCATTTATGGTGGACACAGGCTGGATGATGGCGGGGAACACAGACTGCATTTATGGGAGACACAGGCTGCATGATGGGGGACACTGGCTGGATGAAGGCGAGGACACAAGCTGCGTAATGGGGGACACAGGCTGGATGACGGCGGGGTGTACTATACTGCTCCAAGGTGACCTAACTCCAGGGGCTAAGGGCACCAAATTTGACACAGGGATACTAGAAGCCCCCAGATGTAGACCTCCCCTATCTCTTTGCCAAATTTGGGACCCTGGACTCATTCAGGACCCGAGCTGTGACCCCTCAAAGTTCGTCTCCTGTGACTGCACCTATAGTACACCCCGCCATCATCCAGCCTGTGTCCCCCATCACGCAGCCTGTGTCCCCGCCTTCATCGAGCCTGTGTCCCCCATCGCACAGCCTGTGTCCCCCATAAAGCAGCCTGTGTTCCCCGATGTCATTCAGCCTGTGTTCCCCATCACGCAGCCTATGTTCTCCATACCGCAGCCTGTGTTCCCCGCCGTCATCCAGCCTTTGCCCCCCATCACGCAGCCTGTGTCCCCCATCACGCAGCCTGTGTCCCTGCCGTCATCCAGCCTGTCCCCAGGCACGCAGCCTGTGTCCCCCCATAAAGGCAACCTGTGTTATCTGCCGTCATCCAGCCTGTCCCCCATCACGCAGCCTGTGTCCCCACCTTCATACAGCCTGTGTCCCCCATCACGCAGCCTGTGTCCCCCATAACGCAGCCTGTGTCCCCCGCCGTCATCCAGCCTGTGTCCCACATAACGCAGCCTGTGTCCCCTATAACGCAGCCTGTGTCCCCGCAATCATCCAGCCTGTCCCCCATCATGCAGCCTGTGTCCCATATCACGCAGCCTGTGTTCCCTGCTGTCATCTAGCCTGTCCCCCATCACGCAGCCAGTGTCCCCCGCCTTCATCCAGCCTGTGTCCCCCATCACACAGCCTGTGTCCCCCATAAACAAAGGCTGCGTTATGGGGGACACAGGCTGGATGACGGCGGGGACACTGGCTGCGTGATGGGGAACACAGGCTGCATTTATGATGGACACAGGCTGGATGATGGCGGGGAACACAGACTACATTTATGGGAGACACAGGCTGCGTGATGGGGGACACAGGCTGGATGAAGGCGAGGACACAAGCTGCGTGATGGGGGACACAAGCTGGATGACGGCGGGGTGTACTATACTGCTCCAAGGTGACCTAACTCCAGGGGCTAGGGGCACCACATTTGACACAGGGATACTAGAAGCCCCCAGATGTAGACCTCCCCTATCTCTTTGCCAAATTTGGGACTCTGGAATCATTCAGGGCCCAAGCTGTGACCCCTCAAAGTTCGTCTACTGTGACTGCACCTATGGTACACCCCGCCATCATCCAGCCTGTGTCCCCCATCATGCAGCCTGTGTCCCCCCTAACGCAGCCTGTGTTTCCCGATGTCATCCAGCCTGTGTTCCCCATCACGCAGCCTGTGTCCCCCGCCGTCATCCAGCCTGTGTCCCCCATAACGCAGCCTGTGTCCCCTATAACGCAGCCTGTGTCCCCGCAATCATCCAGCCTGTCCCCCATCAAGCAGCCTGTGTTCCCTGCTGTCATCCAGCCTGTCCCCCATCACGCAGCCTGTGTCCCCCGCCTTCATCCAGCCTTTGTCCCCCATCACACAGCCTGTGTCCCCCATAATGCAGCCTTTGTTCCCTGCCATCATCCAGCCTGTGTCCCCCATTATGTGCTGTTCACAATTGTGTTTTCTTTTTTTGGAGAGGAACTATAAATCCCAGCATGTACTTTCAAGCTCAGATTCACAATTTTTTTTGAGGAACTATAAATCCCAGCATTCCCTTTCAGGCTTAATTGTACAAGTTTCTCTGGGGGATAGCACTGTGCAGGGGTTTTTATTTGCCAAAAGCTCCAACTTGTACATTATACTGTGGAGAATAGCACTGTGCAGGGGTTATTATTTGCCAAAAAGCTGCAACTGTAAGGCACTGTCCGTGGGCGCATGCGCAGTAGTATTCTAATAAGCTGCCAAGAAGTCCAACTCTTGTGAATTGAGTTGGAGTTCTCCGTCAACGGGCATTGCCGTTCGCGCATGCGCAGTAGTATTGTATTGTGCTGCCGAGAAGTCCAACTCATGCACGGAGTTGGAGTCCTCTGTGAACGAGCTTCCAAGGCGGGCATGCGCAGTAGTGGTAACCTACCAAGCTCTCCGACCGGAAGTGACTCAGGTTGGATATCTCAGCAGGTTGAAAATTTCGGCAGTACACCGAAAGTTCCAACTTGCCGAGATCTCCAAGCCACGTCACGTCCGAATGAAGATCTCGGCAAGTTGCCGCTACTGCGCATGCGCGAAGACAATGCCCGTGCACAGAGAACTCCAACGCAGTGCATGCGAGTTGGAGTTCTCGACAGAACAGTTCAATGCTACTGCGCATGCGCCCGTGGGTCCACAGTGCCTGACAACTGGAGCTTTTGGTAGATAAAACCCCATGCACAGTGCTATCCCCCACAGTACTAAAATTGTGAGCATACCTATGTGCTGTTTGAATGGGCAGAGACACAGGCAGGAGTTAGCTGAGCTAAGCCTGAAAGGGAATGCTGAGATTTATAGTTCCTTTCCATATAAAAAATGTCACATGAGTTAGCATAGCTAAGCCTGAAAGTACATGCTGGAATTTATAGTTCCCTTAAAAAAAAAAAAAACACAATTGTGAACAGCGCAGAGACACAAGCAGAATGTAGCTCAGCCTGAAAGTACATGCTGGGATTTATAGTTCCTCTCTCCCAAAAAAAAAACACAATTGTGAACAGCGCAGAGACACAAACAGGATGTAGCTCAGCCTGAAAGGACATGCTGGGATTTATAGTTCCTCTCTCCCCCCCAAAAAAAACACACAATTGTGAACAGCACAGAGCTACAGGCTGCGTGATGGCGGGGACACGGACTGGATGATGGCTGGGACACAGTTTGCATGACGGCGGCGACACAGGATGCATGATGGCGGGGACACAGGCTGGATGATGGCGGGGGACACAGGCTGCATGATGGCGGGGATACAGGCTGGATGACAGTGGGGACACAGGCTGGATGAAGGAGTAAGCGGCCATGTGAGCCGTGAAACGCGTTAACCTGGACATCTGTTCCCTGTTTCACTGTCTGTTCATTTATCCATTTGAAGAATAAACCACTTTATTTGCTTTCATCTGCTTCCACCTACCTGAGTGCGGTTTTTCTACCTTTACTTGCAATCTTCCGGATGACGGGTCTTACCAGCACCAGGTCAAGTTGACACACCTGAGCGGCTTTGCTTCTCCCTATTCCTACTGGATGAAGGAGGGGACACAGGCTGCATGATGGCGGGGGACACAGACTGCATGACGGCGGGGACACAGGCTGCATGATGGTGGGGACACAGGCTGGATGATGGTGGGAGACACAGGCTGCATGATGGCGGGGACAAAGGCTGAATGACAACGGGGGACACAGGTTGCATGAAGGCGGGGGACACAGGCTACATGATGGTGGGAACACAGGCTGCGTGATGGGGGACACAGGCTGGAATACGGCGGGGACACTGACTGGATGATGGCGGGAAAACAGGCTGGATGAGGGCGGGGGACATGGGCTTAATGACAGTGGGGACACAGGCTGCATGACGGCGGGGACACAGGCTGAATAACCGTGGGGACACAGGCTGCATGACTGCGGGATTTCACAGCGGCTGTAGCATGAAGATGGGGGATCTGTCAGTGGGGGGCAGAATGAGGAGTGGGGGGCCCGTCATGTTACTATATGTTCAGTCACGGTAGGCGAACTTTGAGGGGCCACAGCTCAGGCCCTGAATGAGTCCAGGGTCCCAAATTTGGCACAAAGATATGGGAAGTCTACCTCTGGGGGCCTCTAGTATCCCTGTGACAAATTTGGTGCCCCTATGTAACGCTCTGTTATTTATAATTACAGTTGGATCTTCAGCTGCAGTAAACCACTCAGTAGTATTGCAGAGATTATGTTAAATCACCCGACTTAACTCTCTTTACTCATCATAGTGGTTGGGAACAGTTTAGGGACACACAAGTACAAATGCTAGCGGAAGCACAGCACAGTGAAAGTATGCAGCAGTGTGAGCAGCAGGTAGCAATAGTTGATAATACACAGTGGTATGAGTAACTGGTAGCAATGGTAGATAATATGCAGCAGTGTGATTAGCAGGTAGCAATAGTTGATAATACACAGCGGTATGAGTAACTGGTAGTAATGGTGGATATGCACACAATTAGCAAGCAGACGTTACAAGGGGAAGGTATCCTTCTTGAGTGCAAAATGCATGTAAGCAGGGTAGAGGTGTAGTAATGCTAGAATTAATGGTATCTGGAGAGGATCCCCTGTGGGGTACTTATCACAAGTTGCAATCTTGCAGAGGCAGCGGCAAGCAGGGTTCCAGGAAAGGAGACTGGCAACAGGCTGGTAAGCAATGCTCTGATCGGGTAGATGGGCAGTGGGTCGGGTGTCTGGTTCAGCACAGCAGCGTCCGGTAAGGTGGCTGTCATGAGCGGTTGCATGAACAATCTGTCCGTGCAAACCGCTAGTTGAAATAGGCGCCGTGAGCGGCGCCCGAGAATGACGTCACGGCGTCGTCAAGCTTCACCACGCCCACATGCGTTCCACCTGACCGAGAGGTGGAACGCAACCAGGAAGAGGAGCACCCCGAAGGATCTTACACCCTAGCCCCCGAGGTTAGGTCAGCTTGGTGCAGTATGGCAAGCTTGGAGTGGGCACAGTTGCAGGGCCACAGCTCGGGCCCCGAACATGTCCGGGGTTTCCAAATTTGGCACAGAGGTAGGGGAAGTTTGACATTACCATCCCAAAAATGTTGGAATCATTAGCCCAAAATGTCTTTGTCAAATTTGTATGGGGTCACTTAGGAGCATATAGCCGCCAGTCAATACCACAAAGCGGGGAGTGCTGGGTACCATATTAATCCCTATAGTCTTAGCTATCCATGAAGTGGGGCTTTGCATTCCCCATGCCAGCCCATGTAAAAATTAAGCATTGGCCACAAAAAAATTTTGTGGCTCCTAGAAGTCCTCTAATATTAGTTTGCCAAGTATGGTGCCCTTAACCCCCGTGGTTTGGATATCGCAGCTATGTTAAACTTTGGCACAGTCGTAGTCTGGACCTTTGAGGGACTGCAGCTCGGTCCCCGAATGAGTCTGGGGGGCCATATTTGGCACGGAGGTAGGGGAGGTCTTCCTTTGCTAAACATTTTGGAGTCGCTAGCCCAAAATTTCCTGGTTAACTATTTCCAGGGCCACTTGAGAGTTTGTGACCCTTGGGCCGTACCGCAGAGCGGGGAGTGCTGGGTACCGCAGGAATCCCTGGACTCTTAGCTATTTAACAGTACCTGCAGAGCGGGGCTCAGCAGTTCCTGTATTTCATAGTGGTTAGCTAAATCTACCCCTGTGCAGGTCCCTGTAACAATTAAGCATCGGCCCCATAAAATGCATGTGTTCCCTGGGTATCCTATAGTATCTCTGAGCCAAGTTTGAGGCCCCTAGCCGTCAGGGTTCAGGTACCATGAGGCCCATAATTTAATTCAGCTTGGTGCTGTATTGCAATCTTCGAGTGGGCACAGTTACAGGACCCCAGCTCAGGCACCAAACAAGTCCAGGGGCCCATATTTGACACAGAGGTAAGGGAGATCTTCCTTTACCACTCTTAAAATGTTGAAGTAGCTAGCTTGAAATTTTCTGGTCAACTTTTTCAGGAGCCACTTGGGAGTGTGTGGCCCTCGGGTAGTACTGTGGAGCAGGGTCCATATTAATCTCCATATTCTTAGCTACCCAATGGTACCTGCGGAGCAGGGCTCACTGGTACCTATGTTCCACAGTATTCGTGTCCATAACCCCTGTGATTAGAATACCACAGGGCCCTAAATTTATGGTAGATTGGCCCGCTATATTAATCTATGGCTCGGTTGTGGTTGGGAATTTGAGGGGCCACAGCTCAGGCCCCGATAGAGTCCAGGCTCCCACAGCTTGAGCCCCTGGACTTGTTTGGGGCCCAAGCTGTGGCCCCTCAAAATTCCCTATTGAGTCATATATTAACATAGGCTAGGCCAAGCTAGCCTATATGTAGGGCCCTAACGGTAGCAGAATGATGTTGCCCAGGGTCACCAAACTTAGTACAGGGTTACTAGAGGACCCCCCAGGGGCCACAAATTTTTTTTGGGGCCAATGCCTAATTTTCATGGGGACCTGCATGGGGGTGGAATTTTCCTGACCACCACAGGACACAGGAACTGCAGAGCCCCGCTCTTCAAATGCTGTTGAATAGCTAAGAGTCCAGAGATTCCAGGAGTACTTACTAATCCCCGCTCCGCAGTAGCACTTGAGGGCCACACACTCCCAAGGGGCCCCCTAAAAAGTTGACCATTTCAGGCTAGCAACCCCAAAATTATAAGGGTGGTAAAGATTGACATTTCCTACCTCTGTGCAAAATTTAGGCCCCTGGACTCATTCAAGGCCCGATCTGTGGCCCCTCAAATTCCCAATCGCGGCTGCACTATAGATTAACATAGCGGGCCAGGCTAGCCTAAATGTAGGACCCTGTGGTAGCCGAACCACGGTGCCCAGGAGCACCAAGTTTAGCACAGGGATACTATATGATCCCCAGGGGCCACATACATTTGTTTGGTACAAATGCTTAATTTTCACAGGGACCTGCATTGGGGTAGACTTTAGCTGAACACCGCAAAATAGTCAAGGGATTCCTGCGGTATCCAGCACTCCCAGCTGTGCCGTAAGGCCCGGGGCCACATACTCTCAAGGGGCCCTAGAAAAAGTTGACCAGGAAATTTTGGGCTAACAAATCCCAAAATGTTTGGGGAGGTGAAGGAAGGCCTCCCCTATCTCTGTGCCAAATATAGCCCCCCCCCCAAACTCATTTGGGGTCCAAGCTTTAGCCCCTCAAATTTCCAAACTATGACCCTACCATAGATTAACAGAGCAGGCCAAGCTTCTATAAACGTAGGGCCCAAACCAAGGGGGTTCAGGGTACCATACTTGTCAAACTTATACTAGAGGACCTCCAGTACCCACACACATTTTTTGGGGGCAATGCCTAATTTTCACAGGGACTGGTATGGTAATCGTCTTTGGCCAAATACTGCGGAACATAGGTAATGCAAAGCCCCGCTTCACGGGTACTATCGGATAGCTAAGGTTATGGGGATTAAGCCCAATGACGGCTACAGCACTGTCAGCTTATTCTGGGAGGGCGTACAGGGACATTCTCCCCAAATCACACTTCCCGTGGATTGTGGTAAAGGGCCAACGACAGGGGCCCTTTACCACGTCATCGCTCTATATAATGACGGAGTGATCATTTGTTAACAAACCGCTGCATGTCCAGTTCAGCTCTCTCCTTGCGTGCTATACACACCGATCGGCACCACCCCTGCCTCATTCATGCCCATCTCTGCCTCATTCATGCCCACCTGTGCCTCATTCATGCCCATCTGTGCCTCATTTATGCCCATACGTGCCTCATCAGTGCTCATGTGTGCCTCATCTGTGCAACATCAGTGTGTCCCTCATCATCCAGCCTGTGTCCCCCATCATGCAGCCTGTGTCCCCGCCGTCATGCAGCCGTGTCCCCACTATCATTCAGCATGTGTCCCCACCGTCATGCAGCCTGTATCCCTGCCATCATGCATCCTGTGTCCCCGCCATCATGCAGCCCATGTCCCTGCATGTACTTTCAGGCTCAGCTATGCTAACACATGTGACATTTTATTTTATGGAAAGGAACCATAAATCCCAGCATTCCCTTACAGGCTTAGCTCAGCTAACTCCTGCCTGTGTCTCTGCCCATTCAAACTAGTGATAGACGAACATCAGCCGGGGCGGTAGACGAACGCCAGCCGTAAATTTTCTCAAAAGTCTGCGAACCGAGAGTTTGCGGCGGGCTCCATTGACTTTAATGGGAGGCGAACTTTAAAAACCTTTAGGTCATATTTGCAGCCACAAAAGACGTACTAGCTGTGCACAAATAATCCAAGCACATGGACAATGTCATAACAGAAGTATTGCAATTGAAAAAGTTGCCCTAAATGTTTTTTTTTTTTTTTTTTTACAGCAAAAAATATATATTTTTTTTCATAAATCAGCCAGAACTGTCAGCAGCCGGTAAATACATTGTCTAATACACATAGGGTCCATTCACACATCTGTAAAATGGGTCCGCATCCATTCCACAATTTGGCGGAACCTTTACAGACCCATTGTTTTTCATTTCCAGTCTGAAAAATTAGGCATTTACAGGATAAAGAAGTAAGTGTCGGCCATTCCAGGTCCCAAAAATTAACCCACATGCGTTTACCTGACAGCTAAGAACGTAGTATTCTGTGGCTGAAGGTACATTAGGCATTCACAGGTAACAGAAGTAAGTGTCGGCCATAAAAGGCACCAAAAAATAGCCCACATGGGTTTACCTGACAGCTAAGAATGTAGTATTCTGAGGATGAAGGTACATTAGGGATTCACAGGATACAGAAGTAAGTGTCGCCCATTCCAGGCCCCAAACATTAGCCCACATGGGTTTACCTGACAGCTAAGTACATCGTATTCTGTGGCTGAAGGTACATTAGGCATTCACACAGTATACAGAAGTAAGTGTCAAACTGTATAGGCTGTAAAAACTAGCTCACATGGTTTGAACTGACAGCAAATAAATTCGTTTTTGATGGCTAGAGGTATGGTAGGTGTTCACAGTACACAGAACTGTAAGTGTCGGCCTGTATAGGCTCCAAAAATTAGCTCACATGGTTTGAACTGACAGCAAAAAACGTAGTTTTTGATGGCTAGAGGTACGGTAGGCGTTTACAGTACACAGAACCGTAAGTGTCGGCCTTTATAGGCTCCAAAAATTAGCTCACATGGTTTGAACTGACAGCAAAGAACTTAGTATTTGGTGGCTGGAGGTACATTAGGCATTCCCAGAAAAAATAATTGTCGGCACTGAAAGGCCCCAAAAGTTTGCCATTCAATGGACATGAAATGCCTTTTATGCCGCTGTATGTAGCGTAGCCAAGGACCAGGAATTGTTGTGGGTGGAGGAACTTCGATGAAACCTGGTCTACTGGTCACATGTGTTGAATTCCTCAGAGATCCATGCCTCATTCATTTTTATAAATGTGAGGTTGTCTACACTGTCATGAGCTAGGTGAGTGCGCTTATCGGTCACAATCCCCCCTGCTGCGCTGAACGTCCTATCGAACAGGACACTGGATTGGGGGGCAAGCCAACATTTCCATTGCAAATTGTGCAAGCTCTGGCCAGAGGTCAAGCCTGCCCACCCAGTAGTCCAGGGGTTCATCACTCCTCAGATCGTCCACATTGGCCGTTAACCCGATGTAGTCAGACACCTGTCGGTCTAGGCGTTCCCTCATGCTGGATCGGGAGTACAGCCATCGATGGTTCGGCTGAAAGAAGGATCTCATATCTGAAGTGACCAAGACATCTTCCAACCGCCCTCTTCTTGCAGGCGCTGTCGGAATGCTACCCGCAACTGTCTTTCTGTGACTGGAAAATCCTCTGCCAGCGCACGGAAAAGCAGAATGCAGCATTTCCCGCAGCAAGGCCTGGAAGTGCAGCATTCTGACCGCCCTCTGTGATTGCGGTAACATTTCCGCCATTTTGTGTTTGTACCGGGGGTCTAAGTACGTTGCCACCCACTACTGGTCCTTGGCCTTTATGCGTTTTATACGGGGGTCCCCCTTAAAACACTGCAGCATGTAGGCCCCCATTCCCACTAAACTGGAAGCGGTATAGTGGCCTGCTTCCAGCTCATCATCCAGGATAATGTCGTCCTCGTTCTCCTCCCCAAATCCACGGATAACACAAGGGATACCAGAAAGGTTTAAAGCATGCTCTTCTTGCTCCTCCTCATCCCCCCCAGCACCATCCTCCTCTGACTCCTCTTCAGACTCCTGCTGTTGATTTGTCTCAGATGGAGTAGCACCCCCCTGGGAATTCATTCAACATTGCGACTTCCTGATCTTCCTGCTCCTCGACGGCTTGATCAATGACACAACGCAATGCACGCTCCAGAAAGAAGGCGTAAGGTATGATGTCACTTATGGCGCACTGGCCGCGACTGACCAGTTTGGTGATCTCATCGAATGGCCGCAGAAGTCTGCATGCGTCCCGCATGAGCAGCCACTGGCGAGGTGAAAAAAACCCAAGCTCCCCAGAACCTGTCCTGCCTCCGAGTTTGAACAGGTAGTCATTAACTGCATGTTTCTGCTGGAGCAGCCTATCGAGCATATGCAACGTTGAGTTCCATCGCGTCGGGCAGTCACAAATAAGATGCCTGAGGAGCAGGTTGTGTCGCCGCTGAATCTCAGCAAGGCGAGCCATGGCTGTGTAAGATCTTCGGAAATGGCCTGAGATTTTCCTGGCCTGCCACAAGACGTCCTGGACCCAAGGGTATTTGGCAAAGAATCACTGCACCACCAAGTTCAGGACGTGTGCCATGCATGGCACGTGTGTTATTTTGCCCTGTTTCAGCACGCTCAGCAGATTGGCACCGTTGTCGCACACCACTTTACCAATTGACAAATTCAGCGGTGTCAGCCACTGATCTGCCTGTGAACGCAAAGCTGAAAGGAGTGCAGGACCAGTGTGGCTCTTGGCTTCCAGGCACAACAGACACAGCACAGCATGGCAAGCAACGTCTCACCTGGCATGTGGAATAGGTTCTGGGGATCTTGGGTGGCGCAGGAGAAGAGACCGTAGCAGTGGAAGAGGAGGAGAAGAGGGAGGATGGAGGAGGAGGAGAAGAAGAGACAGGTCTGCTTGCAATCCATGGCGATACAACTAAATCTACATGGGTGCCAGGGGTTGCATGCTTAACGGCCGTCAGAAGGTTCACCCAGTGGGCTGTAAAAGTGATATACCTTCCCTGCCCGTGTTTGCTAGACCATGTGTCTGTGTAGATAACACCCCGCTTCAATCTGTGGTATTGGGGGGCCACGGGTTTATCACACCAGTTCTACAAATAATTGGCCAGTATCTGTTGTCAATGTGTGTAGCACAGTTAACACAGCAAAAGAGGCCAAATTTTTGCAGGACTAAAATACAATCTTAGAAAAGTATACTGTTAAATAACACCCCGCTTCAATATTTGCTATTGGGGGGCCAAAGGTTTCTCACACCATTTGTTCAAAAAATTGGCCAGTGAGTTTGGCACTGTGTGTATCAGACTTAACTCAGCAGAAGAGGCAATATTGTTGCAGGACACAAATACACTTGTAAAAGTATACTCAGATAACACCCCACTTTAATATGTGGTATTGGGGGGCCACTGGTTTATCACACCAGTTGTTTAAAAAATTGGCCAGTGAGTTTGGCACTGTGTGTATCAGACTTAACTCAGCAGAAGAGGCAATATTGTTGCAGGACACAAATACACTTGTAAAAGTATACTCAGATAACACCCCACTTCAATATGTGGTATTGGGGGGCCACTGGTTTATCACACCAGTTGTTCAAAAAATTGGCCAGTGAGTTTGGCACTGTGTGTATCAGACTTAACTCAGCAGAAGAGGCAATATTGTTGCAGGACACAAATACACTTGTAAAAGTATACTCAGATAATACCCCACTTCAATATGTGGTATTGGGGGGCCACTGGTTTATCACACCAGTTGTTAAAAAAATTGGCCAGTGAGTTTGGCACTGTGTCAGACTTCACTCAGCAAAAGAGGCAATATTGTTGCAGGACACAAATACACTTGTAAAAGTATACTCAGATAGGCTCCAAAAATTAGCTCACATGGTTTGAACTAACAGTAAAGAACGTAGTATATGATTGCTAGAGGTACAGTAGGCATTCACAGTATACACAAGTTGGTGGCCGCCTGTTTAGGCCGCAAACATGAGCTCACATGGGTTGAACTGACAGCAAAGAACGTAGTATATGATTGCTAGCGGTACAGTAGGCGTTCACAGTATACACAAGTTGGTGGCGGGCTGTTTAGGCCGCAAACATGAACTCACATGGGTTGAACTGACAGTAAAGAACGTAGTATATGATTGCTAGAGGTACAGTAGGCGTTCACAGTATATACAAGTTGGTGGCGGGCTGTTTAGGCCGCAAACATGAGCTCACATGGGTTAAACTGACAGTAAAGAACATAGTATATGATTGCTAGAGGTACAGTAGGCGTTCACAGTATACACAAGTTGGTGGCGGCCTGTTTAGGCCGCAAACATGAGCTCACATGGGTTGAACTGACAGCAAAGAACGTAGTATATGATTGCTAGCGGTACAGTAGGCGTTCACAGTATACACAAGTTGGTGGCGGGCTGTTTAGGCCGCAAACATGAGCTCACATGGGTTGAACTGACAGTAAAGAACGTAGTATATGATTGCTAGAGGTACAGTAGGCGTTCACAGTATATACAAGTTGGTGGCGGCCTGTTTAGGCCGCAAACATGAGCTCACATGGGTTAAACTGACAGTAAAGAACGTAGTATATGATTGCTAGAGGTACAGTAGGCGTTCACAGTATACACAAGTTGGTGGCGGGCTGTTTAGGCCGCAAACATGAGCTCACATGGGTTGAACTGACAGTAAAGAACGTAGTATATGATTGCTAGAGGTACAGTAGGCGTTCACAGTATACACAAGTTGGTGGCGGCCTGTTTAGGCCGCAAACACGAGCTCACATGGGCTGAACTGACAGTAAAGAACGTAGTATATGATTGCTAGAGGTACAGTAGGCGTTTACAGTATACACAAGATGGTGGCGGGCTGTTTAAGCCGCAAACATGAGCTCACATGGGTTGAACTGACAGTAAAGAATGTAGTATATGATTGCTAGAGGTACAGTAGGCGTTCACAGTATACACAAGATGGTGGCGGGCTGTTTAGGCTGCAAACATGAGCTCACATGGGTTGAACTGACACCTTTTTTTTACGCTCCAACATTTGAGCCACAGAAGCCTGCCTTTTTCCAGAAAAACGTGACGACGGCATCATGGAAGGTGGAGTGTTGGACAACTGTGAGGAGACAGGAGAAGGAGAAGGGGGAGGAGAAGGAGAAGAGGCTGGACGGTGAGAGCATGGAGTGTGGCTTTGTGGATTCTAACAGTTTTGCTCTCACTGGGCTTGGTGATGGGATTTCAGGTGCCTTCTTAAGGCGGTTGTCCCTAGGTGAGTGTTGGGCTTACCGCGACTTATGCGTTGACTGCAAAGGCTGCAGATGGCAACACTGGTGTCACATTAATAAAAGCCCACACTGCGCCCACAGCCATGTTCCGGCGTCCTGGGAGCACCAGCTGTGACTGTACATGGTTGATGGCTCGCTCCTGATACATTTTCAGTCTGCTTTCTACCTCTTCTGCAATGCAAGTTCTGCCTGCCTCTCCTCCCTATCTGTCGGTCCGTCAGTCCGCCAGTTCTACAAATAATTGGCCAGTAACTGTTGTCACTGTGTGTAGCAGAGTTAACACAGCAAAAGAGGCTCATAGAAAAATATACTGTTAAATAACACCTCAATTCAATATGTGGCATTTGGGGGGGGGGGCACAGGTTTAGTACACCAGTTCTACAAATAATTGGCCAGTAAAAGTTGTCACTGTGTGTAGCAGAGTTAACACAGCAAAAGAGGCCAAATGTTTGCAGGACTAAAATACAATCTTAGAAAAGTATACCGTTAAATAACACCTCAATTCAATATGTGGCATTGGGGGGGGGGGGGGGCACAGGTTTATTACACCAGTTCTACAAATAATTGGCCAGTAACTGTTGTCACTGTGTGTAGCAGAGTTAACACAGCAAAAGAGGCCAAATGTTTGCAGGACTAAAACACACTCTTAGAAATGTATACTGTTAAATAACACCCTACTTCAATATTTGGCATGGGGGGGGGGGAGTTTGGCACTGAGGACCCCTGAGGACTGCAGCGGCACACTGTCGTGGCAAGATGGCGGCCGCCATGCGGTTCCAGTGTTTTACACAGAGGGAGAGAGGAGAGTTGAAGATCTGGTAAGAACAGGTTCTATGAAGCAAATCAAGATGGTGCTCGGTCTCTGACCTCCCTTTATAGCTCCTGGCAGCCCCACCTACTGGTGGGAGGTGGGGGGTCATGTGATCCTGGCTCCCTATATAAACCAAGCACACCTGCCAGTCAGTGCTTGGTTATTTTTCTTGCTCCTGTGTGTCTGCTATTGCTTTGCCTGTGTTCCTAGTTCCTGAGCCTTTGTCCCTCAGGTTGATACTCCTTGATTGCCTGCCAGACCTGACTCCAGAGTTGTCAACTTTACTTCCTCCTCTTCATTAAAGGCCTCCATGTCACCACAGACCCTACGGGGCCCTCTTCCCACTTCCAGGGACTCCTGAGGGTCGTGATTGTAAGGGAGTGCTGTTCCACTGCAACTGGGTTCCCTCTCCACTGCAAGACCCCAGGTGGGTTGTGACAGCCAGTGAGTTTGGCGCAGTTTGTACCAGACTTCACTCAGCAAACTAGGCAATATTGTTGCAAGACACAAATACACTTGAAAAAGTTTACTCAGAGAACACCCCACTTCAATATGTGGCATTGGGGGGGGGGGGCGCACAGGTTTATTACACCAGTTCTACAAATAATTGGCCAGTATCTGTTGTCACTGTGTGTAGCAGAGTTAACACAGCAAAAGAGGCCAAATGTTTGCAGGACTAAAATACACTCATAGAAAATTATACTGTTAAATAACACCCCTCTTCGATATGTGGCATTGGTGTAGCACACCAGTTCAAAAAATTGGCCAGTGAGTTTGGCGCAGTGTGTACCAGACTTCACTCAGCAAACTAGGCAATATTGTTGCATGACACAAATACATTTGAAAAAGCTTACTCAGAGAACACCCCACTTCAATATGTGGCAATGGGGGGGGAGCATTGGTGTAGCACACCAGTTCAAAAAATTGGCCAGTGAGTTTGGCGCAGTGTGTACCAGACTTCACTCAGCAAACTAGGCAATATTGTTGCATGACACAAATACACTTGAAAAAGTTTACTCAGATAACACCCCACTTCAATATGTGGCATTGGGGGGGGGGGGGGGAATTGGTCTATCACACCAGTTATAATACATTATAAGTGCTTTTGTCACTGTGTGTAGTGTTGCTGCAGAAACGCTCAGTCTCACCACCACACCTGTCACAATGCTGCACAGTGCACAATAATAGTACTAATCCACTATAATATGCTTTCTACAAAGTATATTATACTGTGGATTACCCCCCCCCCTCCCCCCCCCCTTTTTAGTGCACTGCACAGCAATACCAAAAAATTTGCAGCCCTTTACATGACTTTTGTGGACATTGACAAAGCGATTTCTGTGCGACTGCAGCCGACATCTAACTGCCCCTAAAGCAACCACAGGATACCTGGCCCTCATGTTAAAGAGACTGTAATATACCCTAAAACGACATTGGAGCATTTTAAATGACTTTTGTGGACATTGACCAAGTGATTTCTGTGCGACTGCAGCCGATATCTAACTGTCCCTAAAGCAACCACAGGATACCTGGCCCTCATGTTAAAGAGACTGTAATAGACCCTAAAACGACATTGGAGCATTTTAAATGACTTTTGTGGACATTGACAAAGCGATTTCTGTGCGACTGCAGCCAATATCTAACTGTCCCTAAAGCAACCACAGGATACCTGACTCTAATGTTAAAGAGACTGTAATAGACCCTAAAACGACATTGGAACATTTTAAATTACTTTTGTGGACATTGACCAAGTGATTTCTGTGCGACTGCAGCCGATATCTAACTGTCCCTAAAGCAACCACAGGATACCTGGCCCTCATGTTAAAGAGACAGTAATAGACCCTAAAACGACATTGGAGCATTTTAAATTACTTTTGTGGACATTGACAAAGCGATTTCTCTTCACAAAGGACTCAGCTCACAGCAGAGGATGCGGTGTGTCACAGTCTAGCAGATTTCTGTTGGTGCATTTCTCACCTCCTTGCTGCAGTGGTTCTCTGTTTACCTGTGCCCTTCCTGCTGTAATCTCGCTTATGCTCAGTAATGTTGTAGTCAAGCCTCGTTTTTCTTTCCAATTACTATAGCAATCCTGTCCCACACATTGAAGCATAGACGGATGAGCAAGCATTTAAACACGTATTTATTGATTGTGCAATATGTTTTTGACACTGTAAGATATTCTGCTACCTGAGGGCCGATCTGCACTTTCCCCGATATATCGGAATCGACCCCTGAGGTTACCGATATTGCCAATATTTCGGGAAAGTGCTGTACCGGAGTGATGCCTGCAGCTAGAGGTATCATCCCGATACTGGCGTCCAAAGCCGATGGTCGGCTTTCTTGTAATGACAACCGATGCGGCTGAGAAGCTGCTCGGCTGTCATTACAAGGAGCGGGAGGGGACGTCCTCCCTCCCGCCGCCTTCCGCGGCTCGCCCGGGTCTCCTGTCCCACCAGGAGACCCAGGCATCCTACCTGCATGGCCGCCGAAGACCCGATCAAAGCTGCATTCAGCTCTGATCGGGCCTCCATGTAAAAACCCGGAAGTGATGTCATGACATCACTCCTGGGTACTCGGCGCAAAATTAAAAAAAAATGAATGCATTCAAAACAGCCAAACTTGGCATTTTGAATGCTTTTAATTGCAGAGGAGGGGTTTGGGGGTCTTTTAGACCCCCAGATCCCTCCACAAGAGTACCTGTAAAAAAATAAATAAATAAATAAATAAATAAATAAATTAAAAAAAAACAATTTTTTTTAAATGTCCTAAAATAACGGCAGATATCGGCCAATACCGATATGTGATGACCAAAATATCGGTATCGGCAATAAAAAAAACGATATCGGTCGATCACTAGTTTACACCCCCTGTGACATTGAAAGTCAGATGGGGTGTTTCAGGTACTTGTAAATAGCACTGTAATCTTGCGGGATCTCGGAGCAGTGCTATAAAGAGGAGATGCATATACAGTATCTCACAAAAGTGAGTACACCCCTCACATTTTTGTAAATATTTTTTTATATCTTTTCATGTGAAGACATGACACTTTGCTACAATGTAAATAAGTGAGTGTACAGCTTGTATAACAGTGTAAATGTAATGTCCCCTCAAAATAACTCAACACACAGCCATTAATGTCTTAACCGCTGGCAACAAAAGCGAGTACCCCTCTAAGTGAAATTGTCCAAATTGGGCCAAATTCGCCATTTTCCCTCCCCGGTGTCATGTGACTTGTTAGTGTTACAAGGTCTCAGGTGTGAATGGGGAGCAGGTGTGTTAAATTTGGTGTTATCGCTCTCACTCTCTCATACTGGTCACTGGAAGTTCAACATGGCACCTCATGGCAAAGAACTTTCTGACAACCTGAAAAAAAGAATTGTTGCTCTATATAAAGATGGCTTAGGTTATAAGAAGATTGCCAAGACCCTGAAACTGAGATGCAGCACAGACCATAGCCCATACAGTGGTTTAACAGAACAGGTTCCACTCAGAACAGGCCTCACCATGGTCGACCAAAGGAGTTGAGTGCACATGCTCGGCGTCATATCCAAAGGTTGTCTTTGGGAAATAGACATATGAGTGCTGCCAGCATTGCTGCAGAGGTTTAAGAGGTGGGGGTGGGGTCAGCCTGTCAGTACTCAGACCATATGCCGCACACTGCATCAAAATGGTCTGCATGGCTGTCATCCCAGAAGGAAGCCTCTTCTAAAGATGATGCACAAGAAAGCCTGCAAACAGTTTGCTGAAGACAAGCAGACTAAGGACATGGATTACTGGAACCATGTTCTGTATTCTGATGAGACCAAGATAAACTTATTTGGTTCAGATGGTGTCAAGCGTGTGTGGCGGCAACTAGGTGAGGCGTACAAAGACAAGTTTGTCTTGCCTTCCGTCATGGTGGTTGGAGTGTCATGGTCTGGGGCTGCATGAGTGCTGCAGGCACTGGGGAGCTACAGTTTATTGAGGGAACTGTGAATGCCAACATTTACTGCGACTTACTGAAGCAGAGCATGATCCCCTCCCTTTGAAGACTGGGCCACTGGGCAGTATTCCATAATGATAACGACCCCAAACACACCTCCAAGACGACCACTGCCTTGCTAAAGAAGCTGTGGGTAAAGGTGATGGACTGGCCAAGTATGTCTCCAGATCTAAACTCTATTGAGCATCTGTGGGGCATCTTCAAACGGAAGTTGGAGGAGCGCAAAGTCTCTAACATCCACCAACTCCGTGATGTCGTCATGGAGGAGTGGAAGAGGACTCCAGTGGCAACCTGTGAAGCCCTGGTGAACTCCATGCCTAAGAGGGTTAAGGCAGTGCTGGAAAATAATGGTGGCCACACAAAATATTGACACTTTGGGCCCAATTTGGATATTTTCACTTAGGGGTGTATTCACTTTTGTTGCCAGCGGTTTAGACATTTAATGGCTGTGTGTTGAGTTATTTTGAGGGGACAGCAAATTTACACACGGGGGAGGAGCCTGCACACGCTGAGGCACCACCTATCGCTGTCCATGCCCGCACTGGCTGAGTGCCAGCTGATGTGAGTTTTTTATTGTATTTCTTACCCCAATAAATCCGTTGCTACAGAGAGCACTAGATTGCTGTGTTTATTTTACATATGCACCCTATCGTGATGGCGGAGAGATGATTATGATGAGGTGACCATCCTATCCCCTTTACTGTGTTATTTGCCACTGCGGGTCTGGCCATTTTACCCCACCAGAAGCACCTTTTTCCAGAGGGAGGACAGGAGGAAGTAACCTATCCCTTACTACAGTGGTTCTCAACTCCGGTCCTCGGGACCCACCAACAGGCCAGGTTTGCAAGATAACTAAATTACATCACAGGTGATCTCATTTGCTGCTCAGTGATTGTGGTATTCTAGTCTGCATCCCCCAAGGTAATACTTAAAATCTGGCCTGTTAGTGGGTCCCGAGGACCGGAATTGAGAACCACTGCCTTACTATACAGCACCTGTGTGTGCAAAAAGAGGGTTTGGCTCATTATAACTTGTGAGCCAAACCAGGAGGTGAGCAGCCATCATTACTCTTAATGCACCAAGTCACTTTATGATATTTAAGCACCAGCACCTGGTCACTGGATATCAGCATGGCACGGAAGAAATTAATGAATCTTTTATGGACTTTGCACTATTTTCTGATTTAATTGTCACTTGTGTATGCTAGTGTATCATCATTTGTTATTATCAGCACGAGCACCTTAATACGATAGCAATCATCCATTAACCACTTGCCGACCGCCGCAAGTACATATACTGCGGCGGTCAGCCCCTCACAGGCAGAGTGACGTATCGGTACGTCACTAGCCTGTGAGGCTCTGGGGAGCGAGCGTGCGCCGCCGGCGGTGCGGTCACGGACGCCCCCGCGCGCGTGTGACCGGCAGACCCGATGTCCGCCGGTCACTCAGCGATCGTCGGGGGAGAGGGAGAAAGTCAGGCGGCTAGAGTAAACAAGCCGCCTGTCATTCTCCCTTGTGTAGAAACAGTGATCACACGGTTCTACTATGTAGGACCGTTGATCATTGTTCCTACAGCTCAAGCCACAGCCAATCACAGTTAGAATCACGCCTCTAGGGACACACACAGCCCCTCTCAAATAAAGTTAACCCCTTCACTGCCAGTGTAATTTTACAGTAACAGTGCATATATATAGCACTGATTACTGTAGAAATGTCACTGGTAACCCCAAAAGTGTCAAAAATGTCGGTCAAGGGTCCGATCTGTCCGCCGCAATGTTGCAGTACCGCAAAAAAAATCGCAGATCGCCGCCATTACGCGTTAAAAAAAAAAACAACAAAAATGACAAAAATCTTTCCCTTTGTTAGTAAACGCGATAACTTTTGCGCAAACCAATCAAAATACGCTTTTTGCGATTTTTTTTACCAAACATATGTAGCATAAAACAAATTGGCCGAAAATGTTAAAAAAGTTTGATTTTTACATTTTTTTTTGGGGAATTTCATATAAAAAAATGTGAAAAATATTGTTATTTTTGCAAAATTGACGCTCTTTTTTTGTTTATAGCGCATGATCAAAAAATCGCACAGGTGATCAAATACCACCAAAAGAAAGCTCTGTTTGTGGGAAAAAAAGGACGTCAAATTCGTTTAGGTACAGCGTCGCAATTGTCCGTTAAAGTCACGCAGTGCCGAATCGCAAAATACCCCCTGGTCTTTCAGCAGCCAAATCCTCCGGGGCTTAAGTGCTTAAGTTACATCTTACTAATCGCGGATATTAGTTTTCTATCACCTGGTTCATTTTTTGTCACTTCATTTTTTATCACATCATTTAAGAGCACACGCACTTTGATTGTGGTATATATTCACATATCTATTTACAGTATATATATATTTTTATTAATTTTAGATATTTGATATGCACTTTGTTTAAATTGATTCATTATATCCTTTGGCGCTACATACCTTATACTTTTTAGCAAATTGACACTGTTATACAAGCTGTACACTCACTACTTTACATTGTAGCAAAGTGTCATTTCTTCAGTGTTGTCACGTGGAAAGATATAATAAAATATTTTCAAAAATGTGATGGGTGTACTCACTTTTGTGAGATACTGTAAATGAATGAACTGACGGCACAGTGAGTGTGCAGTGAATCAGGGGAAATATGTGCATGCGCCGGTGACGTCATAAAAATGAACTGAACAGGGCAGATTACAACCAAATGGAGCAGGTTAGAATCGATCCTTACACAGCAATTTGCACAGTGCTTATATAAATGGGGAACATGTTTCTAGGTGAGTTTACTACTGCTTTAAGGAAATCTTTCATCTTCATATTATCCTTTAGTTCTATCTGGGCAGACGTTTCCAAGAATTTAAATCTGGAAGCTGCAGATCGTCATTGCAATGTGAGTCCCAAATTTTCATCTGGTGACAAGGTTTGACTCTCTACCAAGAATATTAATTTCCAAGTACCCTCTATGAAATGTGCTCCTTGTTTCCTGGGTCTCTTTACCATCCTCTGCCAAATTATTCCTGTCTCTTTTAAACGCCATCTCCCTTCACAGTTAAGGATCCCTAATGTTCTCCATGTTTTTTACCATGTGACCCTACATCATTGATAGGTTTTCCAGTCCTCTTTGTCGTCCTTCTCCAACAGTCACCACGGATTAGTATGAAGTCAAGCAAATCTTGAATTCTAAATACTCCAGAGGGCAGCTTTTATTCCTGATTGTCTGGAAGGGATATGGTCCTGGGAGATGCTGAAATCCTTCTACAGGTGTTTCTGTGCTCCATTTGAGGAAACTTTCATCAGAAGTTTCCTATCAAGCCTGTCCCTAAACAGGTGGGGAGGTTTTATAAGGGGGGTGGGGGTGGTAATGTCATAGTCCAACCTGCAGATTTCTGTTTGTGCATTTCCTACCTCCTTGCTGCAGTGGTTCTGCTTGATCTGTGATTTCATTTACATGTACTGCTGGCTTCCTTGTTCACCTGAGTTCCTCAAATGGGGTGGTGCAGGGGGAGGGGGAGTGTCAGCATGTCTCTACACAGAGGACTCAGCTCACAGCAGAGGGGGAGGGGAAGGGAGGCGTGTCAGTACTGCTCAACACAGAGGACTCAGCTCACAGCACAGGGGGCAGGGGAGGGGGGTGTCACCACTACTTTACACAGATGACTCAGCTCACAGCAGAGGGGGTGAAGAAGGGGGAGTGTCAGCACTTCTGTACAAATAGGACTGAGATCACAGTGGGGGGGGGGGGGAGGCGTGTCAGTACTGCTCAACACAGAGGACTCAGCTCGCAGCACAAGGAACAGGGGAGGGGGTCAACACTACTCTACACAGAGAATTCAGCTCACAGCAGAGGGGGGGGGGGGTGAAAGGGGAGGGGGCATGTCAGCACTTTTCGATACAGAGGTCTCAGTTCACAGCAGAGGGGGTGAAGAAGGGGGAGTGTCAGCACTTCTGTGAGATCACAGTGGGGGGGGGGGGAGGGAGGCGTGTCAGTACTGCTCAACACAGAGGACTCAGCTCGCAGCACAGGGAACAGGGGAGGGGGGGGTCAACACTACTCTACACAGAGAATTCAGCTCACAGCAGGGGGGGGGGTGAAAGGGGAGGGGGCATGTCAGCACTTTTCGATACAGAGGTCTCAGTTCACAGCAGAGGAGCAGTGCAGCTATAGGGGGCATATCAGCAGTTTTCTACACAAGAGACTCAGGTCCCAGCAGAGGGGGCTTTTCAGTGGGGCAATGTCAGTACTTCTCTAAACAGGGAACTCTTCACAGCAGAGAGGGCATTGCGAGGGGGGAGATGTCAGCACTTTTTTACACAGAAAAAACAGCTCATACCAGAGGGGGGGGGGGGGGGGTGCAGGTGGATGGGACGTGTCAGCACTTCTCTAGACAGAGGACTTAGCTCATAGCAGAGAGGGCAGTGCAGCACTTTTTCTCTACCCCTGCTTTTGTTCATAGTGAAACAAACTATTTCTTGTATCTTGTCAAATCTTTACATGCCACCCTCTTTTAATGTTGACGTACGGAATACTTTCTGCACTTTATAGCAGACAAGCCAGGTGTACTTTTATTGATCATTGGGGATTTTAATATGGCTCTAAACACTCACCTCACTTGGATAGGTTCCCCTCGGGTGCTGGGACAGTACAGGACACCTTTTCCCCACTGTATCATATTGAAGCAGGGCTTAGGGTCTTGTGGAGAATATGCCACCATAATTCTTTACAATACTTTTGCTATTCCTGTACACATTCCACCTTATGAAAAATAAAATTAGCTATGGGCAATGATAGTCTGATATATTAGCCTCCAACATAAGCTATGCGTCTGGGCATTTCTAATCATTCCCCATTTGTGTCGCTTGGCCTGGTGGGGTGGCCTACGTTCAGTGGGATAGAAGGTTAATGTCTTTTGGTTAGACCTGATTAGACCTGTGGAAGCTGCAATGACGTCCTTACAGGAGTTTTTTTTCTTTTTTTTAACATGACTACAGTTTTCCTGGGCATAGTTTGGGACTCTCTCAAAGCATATTTACGGGGAAGGGGCTTTATCTTTATGGCAATCTGCACCTAGCAGCTTTAGATGGTAAAGCAAATCTGCCCTGTAGGGAGCACTGGTCAGAAGGTTTGGGTGTTCTTACAGGAGAACATTAGTAATATATTCTGGAGTCAGTCCCTTTGATATATCTTTCACCTTCTCAAAAATGATCACAATTGTACCTGCTGCATAGAGCCTATTATACACCACAAAAGTTGTTTAAATTTGGTTGGTGACTAGATGATCACTGTCTTAAATTAAAAAGATACTGGGAAGTGTTTCTCCATACACTAAATTTAGATTTTATTCTATCTTATCTTTTTGACCCATTGTTTTGTCTGCTAGGCTTCGTGGATGAGGAATTGGTTTCACCTACCATGCAGATCCCAGGGGTTTGTTGTTTTTTTCAGGTTAGGAAACGTATAGCTCAGAGATAGTTAGCCACAATTTGGATTGGATACAAGCAGTTAATGACACCATATTGAAGGTAGAGATATACAGTATACTGTATATATATATATATATATATATATATATATATATATATACACCAAAAGAGGATGTCCTAAAAAACATTGATAATCTTTGGGAGCCTTGGTTGGGTACCCCAGACCAGGGACCTTCATCGCTAGTGATGGACAGACTATTAGAATAGGTTAGATAATTCCTCGGTGGTTCTATTGTTCTTTAAACCATTGGTGATTGTGGTCCCATTATTTAATTGATGGGCCTGCAGCCCCTAGTGTGTTGTTTCTTGCATTGTGCAAATCTATATAGGGAGAGGTATCATTTGGTTAATTTAGGCAAACGTGTTGAATTTTACCTGATGGAATGATCTGACTTCAGCCAGGAGGGCTGCATATACAGTATCTCACAAAAGTTAGTACACCCCTCACATTTTTGAAACTATTTTATTATATCTTTTCATGTGACAACACTGAAGAAATGTCACTTTGCTACAATGTAAAGTAGTCAGTGTAAAGCTTGTATAACAGTGTAAATCTGCTATCCCCTCAAAATGACTCAACACACAGCCATTAATGTATAAACTTCTGGCAACAAAAGTGAGTACACCCCTAAGTGCAAATGTCCAAATTGGGCCCAAAGTGTCAATATTTTTTGTGGCTACCCTTATTTTCCAGCACTGCCTTAACCCTCTTGGGCATGGAGTTCACCAGAGCTTCACAGGTTGCCACTGGAGCCCTGTTCCACTCCTCCATGATGACATCACAGAGCTGATGGATGTTAGAGACCTTGTGCTCCTCCACCTTCCGTTTGCGGATGCCCCACAGATGCTTAATGGGATTTAGGCCTGGAGACATGCTTGGCCAGTCCATCACCTTTACCCTTGGCTTCTTCAGCAAGACAGTGGTCTTCTTGAAGGTGTGTTTGGGGTCGTTATCATGTTGAAATACAGCAGCCCAGTCTCCAAAGGGAGGGGATCATGCTCAGCTTCAGTATGTCACAGTACATGTTGGCATTCATGGTTCTCTCAATGAACTGTAGCTCCCCATTGCTGGCAGCACTCATGCAGCACCAGACCATGACACTCTCACCACCATGCTTGACTATAGGCAAGACACACTTGTCTTTGTACTCCTCACCTGGTTGCCGCCACACAGGCTTGACACCATCTGAACCAAATAAGTTTATCTTGGTCTCATCAGACCACAGGACATGGTTCCAGTAATCCATATCCTTAGTCTGCTTGTCTTCAGCAAACTGTTTGCGGGCTTTCTTGTGCATCATTTTTAGAAGAAGCTTCCTTCTGGGACGACAGCCATGCAGACCAATTTGATGCAGTGTGCAGCGTATGGTTTGAGCACTGACAGGCTGACCCCCTTCCCCTCAACCTCTGCAGAAATTCTGGCAGCACTCATACGTCCATTCCCCAAAAACAACCTCTGGATATGACGCTAAGCAAGTGCACTCAACTGCTTTGGTCGACCATGGTGAGGCCTGTTCTGAGTCCAGTTAAACCTCTGTATGGTCTTGGCCATCATGCTGCAGCTCAGTTTCAGGGTCTTGGCAATCTTCTTATAGTCTATGCCAGTGATGGCAAACCTTGGCACCCCAGATGTTTTGGAACATCATTTCTCATGATGCTCATGCACTCTGCGGTGTAGCTGAGCATCATGGGAAATGTAGTTACAAAAACATCTGGGGTGCCAAGGTTCGCCATCACTGGCCTAGGCCATCTTTATGTAGATCAACAATTCTTTTTTTTGGATCCTCAGAAAGTTCTTTGCCATGAGGTGCCATGTTGAACTTCCAGTAACCAGTATGAGAGAGTGAGAGCGATAACACCAAATTGAATGCACCTGCTTCCCATTCACACATGTGACCTTGTAACACTAACGAGTCACATGATACCGGGGATGGAAAATGACTAATTCGGCCCAATTAGGACTTTTTTCTTAGGGGTGTACTCACTTTTGTTGCCAGCAATTTAGATATTAATGGCTGCATGTTGAGTTATTTTGAGGGGACAGAAAATTTACACTGTTATACAAGCTGTACACTCACTACTTTACATTGTAGCAAAGTGTCATTTCCTCAGTGTTGTCACATGAAAAGATATAATGAAATATTTACAAAAATGTGAGGGGTGTACTCACTTTTGTGAGATACTGTAAGTATCTTAATTGTGTATTTTAATATACTCTATTATTGTCTATTATATCATCTTGCTATGCACATACAGATGCAGTGCTTACATGACACACTATTTGGTTATCTGTTTCACTGTTTTTGACAGTACACTATGTAGCACCCTACAGGTAGATGCTAGGTAAAAGTATAGTGGGCCTTGGCTGTCTAAAAGCAGGGCCATGATTTCAGCTGGCTGTCAAGTCTCCCAGGTGTGTCTGCTGAGAGGGGAGTCTCCCCATTGGCTCCATGAGAAAATTCTCATTGGGCAGTGGAGGAAACTCAATCAGAGACACACTCAGGCCTGTATCTACCCCAGAAAGCAGATTCTGCCGCAGAGGACTCTGGGAGTGGGTATAAGTTCTGAGGGAATGCATGACGCAGCATCTTTGGGAGGAAGCAGAGTCCCAGGAGGGAGAGAACGGCTGTCTCTCCTCCTGTCAGAATGATCGGATGTTCCGGGTGGCTGCCTGGGAATCCAGAGAGTGCTGAGCAGAGCTCCAGAGGGGATCCGGAGTGCCGAGGACCAATGGAGGAAGAGGGGTTCAGTTCCAGGAAAGCCTGCCAAGGTTGTGAGTACTGTGAACTGCCCCTAGGGGTCTGCCAAGTGTAGAGGGGACCACTCCAGCGAAGGTTCCAGGGATCCAGGAGTCAGCTAGCTGTAAAGGGAGTGCCTAGTCAGAGGACCCTGAAGTGTTAGAGGGGGTGCCTAGTCAGAGGACCCTGAAGTGTTAGAGGGGGTACCTAGACAGAGGACCTTGAAGTATAAAGGGGGCACCAGTGTTGGGCCCTGAAGAGTCAGTGTACAGTGTGTAGTATACAGAGTTAAGAGTTGCAGCAGCACAAGCAGTGCCAAGGAGCTACCTCAGCCAGTGAAGGGTTGGAGGAAGCTGTTCAGTGACTTTTGAGCTAAATTGAGTGTCAGGAGTCAAGAGTTCTACAGTCCTGGATCTTCTGAGTTAACAAACAAGTTAAAGTCAAGGTTCCAGCACTAATTCAGCAAAGCAGTATTTGCAAGCGTCAGAAATTGCTGGTCGGCATTCAGCTGGCGTCAAGACCGCGCTGGCGGGCATTTTTGTACAAAGTCCCAGTTAAGCCTAGAAGAGCCAGAGGAGTATCCCACTCATCCCCTTCTCCCATCCCCCATATACAATAAACAAAACAAACCAAAGATGCCAGAATGATCATTGTCTCAGTTCTCACACCTGGGTTCACAACTTAAATGTGTTGGGAGTGTTACCGGTACTAATGGCAGACCCATTGCTACAACTATAATTCCAAAAGTATTAAGACGCCTGCCTTTACACGCACTTGAACTTTAATGGTATTCCAGTCTTAGTCTGTAGGGTCCAGTATTGAGTTGGCCAACCCATTGCAGCTACAACAGCTTTTTCTTCTGGGAAGGCTGTCCACAAGGTTTAGGAGTGTGTCTATGGGAATGTTTGACCATTCTTCCAGAAGCGCATTTGTGAGGTCAGGCACTCATGTGGACAAGAAGGCCTGGCTCGCAGTCTCCACTCTAATTCATATCAAAGGTATTCTATCAGGTTGAGGTGCAGGCCAGCCAAGTTCCTCCACCCCAAACTCATTCATCCATGTCTTTATGGACCTTGTTTGTGCACTGGTGTGCAGTCATGTTGGAACAGGAAGGAGCCATCCCCAAACTGTTCCTACAAAATTGGGAGCATGAAATTGTCCAAAATGTCTTGGTATGCTGACGCCTTAAGAATTCCCTTTACTGCAACTAAGGGGCCAAGCCCAACCCCTGAAAAACAACCTCACGCCATATACCCCCCTCCACCAAATGATTTGGACCAGATAACTTTGACGCAGTTGGCCGGCTTAAGCATGTAATGCAATATGTGTACACTAAATATCCCTGTTTTTCATTACATAGTTTGCTGGAGAGGGTGTATAGCAGAGGGTCCAGAGGGTGAGAGAGAGTGTGCAGAGGGTCCATCCAGAATTTGTAGAGGTAATATGTGGTCACACCCCTTTAGCACCTGATAGTTTAAATGCATGTACAAGCTATCGGGATTTGAGCACAGGTATATGTTTTCTCTGTTGCAACACATAAAGTCACTTGACAAGTCCAAACGCCTTCATTTCAATGGGCCCCATCTTAATCAATGAGACTCAAGTCGCAGCGACAAAATAAAAAGGTTCCTGCACTTCTTTTCTGTGACTTTGGTGCGATTTGAGTGTCATAGACTGCAATGGTAAATCAAAAAAATCGCAAGCAAGTCACAAGGAAAACACAATTAAGTCACAAGCTGGCTGTGTGACTTTGGGATCACAGCAGTGTTAACCAAGCCTTGCAGTGCAGCAATGGGACCCTTTCATATGTTCTGCAGTGGGCCCCCTTCCTGTTGTCTTGAGCTCCCCCCCCCCAATCCCCCACAGTGTTATAATGCCGGGGCCCAGTTTCAAGTGCAACTTTTTTCAATTGGACCATCTTGTCTGGGTGAATGGAAGACAGGAGAAATACAACACGTTTGTCCTTCCACTTCACTGCGAGTAGTTCTTCATTTCACAAGCAGGCCTTCTCTCCCCTTTCCAAGTGCGGTGTTGTTAAATGCTGGTATTTGCTTAGATTCTCAATTTGTTCAGATAAAGTGGACCCTTCCCACATTTCATTTAAACATCACATCAGCATACCGTTCTGCATACAATGCTCTGCTTACAATTACAGTTTATCCATTACCCAGTTGAGTGAGGCACTGGTAATGTAGCCATGGCCTCACAGCCAGTGGTGGCCGGTTCGTTAGGGGCGCAGGGGCGCCGCCCCCCCATCCATGCATCCGGCCCCCTAATCTGCATGCAGGGGCGCCGGACGCATGGAGTTCAATGGGGATTTTTTTTTTTGCATCACCTGATTAGAGCTAGAGGCTCTAATAGGGCGATGCAAAGGGTGGACCCGGGGCGCAGAGCAGTGCGTCCCGAGCCCACCCATTGTGTGACAATAGCAAATGAAAATTCGCTATTGTCACACCGATCATTGTGCATTGAAAGGGGGCACGCTGGTCACTGTGCATTAATAGGGGGCACGCTGGTCACTGTGCATTGAAAGGGGCACGCTGGTCTCTCTGCATTGAAAGGGAGCATGTTGGTCTCTATGCATTGAAAGGGGGCACACTATACCTTAATTACTGAAGGCCCCTTTCACACTTTTGCGACCTCAAAGTCACGCAATTTTTACAGCGTTTTTTGCCGCAAAGCAATGCCTATTACATTTTTCTGTTTGCGCCCCCCCAAAAATTTTGAGCACCAGCCGCCACTGCTCACAGCTGATTCCTGGGAGGTTTCTGTCACATTTTTCAAATATGTGCATTTAGATACGTTTAGGTACATCAATCATTTTGCCGTTCAATCATTTTATTGGCCAGAATAATATTTTTTTTAGAAAGACAAGGTGAAAACGCGGCACACCGAAGCCTAGACACTATCTAAAGAGGTGAAGATACAGCTTCAGCCTCCTGACTACACTCCTCTGACATGTTTTGCCCCACTCATGGGGCTCTCTGATTTATCTTCACCTCTTTGTATGATGGCTAGGCTCTGTTGTGGTGCTTTTCCACCTCCTGTCTTATGATTTGCTTCTGCTAGCCTGGATGAGCTTGTTTAAATGCTTGCACCCATTTTGTGCTATGGACTGTAGGGAAGGGGTGGGGGGGGGGCTTTGTAGTGCTTTGAACGGCGGTCCAAGTTCTTTGCATTAATTTATTCTGGCCTTTGGATTGAATGATTGCTCAAGTGCTAAATGCACCAAGCGTTTAGGTGAGTTTGAGTACATTTTCATGAGGGGTGCCTAGCTTTTTTTCTGCCCAAACACTCCTCTCCTGACCTTGCAAGTGATGTTTTTTTTTTTCTTTCTGCCTTTAAACACCTGTAAATGTTTAAGTGTGTAAAGACACATAGGCTAACATAGAGGGTCATTTAGAAGCAGAAACAAAAGTCAAACGCCTCTAACAGCCACATTTTTAACACCCAGTGTGCATGAGGCCTTTTAAAGTCTTGAATTTAACCACTTGCCGACTGCCTAACGCAGATCTACGTCGGCAGTCAGCCCCTCACAGGCAAAGTGACGTAGGGCTACGTCACTAGTTTGTGAGGGTCTAGGGAGCGAGCGCGCGCCCCCGGAGGCGCGCTCCCGCTCCCGCGTGGTCACGGACCCCCCCGCGCGTGTGACCAGCGGACCCGATGTCCGCCGGTCACTCGGCGATCGGCGGGGGAGAGGGAGAAAGTCAGGCGGCTTGTGTAAACAAGCCACCTGTCATTCTCCCCGGTGTATGAAGGCTGATCATACGGTTCTACTATGTAGAACCGTCGATCACTCTTCATACATCTGAAGCCACAGCCAATCACAGTAGAAAGCACGCCCCTAGGGACACACACAGCCCCTCCCTCTCTAATAAAGTTAACCCCTTCACTACCAGTGAATTTTTACAGTAACAGTGCATATGTATAGCACTGATTACTGTAGAAATGTCACTGGTAACCCCAAAAGTGTCAAAAATGTCAGTCAAGGGTCCGATCTGTCTGCCGCAATGTCGCAGTACCGCAAAAAAAATCGCAGAGCGCCACCATTATGCGTTAAAAAAAAAACAACAAAAATGACAAAAATCTTTCCCTTTGTTAGTAAACGCGATAACTTTTGCGCAAACCAATCAAAATACGCTTTTTGCGTTTTTTTTTTTACCAAACATAGGTAGCATAAAACAAATTGGCCGAAAATGTTAAAAAATTTAGATTTTTACATTTTTTTGGGGGGGAATTTCATATAAAAAAATGTGAAAAATATTGCTATTTTTGCAAAATTGACGCTCTTTTTTTGTTTATAGCGCGTGATCAAAAAATCGCACAGGTGATCAAATACCACCAAAAGAAAGCTCTGTTTGTGGGAAAAAAAGGACGCCAAATTTGTTTAGGTACAGCGTCGCACGACCGCGCAATTGTCCGTTAAATTCACGCAGTGCCGAATCGCAAAATACCCCCTGGTCAGGAAGGGGGTAAAATCTTCCGGGGCTTAAGTGTTTAAGTGAAAATGTATAAGCTCAAGTTTACTTAAAGAGAAACTGCAGTCTTCTCACATAATAATGCCTAAGAGGGTTAAGGCAGTACTGGAAAATAATGGTGGACACACAAAATATTGACACTTTGGGCCCAATCTGGACATTTTCACTGAGGGGTGTACTCACTTTTGTTGCCAGCGGTTTAGACATTAATGGCTGTATGTTGAGTTTTTTTGACGGAACAGCAAATTTACACTGTTATACAAGCTGTACACTCACTACTTTACATTGTAGCAAAGTGTAATTTCTTCAGTATTGTCACATAAAAATATATAAAATATTTACAAAAATGTGAGGGGTGTAGTCACGTTTGTGAGATACTGTATATATACACAAACACATACACATATACATATACACTATACAGACAGACGCACACTCACACCACTGCTTGCCTGCACATTTCTCCTCTCTGGATAAAAACACATGGATCTCTGCAGTCTCCTGTTATCTCCGCCTCCATCCAGCCCCCTCCAGCTCTGCAGCTCTCCTTGGTTATCCTGTGATTTATTCCTCCTCCACTCTCCTGTCCCCCCCCCCCCCTTGCTGACCGGTTCTCACAATAGTGAGAGAGAGAACTTGGCATGATGTAATTAGCCTAGGCAAGTGATGGCGAACCTTGGCACCCCAGATGTTTTGGAACTATATTTCCCATGATGCTCAACTACACTGCAGAGTGCACGAGCATCATGGGAAATGTAGTTCCAAAACATCTGGGGTGCCAAGGTCCGCCATCACTGGCCTAGGCTAATTACCAGACAAGAAAGAGGAAGTGGGCTGTAAAAGGTATTTACTGGCAGAAAAAAATGTTTTACTATCCATAAGTTAAAACAACACGGACAGAGGATTTAATAGATGGAAAGATGAAAAAATGACTAAAGGTCAGTTTTAATTGATTTTTTAAACTTTCCTAGGCAACAACTTTCAGTGAATTACAGAAATTGAAATGTTTATTGCTTTAGACATATCCAAATCTTCTACAAATGTGGAAAGCCCAGTTTGGTCTGACAGATGTTGGAAACCTTCCATTTAGGAATTGTTGGAGGATTGTTACACAGTTTGACAGTCCCACTGTGGAAAAATAAAAAGTTTTCAGGAATGTCAGCAATAAGATTTAATTTCCTAATTCGGCATATTGTGTAGCACAGTGGTTTAGTTGTTAGCACTTCTGTCTTGCAGCACTGGGGCACTTGGTTTGAATCCTAGCCAGGGCACTGTCTGCACTGAGTTTTATGTGCTTGCGTGGGTTTCCTTTCACACTCCAAATATATACTAGTGTTTGTATGTATGCTTGTGAGAGGGGTAACCTAGATAGTAAGCTCCTTGAGGACAGAGACTGATGTGAATGTAAAATATGTAAAGGGTTGTGTAAACTATTGGCGCTATAAGAATTTATTTATAGAGCAGTTAATGTAATAAAAACAAAGTTGGTAATATACCACTAGAGGGAGATAGTGTACCATAAATTTAAGCCACAATCATTTATTTAATTTTTTTTGTGCCATGAAGACCCATTATTTTCAACAGTAACAGCCCAGAAATTAAAAGAAAAGTCACATAGCAGAAAACAAAAATACTTGTTGCACATAACACGTACGTTTTAGTTAAGCAAATTGAGAATATTATCTTGCAGGCTCTATGTATGTTTTTTTACAAAATTGAATCAAAGTGATTCTAAAGTCTCAGGGTTTTTTGTTTAAAAATAACAAACATGCTATACTTACCTGCTCTGTGCAGTCATTTTCCACAGAGCAGCCTAGCAGCCTGGATCCTCCTCTTCTTGGGTCCCCCATCGTTGCTTCTGGCTCCTCCTCCTCTCAGTTAAGTGCCCTCACAGCAAGCAGCCGAGCCGCTGCTCTGTGCGTCCATTCAGGCCCCATATTTCTCTTTATTGGCTCACTAACTTTCATTGACAGCAGTTAATAGCGCCTGTTGCTGTCTTAGCCAATGAGGAGGCACAGTCCCAAACAGCAGATCCTCTTGCTGGATAGAGATGGGGCTCAGGTAAGTATTATGGGGGCTAAGGGGGGCTGCTGCACACAGAAGGTTTTTTTTTTATCTTAATGCATAGAATGCATTAGGATAAATAAAAAAAAAATTCCGCCTTTAGAACCACTTTAAATGAAGCTACTGGAGTGAATATATTGGACCACTCCTGATTATTATTTTTTTATCCCTCCTTGGTTTGGGCTTTGTATAGCAGTCACATTACTCATGCCAATTTGGCATGAGTGAATTCACTCACATTAATTTAAATTTTATTATTATTATAATATTATTCTTTATATAATTCTTTTGAGATTGCTATCTATGCCACCATTTACCACACAATGAAGATATGGGTTTTTCTTGAGGTCCTCTGTTTTTGCCCTGGTGGTCACAGATTATACCCCCACAGTTCCCGGTGCAGGCATTCCCTAGTGGTCTGTTGTCTATAACACTATGTGTTGTATTTAGAGCTGACTTGTGAGTATATTGGAAGGGGACAATGCAAACTGGGATGGTTTCATCCCCCTCTTCTTCCCCTTCATATACTAACATTCTATTTAACTATTGGACTCCAATGTTTTTTTATATATTTGTAGCACCCTACAGGTAGTTGCTAGGTAAAAGTATAATGGGCCTAGGATTCTGGGAGGGGGTATAAGTTTAAAGGGAACGCATGACGCAGCATTTTTGGCAGGAAGCAGAGTCCCAGGAGGGAGAGTACGGCTGTCTCTCCTCCTGTCAGAAGGATCGGTTGTCTCGGGTGGCTGCCTGAGTATCCAGAAGAGAGAGCTGAGCTGCAGAGAGAATCCGGCGTGCTGAGGACCAGTGGAGAAAGAGGGGTTCAGTTCCAGGAAAGCCTTCCAAGGTCGTGAGTACTGTGAACTGCCCCTGTGGTCTGCCTAGTGTAGAGGGGACCACTCCGGTGAAGGTCCCAGGTATCCTAGAGCCTGCAAGTGTAAAGGGGGTTGCCTAGTGAAAGGACCCTGAAGTGTAAAGGGGGTTGCCTAGTGAAAGGACCCTGAAGTGTAAAGGTTGTTACCTAGTGAAAGTACCCCGGAAGTGTAGAGGAGGCACCAGCGGTTGGGCCCTGAAGAGTTAAGTGTGCAGTGTTAAGAGTTGCAGCAGTACAAGCAGTTACAAGGAGCTACCTCAGTCAGTGAAGGGCTGGAGGGAGTCATACACAGGACTTTTGAGCTATACAGAGTGTCAAGAGTCAAGGATCATTACAGACCTGGATCTTCTGAGTTAACCAAGGAGTTAATATCAAAGTTTCAGTACTTTCAGCAGAACAGTATTTAAAGCGCCAGGAAGCGTTGGTCGGCATTCAGCTGGCGTCAGGACAGCGCAAATAGGCATTTTTCTACAAAGTGTCCCAGTTGAACCTAGTTGAGCCAGAGGAGTATTCTACTCATTCCCTTCTCCCATTCCTATTATAAAATTAACAACACAAACCAAAGATGCCAGAATGGTCATTGTCTCGGTTCTCACACTTGGGTTTTCAACTTAAATGTGTTGTAAGTGTTTCCGGTAACCATGGCAGACCCAGCTCAGGCCCAATGCCTGGAAACATTGCTGTATTTGGGGGCTCGTTTGGGATTTTGCCATTGGTTACTGGGCCGGTTGCCTCTGGCAACAGCAGAAGAAAAAGTCGGAAAAGTAAATTTTTGTGCCCAGAACTGTTGTTCAAGTATCAAGCCAAGTGTGAGGCCGGATCCGCAGGAGGCAGGGAGAGTGGGATGAAGCTAGACGTACATATGGAGGGTTGCTCGTGGCAACGCAAATGTTCAAGTAAAACCTGCAATCTGATGAGAACTGTTGATATGGACTATGAAATGTATTCTGCTGTTAGAAAATGGATAGCAGGTGGAAAAAGTGTGAAAGTGCATGAATGCTGAGAAGGTCCCAGTGGGGACAGGGAAGATGGAGGCCAGGGGCACAGAAAGAGAGGTGCCAGGGGCCGGGTGTATGTGTAAGCTATGTGGACTGATGTTGACCGTGCATTTGACAGCGGGACATTTATTCTGTATAGTGATTGCACCTATAATGTGAGGATCGTAGTCGGCAATGCAGGGCAGTGGGGCTAGCCTCTGAGACAGTATGGAAGATGTGAATCGCACATGTGTGGCTAGGAAGAGAACTATCAATAGTGCGACCGACTTGCCAAGCAAGGAGGGACAGCTGGTTTCAGTGAAGGAAGATGCAGTTGTGGCCCTAGTGCAATTGAGAAGAGTGAACGCATGTCTGGCAAGTGACATGATCCGCTTAACAGCTACTTTCCTGTGGGCTATTGTAGAAGAGCATGGCACCGTGCGGGAAAGCGCGCCACGTGCAGACCTGCCTGGCAGGAGGAGTCATTGCCCGATATGGTGAAAGGGTGGAGACAGCGGGAACACCCAGCCAATCAGGAGTGACCAAGGGGACCCTATTAATATCCCCTCCTTCGGGTGTGTCTGTGCGGGAGACACGTCCACCAGCCCAATCTGTCCCTAGTCTGGGACACCGGTATTCAGATGGTACCGGACGGCGGACTCATGCTGTGCACCGGAGGCGGCCGGGAGTTCCTAGGAGTGGTATGTCCTCAGTGTGCCACTGTCACGTTGAGAGTACAAGCGTGGGTCCAGTGCGGGCAGTGTGGTTATCTGCTACTACGGGCAGAAAAGAGTGAGGGCTGACCCAAGAAGCTGTGTGTTACATGGGAGTCAGGCCTCACACAGGAGGTGACCGGGAGTGAATCTAAGTTCCTCTGCGAAGGCGGGAGGGGCATGTAGCATCTGAGGATGCAGTTGGAGGCCCTGTCAGCAGTCAGTGGGCCTGCATTATGTGGAAAGGGGACTCGGTTGCAGAGTTCCATGGGGAGGGGATCCATGCCCGCACCAGTGACCAGAGGGTGGTCGGAAGACATAACTACCTCAGCAGCCCTTGCAGGATCCGCCCCATTAGCATTCAGCAGCCTGAAAAACCTGCAGCAATTCAAGCTTCACCCACTAGCACCAGTAGTGAGGGAGAAAAATGCCCTGTACCCATCGGATCCCCGTCTTTTCAACACAAGTACGGATCAATAGAAGATGGGATCGGTGATTGGGGTTCTGTGGATGAAGCCGAGTGGGATTGGGGGTCAGAAGCTGGGAGCAGCTCCCCAGGTCCTGACGTAGCAGTGGCAATTGACCAGGAGGCTAAGGAAGCCATGGAGAGGGGGGACTTGGCTCAGAAATTGGGGTTCTGCGATGCTTATGTTGAAAGGATCCCAGACCTCAACCCTCCAGGAAACATTGCTAGGGCCAGAGATCAGAACGCGGCCTATTAGAGCATGATACAAAGAGTGTGCACGCCATTTTCTCCACAAGGGAGGGGTAACAGGAGGACTCTTCCGCGGTTGTCCCGCATGCAGAGTTGGTTACAGAGGAAAGTGGCACTTGAATATAGATATGACTATCCATATGCACCCAGAGAAGTGATGTTGATGGTGGAAAAATTCTGGGACTTTTGGTGTGATGAGATGATTTGGTATTTCTTGTTTGTCCCCAAGCCATGCAGGGACTCCCCGGAACAGAAGTTAAAGGAAAAGTTCAACAGTATAAAGACTCAATAGAAGTTTGGGCACTCTATCTATATAGACAGGGTGGAGATCCGTCGCCTGGATGGATCAGGTCACGCCTGCTCCATCAGAGTTAAAGATGAGCAAGGTGTTTATGTTGGAGTCCCTCACCCTGACTATTATATCTGAGGGGAGCAAGTGGTTTATCTGGAAAAGCTCAATGAAACTGTGTTGGCCGGCTGGCCATCGCAACTGACCAAGGAACTTTAAAAATATGATGCTGAATTCACAAGTTTGAAAGTGTTCAAGTTTAATGCAGACCCCTTGGGCCATCGGGCCAGGGTCCTGGAAGGAATGTTGCTATATTAGACCCCTTGGGCCATCGGCCAGGGTCTCTGTGGATCACAAATAACTGTGTGGGAAATCGTTCACAGTTTTGACAAGGTGAAGATGTAATTTGTTGCAAGTTCAAGTGTGACCAGGAATTCTGGTGGGGGGTGCCCTACAGGACCCCTGTGCTACTTCCCTGACTCAGCAGGACTGCAGGTCATACAGAACTGTGACTTGCCCTGTTCCTTCAAGAAGTACTTTTAAAGGCAGCAAGAGGGCGCTGTGTTTTACTTCATTAAAGGACTCTGCCTAGTTAGCCAGTGACAGGGTACAGGTTTCTTACTGGAAAGAAGTGGACCCGGTGAGTCAAGATACTGATCAGCAGAGGTAGTCAGGGAGGGAGTGGAAAGGTCACCCTTAAAGCTAAATGGAGGGTCTTTCCATTCAACTGTCAAGATAGTTAGTCTTGTATGTTCCTATGTGTATGCAGTTGACTAACTTTTGCTTCCATTTCCCTCTACAGGTGGGATCATCTTAGAAATAGTTAGTTAGGAGATTTTTCATTGTATTCATGGTCCCTACCAAGCGAGTTTGTTTGGTGGGGGTTGCATCAGTTCTCATGCACCTTAAAATGTTTATATATTTGTACAGCAGAGTATGTAAAGCTATATTTTTTCACCGTAATTTATTTGTACATTTGTTTTTCCCTTCTCCCCCTTTCCAGGTTTGTGGGATACTCCTGAATTTTGGCCGTGTTTTTGATAGGAGATGGCTGCCTCAGAGTCAGAGGGACCTGACTCCGTTTGGTGTGGGGTGGATGTAGCACCCTACAGGTAGGTGCTAGGTAAAAGTATAACGGGCCTTGGCTGCCTAACAGCAGGGTCATGATTTCAGCTGGACTGTCATGTCTATCAGGTGTGGTTACTGAGAGGGGAGTCTCCTCACTGGCTCTGTGGGAGGATTCTCATTGGGCAGTGGAGGAAATCCAATCAGTGGCCCATTCAGGCTTGTATCTACCCCAGAAGGCAGATTCTGCCGCAGTGGATTCTGGGAGGGGGTATAAGTTTGAGGAGAACGCATGACGCAGCGTCTTTGGCGGGAAGCAGAGTCCCAGGAGGGAGAGTACGGCTGTCTCTCCTCCTGTCAGAAGGATCGGGTGTCTCGGGTGGCTGCCTGAGTATCCAGAAGAGAGAGTTGAGCTGCAGAGAGGATCCGGTGTGCTGAGGACCAGTGGAGAAAGAGGGGTTCAGTTCCAGGAAAGCCTTCCAAGATCATGAGTACTATTAAGGGGGTTGCCTAGTGAAAAGATCCCGGAAGTGTAGAGGGGGCGCCAGGGGTTGGGCCCTGAAGAGTTAAGTGTGCAGTGTTAAGAGTTGCAGCCGTACAACAGGGAGTCATACACAGGACTTTTGAGCTATACAGAGTGTCAAGAGTCAAGGATCATTACAGTCCTGGATCTTCTGAGTTAACCAAGGAGTTAATATCGAAGTTTCAGTACTTTCAGCAGAACAGTATTTAAAGCGCCAGGAAGTGCTGGTCGGCATTCAGCTGGCATCAGGACAGCGCTAATAGGCATTTTTCTACAAAGTATCCCAGTTGAACCTAGTTGAGCCAGAGGAGTATCCCACTCATTCCCTTCTCCCATCCCTATTATAAAATAAACAACACAAACCAAAGATGCCAGAATGGTCATTGTCTCACACTTGGGTTTTCAACTTAAATGTGTTGGAAGTGTTTCCGGTAACCATGGCAGAACCACCTCAGGCCCAATGCCTGGAAACATTGTTACATATTAATTTTTTACAGTCCTACATAATGCATCTGCTCCTGAGGAAGTGGAACATATTCCACGAAATGCATCAAGCTTTTTAGGATGCACTTTCTCCACAACAATCATGTGTCTGATTCTCCATATGAAATTTTGGCAGCTGTTTATTAATTATGTATTGTTCTATCATAATTTATGACAAGTCAGCTCCTAATTTTTATCACTATAATATGTGGTATGATCCAACCGCACCATTGACTAATGCTTTTAATTTCACTTTACCTCAGTGTGTGATCATCTGTGTCCCAAGGACAGAGCAATCACAGACACCTCTGCAGCGGGCACAGCAGGCACGATCATGGGAGGACGTCATATGATGCCCTTCCAGAACTGGCTGACCACGCTTTGGCCATCATTTGGCTATAGCACCATTGGGAAATGGTTAAAGTAAACGTGCTATGTGAGAATTTTGTAGTTGTATATGCTGACTACCTTTAGAAAATGCAAGCCTGTCTGGCTGTTAAAGTGGTCCTAAATTCAAAAAGTTTTGTTTTTACCTTAATGCAGTCTATGCATTAGGGTTAAAAAAAACTCCCCACTACTTGCTCACCCCCAATTCCTAAACACTTACCTGTCTCCTCTCACGATCCAGTTCTGTCTCATCTGCAGCACCTCTCTCCCCTCTTCCTTGTTACACAGGCAGCAGAGGGAGCAAGCAAGTATACCATCTTTTTTTATTTAAAAAAAAAAAACATTTTTAAAATTAAATGTAAAATCACTTTACTTTCTTCCTGCCAGCGCTATAGTCTAAAGACAGCTACAGCACGGGTCTAAATTGCCGGGAGGGCATCCATGTACGTCCTCTCGTGCATGAGCTGGCTGAATGCCCCCTGCAGGGCGCGCGCCACTCACTCTGTGATCAGTGAGTCCTCAAGATCCTGGCCCCTTACCACGTGATCATCTGTCAGCCAATGACAGCTGGTCACATGATATAAACAAAGCCAGTAATCTGCTTTTTTCCCCCTTATGCTGACAGCATTAGTTCTGTTGGAACAAGGCCAAAAAGTAAATCTTTGTCTGAGATTCAAACGCTGGGTGGATTCCAGGTACTGGAAGTTCTTGTGAGTTGCATAAATCAGGATATGTTTTTGAGATCCCTCCAGTAGATACCGCTATTTTTTTGGCTCCAGCTTAAAAGATAGAAGTTCCCCATCCCAATGTTGTAATTTCTTTCTGCATCCGAAAAACCTATTAGAGAAGAAGGCACAAGAGCAGAACTTGCCGTCATGCATATAGAGAAGAACAGCCCAAACACCCAAGGATAAAGCACCTACCTCCAAGAAGAAGGGCTGGGGAATGTCAGGAAATATGAGGATAGATGCTGAGAGACCGCTTTAAGTTTGTGGTAAGCCTTGACTCCATCGACAGGTTCTGGCATCAGCATCCTTCTGGGTCAAAGAAGTGATTGGGGAAACCAGGGTGGAATAACCAGGAGTGAACATTCAATAGAAATTGGTGGACCCCAAAAAGCGTTGCTTTTAGACCAAAGGGCTGAGGCCTGTTGTAGATGGTCTGAAGTTGGCCTCGATCTATAAGCCGCCCTTTTTCAGTTTAACCAAGGAAAGGAACCTGGGTTCACTCGAAGGTGTACAGGTGGTGGTCCCAAAGATATTGAAGAACAACTCATACGTGCTAATGATGAGGGTTTAAATCTAGAGGAAAAAAATAGTATGTTGTCTAGATACACAATGACACAAACAAATAAGAGATCATAGAAAATGTAATTAACAAAGTTCTGAAAAATGGCTGGGGCATTACACAAGTCAAAAGGCATTATATGATACTCATAATGCCCAACTCTAGTTGAAAACTGTCTTTCACTCATTACCCTCTTAGATCCTAATAAGACTCTTTGCTCCATGAAGGTGTCTGGAATTCCTGTGAGACGTCTGGCTAACAGAAATGCGAATGCACGCAGGAATGCATGGTAGTGCCAGACAGACTATTTAAGGATGCCTCTGTCTATGCTCTAATGCTGAATGCTCTTCAGCTGTTCCCTGTGTCCATACTTTCAGTATGTTTCCTCAATTGCTGACTCGGCTTACTCCTGACCTAAACTCGCATTTTTCTTGTCCTGTCGTTATTCCTGACCTGGCTCATTCCCAGATTTTGGCTCTGCTCCTGATTCGGCACCTCGCTGCCCACCTGTTATGACCCTGGCTATCCTGTGCCTACGCTCCTGTATTCGATCCTGGCTTCCAGACTTGTTCAAGTGTCTGCCTGGCTGTCTGTGATCACAGTTCTGCGACCCGATGTGTGTTCCTGCTGCAAGGCTGCTGAAAGTCAGACCTGCCACACGCCCTGTTCCTGCGGTGCAAGTGGAGTGCCTCTTAAACCTCAGCTGAACTACGGTGCACGGCTACTGTTCCTGGTCTGATGTTCTCCTGCCTCCTTAGAATTGCATCTTCTGCAGCTAGTCCCCAGGTTTACACCTACAGGCACTTGTGTTCATCCTGTCCCTCTGCACCCCCTGTTTTACTCTCAGTGGGTCCTGGGCTGGAGACACAAGAAAGTCAGACCTCATCATTACAGTCTCCCTTCAGGTACGTGACAGGATATCTAAATTTGTGAAGAATCAAGCATCCCAAATCCTATCAAACAGTTCAGAAATCAAGGGTAGCAAGTATCAATGATGATGGCATTGAGACCTCTACAATCAGTGCAGTGTTGGAGCGTACATCCTTTTTCTCCACAGAGAAGCTGGCCCTAGTGGGAGAATTGAACTTTCGGCAGATGTCCCTGGACATGTGCAGACATGGCTTGACCCTCAGGAATGGTGAGAGGGTAGATTCGACCCTAAAGCGGAATAGTCCCAGGTTGTAGATCAATATTGCATTCGTAGGAACAGTAAGGTGGCAGTGAGGAGGCAAATGGCCAGTGGATTTTTAACAAAAAACATCTTGGAAGGCCTAAATATGTAAAGAAAACATCAGAGTGGTAGGGACCTCAGCCGTGAGTACAGGGAGGTGGGAGCATCTTAGGGAGACAAGTCTGATGGCATTGTGAGCCCTATTACAATACCTGACAAGAGTTTGAATCTAGATAGGGCAAATGTTTTGCAACCATGGAAGTCCAAGAATGATGGGACTAGGAGAAAGGATCAGGAAGGAGATTTCCTCATGATGAAGAACACCAACATGCATATTTATTGAGGTAGTTCAAAACCATAGGGGTCCTAAGACCAAGATAGACCCATGGACTGCAGATACCCAAGAGGAGCATCACCAGGGGAACAAGAGGAGTGCCCAATTCAGCAGCCAGGGATTGCTTGATTAAGTTTCCAGGTGCCTAAGAGTCCACATATGCAGATACTTGATTTGAGTTCAGGGCCCAATGAATGGAGACAGGTGTGACAAATCAAGGGAAGGTGGCGGAATTCAAGTTAAGGTCGAGATCACTTCCCTCTGAGGGACCTAGACCCGAGAGTTTTCCTGGGTGAACAGGGCATGACTTTAATATGTGACCATGTGTAAAGGCATAGGCCAAGTCTCAGGTGAAGAGATTAATTTTGTGACATGAGGCATGTTTGCCTTAATTGCATGGATTCTGCGTTCTTCAGATGCTGGGATTGTTGCAGGGGGGGGGGGGGGTTGTTAAAGAGCTTTCTGGAACACAGGTACTAAATGACCTATTGGGAGTTGATGTGGACCAGATCTCTCCAGATCACGCTCCTGGAAGCGGACATAAATTTGGATGCTAAGGGCAATCAAATCACCCAAGGTGGAGGGTATAGTTCTGGCAGCTAGTTTGTCCTTAATATGACCTGCTAAATGCTACCAAAATATAGCATCATTATTCCATGCTAGTTTTGAGGCCAAGGTGTGAAACTGAACCCCCTAATGACCAACAGTCATGCTTCCTTGACAAAGCCGAAGAAGGGCCCTGGCAGCAGATGAGGCTCTGACGGGCACATCAAAGGTGTTATGGAATATGGTAAAACTGGAAATTATACAATCTTGATGCTCCCACAGTGGTGAGGCCCAGGCCAGAGCATCACTGGAAAGAAGTGATTTATGTATGCCACCTTGGAGTGGTTAGTGGGGAAATGGCGGGCCGCTAGTTCAAAATTAATGGAACACTGATTGATGGAGCCCCAGCAAGCTTTTAGATCACCAGAAAAGCGAGGCAGTGGGGCAGCTGGATTTCTGAGGGACTGCCTGACACAGTTGCAACAGAAGCTGTAGCAGCAGGAACCAGAGCAGGAGTAGGAACAGAAGGAGAAGGAGTGGTTGCAATCTGCAGATGGTCCAAATAGGAGCAAAATTCCTGCGAACATTTCATGATCCTCTCTTAATAGGCCTGCTGGTTGTTAACTCTCTGTACCAAACAGGGAAGCTGCTCATGTAGAGGCTGTGGTGTCTCTGAGGAGCTCATGGCTTGAGTAAACTGTCAGGTTTCTGTGGTAGTAAGCCCTTGTAGAATGGGTCAGGACAGCACAAATAGAAAGAGACTGGGGAATCTCTGCCCTCCTTCACCCTCTCTGTCACAAAGGAGGAGACATCAGGGGTCTGTATAGACCCCTAATATTTCATCAAAGCCCTCCAACGGGGGTCCTAGAAAAAAAAATTATAAAAATAATATTGTAAACAAAATTGTAAAAAATGAAAAAAATAATACAAATACAAAACTACTGTCCTCTGCCATGCTGACACCAACCACACTGCTCTACTGACACCGTCCACTGCCTTACTGATACCGTCTACTGCTATACTGAAACCATCCACTGCCCTACTGACACCATCCACTGCCCTACTGACAGCATCCTCTGCCCTACTGACAGCATCCACTGCCCTACTGATGCTGTTCTCTGTCCTACTGACACTGTCCTCTACCCTACTGACACTGTTCTCTGCCCTACTGAAACTATTCACTGTCCTACTGACACTATCCACTGCCTTACTGACACCATCCACTGCCCTACTGACAGCATTCACTGCCCTACTGACACTGTCCTCTTCCCTACTGACACCATCCTCTGCCCTTCTGACACTGTCCACTGCTCTACTGACTGACTGACACTGTCCACTCTTAGGGTAGGATAAGTTTATATTTTTACAGTCACATTTGTTTTATTTTATTTTTCTAAGTTTTCCTTACTATTCAGTTAGACCTTGCTAGTTATTTTCTTAAAAAAAAAAGGATGTCTAACCCCAGGAATCTTTGATCTTTTTCATGTTGTTCAGGTAAATCTTCACCTCTCAAAGATTGCCTACCCCTGCTTTAAGGATGGATGTTTCTTTGGTTCTGCACTCGACTATATCATTCTTGAAACTGCTGGCAGTTGGAGTGTACACCTACCTCAGGTCTGTAAATGGGGCAGAACAAGCCATCCTTTTCTGCTAGCAGATCTATAGGTCAGAAATCCTCTGTCTCCTCTGCTCAACACTGTGATTTTCTAATTGGGGGTCTGTCTGTTGTCCCCTGCTGGATCATATATTAACTGTGTCCTAGTAGTTTTGCACAGGCTTTCCCCTGTGACTCCACTTTACAATTTCAGACTAAGCATACTTATTTTACAAAATTTTCCAGCATTTTTGCATCCTATTGTGCATTTTTCCAGAATTACCTAAAATCTTGAATGGCTAATTTCTTGCCTGGTAGAAACCTATCTCTGAGTGCATATCTCACACAATTCTATACTCTTTTCTTGTCATGTAACTAGGTACCCTTGAACCGGGAGGTTCCCAGTTTTGCAGCTACAGCCTTGCCTGTTGTGCCACGGGGAAGTTCTGGAGGATTTGCAGTGATTTTCCAGCCTGATGCATTGATTGGACTCACTAGCCCCACCTGCTGCCAGCTGCGAGCAATGTACAATTTAACCAGCCTCTAAATAGCAGCACTTCCTGTTACTCAGTGCCTGTTTGTGTGGACTATCTCCCTGGGTGTGCTGTATGCTTTGTGACTCTGATTATCATGTATGAACTTTTGCCTGAATTATTGACCCCTCTCCAGCCTGCCCATTCAGGGCTTCACCGCCAGCTTGTGTATGACCTCTGCCTGCCTGACAACTGTCTGGATTTCATTTGTATACCGCTTTGCCTGATCTGTTGCCGGCCCGACCTCCCTGAATAGGTCTTCGCCTGAATCCTCAGCACTCAAGCTCCACTTCGGACTTTACCTCACAGGTACCTGACCTAACAAATGAGCCCCAATGGCGTTGGACCCTGTTGAGATTGTTAAGGCACTTATGCATCAGGGACAATTGATTGGAGCTCATGAACAGCATCTCTCTTCTCTGGACGCTAAGCTAGATGAACTTTGTGCTATGCTAAAGTCTTGTTTGACTGGCTCCTCTTTATCTGTCCAGACTCCTGCTCCAATCCAACCCACCTCTTCTGTGCCACTAAAACTTCCCTTATCTAAAAAGTTTGGTGGTGAGGCCGAGGACTGCCGAGGTTTTATAAACCTTTGTTCTTTGCACTTCTGCAACAACCCTGGGGCTTTCAGTACTTCGTCTGCCAAAGTGACGTTTGTCATTTCATTATTAAAGGAGGAAGCCCTGTCATGGGTCTCTCCTTACCTGGAATGGATCCTGTTCTGCAAGAAGCTGATAGATTTATGGCTTCTCTTCAGACTGTATTTGACAAGTTAGATAGAGCTTCTGAAGCTGAGTGCTCAGTTTTGGACATACAACAAGGTACCAGGACTGTTGCACAGTATGCTATTGAGTTCTGTACCCTGGCAGCTGAGACCAAATGGGACTCTAGAGCATTACGTGCAGCTTTCCGTAAAAGTTTTGCAGATCGCATTAAGTACATATTGGTCTATAAGGACCCCCCAGAAGATCTTGAAAAATGTATAGAGTTGTGTGTTTGTCTGGATCTCCGGTATCATGAAAGGTGTCAGGAAATACTTAGAACTCATAAGCTTCTCTGTCTTCTTTATCGTTTGGCCCCTAACTTTCAAGCACCGCCTCAGCCTGAACCTGAAATTTCTGTTGAGTGCAAGTCTCCTGTTGAACCCATGGAAGCCTGCCGTCTCCACCTCACAGAGTGGTAGAGACAAAGGAGACGTGCATTGGACTTATGCTTGTACTGTGGACTTAAAGGACATTTGCTATCTGGTTGCCCAGCCCGTACAGTAAATGACAGGGTCTAACCAGTGTTAGAGGAGCTGGGTTAGACCTTACAAGTACTTCCTCCAAAACCAAGATTACTGTACCCGCAATCTTCCACTTAGTTTCTAAACTTGTCTCCTGTGAGGTTTTTGTAGATTCGGGAGCCATTGGAATATTTCTGGATTACACTTTTGCTAAAAAAAACAACATCCCATTTGTTCCCAAGTCTAGACCCCTGAGCATTACCACCCTGAATGGACAGCTGTTGGGAGATGGCCTTGTAAAGTTTGAGACCACCACAATAACCCTTCCGGTAGGCGCACTCCATAAAGAGGAAATCATCCTGTCTCTTATTGATTCTCCACTTCTGCCTGTTATCCTTGGCTACCCATGGTTACAACAACACAACCCTTCCTTTGATTGGGTAAAGGGAGAATTAACCTCTTGGGGTCCTTCCTGTTATTTGAACTGTTTATCTCGACCCAAAAGACTTTCTGGTTGTCTGTTGCCTTCCTCGGCCATCTCTCCTACCTTGCTTCATAGATACCATTAATTTGCAGATGTGTTTTGCAAGAAAAAGGCAGAATTTTTACCTCCACATTGTTCTTTTGACTGTGCGATTAATCTGATCCCTGGAGCACTTCTTCCCAAAGGAAGGACCTATCCCCTGTCACTGCCTGAACAAAAGTCCATGGAGGAATATGTCAAGGACCACTTGAAAAGAGGTTTTATCTGACCTTCTTCTTCTCCAGTAGGGGCAGGTTTCTTCTTTGTCGTCAAGAAGGATGGGGGGGTCTTCAACCATGCATAGACTTCCGAGGGTTAAATCAGATCACTGTAAAAGACTTGTACCCATTGCCTCTTATTCTAGAATTATTTGACGTGCTTAAGGGAGCCATTATCTTCACTAAACTGGACCTCTGAGGGGCTTATAATCTGGTTCGAATTAGAGAGGGAGAGGAGTGGAAGACCGCTTTCAACATCCGCAATGGACACTGAGTATCTGGTTATGCCTTTTGGACTCTGTATCGCCCCTGCTGTCTTCCAACGTTTCACGAATTACATTTTTCATGACTTCAGCAACAGTTTTGTGATAACCTACTTGGACGATATTTTAACTTTTTTCAAAGACTCGCCTAGAGCACTGCTCACAAGTAGGGTTGAGCGGACACCTAGATGTCCGTGTTCGACGGGTTCGGCCGAACTTTAAAAAAAAGTCCGGGTCCGTGTCCCGGACTTTTACCGAACTTTTCCCGGACACCGAACCCCATTGAAGTCAATGGGGACCCGAACTTTAAGGCACTAAAATGGCTCTAAAACACCAAAGGAAAGGGCTAGAGTGCTGCAAATGGCAGCAAAACGTAATTAAGAGCATGGCAAGTGCTCTGCAAACAAATGTGGATAGGGAAATAACTTAAAACAACAAAAAAAAACAGAAAAATAAAACAATGTTCTTCTTCATCTCTGAAGGACGAGGCCCATATGGAGTAGGAGGGAGGTTGAGGTGGTGGTGGATGTGGCGGTGACATAGGCGTGCGCACAGGGTGTGCTGGGTGTGCCTGGGCACACCCTAATCACCTAGGGCACATAGCATTGCCAGTGAGGAGATGGGAAAGATCTCCCTGGGACCTGCTCTGCTCTATTTCTCCTTGCCTACAGGTACATGGCCCCGATACATTACTCTCCCTGCTGGCAAACACATGCATGTGTATTTCAACTTTGGGGTGCACACCTTAATGCAATAGGCTGCGCACACCTATGGGCGGTGTAGGTGGAAGCGGCGGTGGAGGAGGACCAGGGCCGGATTAACAGCATCATGGGCTTGGTGCTGAGGATTTTGAAGGGCCTTAAGGGCCGTGCCTTGCCATGCACCCAGAGGAGGAAGGGTGCAGCCATGCATGCCTAATTCAACATGGGATGCTGTCTCTGAAGCCCATAAACACATCCATGCATCGCCAACTGTCCCTCCTTGTCCGGCCTTCACGCTGTGTGGGGAGGTTCTGAGGGTGCTGCCTGGGGAAGCGAGCATAGAAGCCAGACTTCTGTGTTTACAAGTGACAGAAGAGCGGTAACAGTGAATATGGCCAACCCGGGGCCTATATAAAAGGTAGGGGCCTGGAGCTGCAGCTCCAATAGCCCCTACATTAATCTGGCCCTGAGGAGGAGGACGAGGTAGCCAACACTGCTTCTTTTCAAAAATTTTAAATGAGGGTACACCCCAAAAGAGTGAGAAAGAGCAAAAATGGAACAATGGGTGGGTAAGGTCGGTATCCATTGCTATTCTGCATAAGGTACGGAAAAGTCCCGTGGGATCCATGCCTGGTTCATTTTAATGAACGTGAGCTTGTCCACATTGTCTCTGGACAGGCGGCTGCGCTTGTCTGTTATAACGCCCCCAGCCGTGCTAAATACCCGTTCAGATAATACACTGGCTGCAGGGCACGCCAGCACCTCCAAGGCGTAAAGGGCAAGCTCAGGCCATGTGCCCAATTTGGAGACCCAGAAGTTGAAGGGGGCAGACCCGTCATTCACTACATGTAGGCGTGTGCACACATACTGCTCCACCATGTTGGTAAAATGCTGCCTCCTGCTAAGACGTTCCATCTGAGCTGCTGGTGCTGCTGTTTGTTGTGGCGTGCTGACAAAGCTTTTCCACATTTCGGCCATGCTAACCCTGCCTTCTGAGGTGCTGGCGGTGCCCTGGTTGCGTTGGCGACCTCCTCCTCCTCCTCCTCTGCCTTGTGCTTCCACTGTGGCCCCGCTGTCAGATGGGAATGCCAGCAGCATGGCGTCTACCAGCGTGCGCTTGTACTCGCGCATCTTGCGATCGCGCTCCAGTGAGTGAATTAAGGACGGTACGTTGTCCTTGTAACGGGGATCCAGCAGCGTGGCCACCCAGTAATCAGCACAAGTTAGAATGTGGGCAACTCGGCGGTCGTTGTGGAGACACTGCAGCATGTAATCGCTCATGTGTGCCAGGCTGCCCAGAGGCAACGAAAGGCTGTCCTCTGTGGGAGGTGTATCGTCCGTGTCCTCTGTATCCCCCCAGCCACGCACCAGTGATGGCCATGAGCTGGCCTGGGTGCCACCCTGCTGTGAACATGGTTCCATCTCCTCCTCCAGCTCCTCCTCCTCCTCATCCTCCTCATCCTCCAGAACTGTGCCCCTGCTGGACAATTGCGTCCCTGGCGTTTGCGTGTGCAGGAACCCACCCTCGGAGCCCCTTGCGAATGACTGCCCTGAAAGCCTTGGAAATGTTACCTCTTCATCCTCCTCCTCCTCCTCATCCTGTGCCACATCCTCTTCCATCATCGCCCGAATTGTTTTTTCAAGGAGGCATAGAAGTGGGATAGTTAAGCTGAGAACGGCGTCATTGCCACTGGCCATGTTGGTGGAGTACTCAAAACAGCGCAACAAGGCACACAGGTCTCGCATGGAGGCCCAGTTAAATTAAATAGCGGAATAGAAAATATGATCCAAAAAAAGTGTATGTATATCACACGTACACAACCACACTGGGCCCCAATTACTATTGTTTGTACCCCTAAAAGGCTAGATGAGGAGTAGGGGGAGTATGGAACAGGCAGCACCCTCAAACCTTCAGAAGTATGAGATGAACCCCAACAACTTGGAAAGGTGGATCTCTCTCACACGTACCAACACAGACTATCCCCCAATTTAACTGATCCCCAAAGGTTTTTGATTAAATAGCGGAATAGAAAATATGATCCAAAAAAAGTGTATGTATATCACACGTACACAACCACACTAGGCCCCAATTACTATTGTTTGTACCCCTAAAAGGCTAGGAGTAGGGGGAGTATGGAACAGGCAGCACCCTCAAACCTTCAGAAGTATGAGATGAACCCCAACAACTTGGAAAGGTGGATCTCTCTCACACGTACCAACACAGACTATCCCCCAATTTAACTGATCCCCAAAGGTTTTTGATTAAATAGCGGAATAGAAAATATGATCCAAAAAAAGTGTATGTATATCACACGTACACAACCACACTAGGCCCCAATTACTATTGTTTGTACCCCTAAAAGGCTAGATGAGGAGTAGGGGGGTATGGAACAGGCAGCACCCTCAAATCTTCAGAAGTATGAGATGAACCCCAAAAACTTGGAAAGGTGGATCTCTCTCACACGTACCAACACAGACTATCCCCCAATTTAACTGATCCCCAAAGGTTTTTGATTAAATAGCGGAATAGAAAATATGATCCAAAAAAAGTGTATGTATATCACACGTACACAACCACACTAGGCCCCAATTACTATTGTTTGTACCCCTAAAAGGCTAGATGAGGAGTAGGGGGGGTATGGAACAGGCAGCACCCTCAAACCTTCAGAAGTATGAGATGAACCCCAACAACTTGGAAAGGTGGATCTCTCTCACACGTACCAACACAGACTATCCCCCAATTTAACTGATCCCCAAAGGTTTTTGATTAAATAGCGGAATAGAAAATATGATCCAAAAAAAGTGTATGTATATCACACGTACACAACCACACTAGGCCCCAATTACTATTGTTTGTACCCCTAAAAGGCTAGATGAGGAGTAGGGGGGGTATGGAACAGGCAGCACCCTCAAACCTTCAGAAGTATGAGATGAACCCCAACAACTTGGAAAGGTGGATCTCTCTCACACGTACCAACACAGACTATCCCCCAATTTAACTGATCCCCAAAGGTTTTTGATTAAATAGCGGAATAGAAAATATGATCCAAAAAAAGTGTATGTATATCACACGTACACAACCACACTAGGCCCCAATTACTATTGTTTGTACCCCTAAAAGGCTAGGAGTAGGGGGAGTATGGAACAGGCAGCACCCTCAAACCTTCAGAAGTATGAGATGAACCCCAACAACTTGGAAAGGTGGATCTCTCTCACACGTATCAACACAGACTATCCCCCAATTTAACTGATCCCCAAAGGTTTTTGATTAAATAGCGGAATAGAAAATATGATCCAAAAAAAGTGTATGTATATCACACGTACACAACCACACTAGGCCCCAATTACTATTGTTTGTACCCCTAAAAGGCTAGATGAGGAGTAGGGGGGGTATGGAACAGGCAGCACCCTCAAATCTTCAGAAGTATGAGATGAACCCCAACAACTTGGAAAGGTGGATCTCTCTCACACGTACCAACACAGACTATCCCCCAATTTAACTGATCCCCAAAGGTTTTTGATTAAATAGCGGAATAGAAAATATGATCCAAAAAAAGTGTATGTATATCACACGTACACAACCACACTAGGCCCCAATTACTATTGTTTGTACCCCTAAAAGGCTAGATGAGGAGTAGGGGGGGTATGGAACAGGCAGCACCCTCAAACCTTCAGAAGTATGAGATGAACCCCAACAACTTGGAAAGGTGGATCTCTCTCACACGTACCAACACAGACTATCCCCCAATTTAACTGATCCCCAAAGGTTTTTGATTAAATAGCGGAATAGAAAATATGATCCAAAAAAAGTGTATGTATATCACACGTACACAACCACACTAGGCCCCAATTACTATTGTTTGTACCCCTAAAAGGCTAGGAGTAGGGGGAGTATGGAACAGGCAGCACCCTCAAACCTTCAGAAGTATGAGATGAACCCCAACAACTTGGAAAGGTGGATCTCTCTCACACGTACCAACACAGACTATCCCCCAATTTAACTGATCCCCAAAGGTTTTTGATTAAATAGCGGAATAGAAAATATGATCCAAAAAAAGTGTATGTATATCACACGTACACAACCACACTAGGCCCCAATTACTATTGTTTGTACCCCTAAAAGGCTAGATGAGGAGTAGGGGGAGTATGGAACAGGCAGCACCCTCAAATCTTCAGAAGTATGAGATTGTGTTCACTGTACCCCACAAAGATTGAGTTCACTGCACCCCACAATGATTGTGTTCACTGCACCCCACAAAGATTGTGTTCACTGCACCTCACAAAGATTGTGTTCACTGTACCCCCCAAAGATTGTGTTCACTGCACCCCACAAAGATTCTGTTCACTGTACCCCACAAAGATTGTGTTCACTGCACCCTAAAAGGATGTTGTTCACTGCACCCCACAAAGATTGTGTTCACTGCACCCTAAAAGGATGTTATTCACTGCACCCCAAAAAGATTGTGTTCACTGCACCCCACAAAGATTGTGTTCACTGCACCTCACAAAGATTGTGTTCACTGTACCCCCCAAAGATTGTGTTCACTGCACCCCACAAAGATTCTGTTCACTGTACCCCACAAAGATTGTGTTCACTGCACCCTAAAAGGATGTTGTTCACTGCACCCCACAAAGATTGTGTTCACTGCACCCTAAAAGGATGTTGTTCACTGCACCCCAAAAAGATTGTGTTCACTGTACCCCCCCAAAGATTGTGTTCACTGCACCCCACAAAGATTGTGTTCACTGCACCCCAAAAAGATTGTGTTCACTGTACCCCCCAAAGATTGTGTTCACTGCACCCCAAAAAGATTGTGTTCACTGTACCCCCCAAAGATTGTGTTCACTGCACCCCACAAAGATTCTGTTCACTGTACCCCACAAAGATTGTGTTCACTGCACCCCAAAAAGATTGTGTTCACTGTACCCCCCCAAAGATTGTGTTCACTGCACCCCACAAAGATTCTGTTCACTGCACCCCACAAAGGATTTTGTTCACTGCACCCCAAAAAGATTGTGTTCACTGCACCCCAAAAAGGATTTTGATCACTGCACCCCAAAAAGGATGTTGTTCACTGCACCCCAAAAATGATTTTGTTCACTCCACCCCAAAAAGATTGTGTTCACTGCACCCCACAAAGATTGTGTTCACTGCACCCCAAAAAGATTGTGTTCACTGTACCCCCCAAAGATTGTGTTCACTGCACCCCACAAAGATTCTGTTCACTGTACCCCACAAAGATTGTGTTCACTGCACCCCAAAAAGATTGTGTTCACTGCACCCCAAAAAGGATGTTGTTCACTGCACCCCAAAAAGGATGTTGTTCACTCCACCCCAAAAAGATTGTGTTCACTGCACCCCACAAAGATTGTGTTCACTGCACCCCAAAAAGATTGTGTTCACTGCACCCCAAAAATGATTTTGTTCACTGCACCCCAAAAAGGATTTTGTTCACTGCACCCCAAAAAGGATGTTGTTCACTCCACCCCAAAAAGATTGTGTTCACTGCACCCCAAAAAGATTGTGTTCACTGCACCCCACAAAGGATTTTGTTCACTGCACCCCAAAAAGATTGTGTTCACTGCACCCCAAAAAGGATGTTGTTCACTGCACCCCAAAAAGGATTTTGTTCACTGCACCCCAAAAAGATTGTGTTCACTGCACCCCACAAAGGATTTTGTTCACTGCACCCCACAAAGATTGTGTTCACTGCACACCAAAAAGGATTGTGTTCACTGCACCCCAAAAAGATTTTGTTCACTGCACCCCAAAAAGATTGTGTTCACTGCAGCCCAAAAAGATTGTGTTCACTGCAGCCCAAAAAGATTGTGTTCACTGCAGCCCAAAAAGATTGTGTTCACTGCAGCTCACACACAGAAAAATGGATGTGGATCACTGACACCTGCCTATCTCCAATCCCACACCACACAGCAATATCGATTGTAGTTTGTAGAACACAGTTTCCCTAAAATTCAGCAGACTCTGTCCCTAACAGGATTGAGAAGAGATCGTAGATCAGGATTGAGTGCAGATTCACCCCACCCCCCACACAGCAATATCGATTGTAGTTTGTAGAAGACACTGACCCTATAATTCAGCAGACTCTATCCCTAAAATGCCTACAACTCGCCCTGCCTAAACACTCCGACCTGTCCCTCAATTCTATCCGGACACAAATGGTTTTTTCCTGCCTATCTTTCCCTAATCAGCAGCCAGCACATTGATGTGTGCTCTGTCCCTTAGCTAAGCAGCAGAATGACGCTGCTGCGGCGGCTGCCTCGAACTTATAAAGACTTGGTCACATGCTTCAGACGGCCAATCACAGCTACTAAGACATTTGCAGGCATGGCTGGGATGGCTTAAGGCACACCAGTTAAACGATTGTTGATTGGCTGTTGAAAGCCCGCCATGAAAAGAGCGCCAAAGCATGCAAAACCCGGAAATAAAACGACCGAACACGGATTTTTACCCGAACATACAGTAAAGTGTCCGTGTCCGTGTTCGGGTAAAAAAAATCCAATTATTCGGTACGAACACGAATAATACAGTCCGTGTTCGCTCAACACTACTCACAAGTAAGTCAAGTATTACAGTGACTGAGAAAAAAACACCTTAATGCAAAGATTGAGAAGTGCAGATTTCATCAAAACCACATATCTTTTCTTGGATACATCATAAATAGTGTCAGTTTCCAAAAGGACCCACAGAAACTTTCTGCTGTCTTGCAGTGGCCCCAACCGACCACTTTGAAGGGACTCCAAAGCTTTCTAGGGTTTGTGAATTACTACAGGCGCTTCATAAAGGGTTTTACCTCCATAGCCGTCCCCCTTACTGCTATGACTAGGAAAGGCACCAATTGCAAACTGTGGCCCTCAGAAGCAGAATCAGTTTTCCAGGATTTAAAAGGTATGTTCAGCAAGTCTCCAACTCTTCAGCATCCAAACCCTGATCCAGTACATAGTTGAGGTTGATGCTCCTGAGGTAGGAGCAGGTGCCGTGCTGTCCTAGACCTAAAACTGGAAGGATTCAGCCAATGGCATTTTTTTTTTTAAAGTTTTCTCCATCGGAGATGAATTACGTTGTTGGGAATCAAGAATTACTGGCTATAAAACTAGCATTAACCAAATGGCGACAACCTCTGGAAGGGGCTCTAAGGCTTTTTTCTATCCTGACTGACCATAAAAACCTGCTATATCTTAAGAATGCTAAACGTTTGAATTCACGTCAAGATCGATGGGCTCTATTCTTCTCCCATTTTGTCCTTTCTTATGTCCCTGGGCATAAGAACAGGAAGGCCGATGCTCATTCCAGACAGTTTGTTACTTCTGATGAAGATCAACCTACCGAGCAGTATATTATTCCACCTCACAAGATTGTCACACAGATCTCTACAGCTATTTTCCAGCAGTTACAGGAAACCCAGAATTGTGTTCCTCGAGTGCTGAAGGTACCACCAGGTCGCCTGTTTGTATCCTCCAGCCTCAGGAAACCTGTGCTCCTCTGGGCACATGATGGAGTGTTATCCAGTCATCCTAGTGTCACAGTCACTCTTAAGACCTTGCAGCGTCATGTTTGGTGGCCTCACATAAAAAGAGATGGTACAGACTATGTGGCTGCCTGTCTAACTTGTGCTGCTAATAAAGTACCTCGCACATTGCCGGGTGGGCTGTTACAACCGCTTCCTGCACCTCGCCAGCCTTGAACCCATTTGACTATGGACTTCATAACCAAGTTACCAAAATCCGATGGCATGACTGCTATATGGGTCATAGTGGATCGCTTTTTCAAGATGTCTCATTTTGTACCACTCTCTGTATTACCTACAGCGGAAGCTCTGTCTACCCTCTTCCTTTCCCATATTGTGAAACATCATGGTATACCTACCAATATTATCTCAGAATGTGGATCTCAGTTCATTTCCCAATTCTGGAGAGCGTTTTGTAAGAAACTGAGAGTAACACCCTCACTCTCGACCTCACATCCCCCACAAACAGATGGTCAAACCAAGCGCATGAACCAGACCCTTGAAACCTATCTTCGGCATTACGTCAACTCATTACACTCCAATTGGTCTAAGTATCTAGGTGTCCTTGAACCGGGAGGTTCCTGGTTTCACCAGTGCTGCTTTGTCTTCAGCCTTGGTTGACCTGTTACCTGCAAACCTGTATCCTTTTTCCAAGTTCCAGACCCGGCTTGTCCTAACAATCCTCTTCTCTCCGCCTGCACCGACCCCGGCTAGTCCTTTGACCTCCCCTCCTGTCTGCTCCTACTGGCTCCTGCACTACCGATTGGCTTCTGATCCGGCTTGTCTCACCACGCTCCTGTCTTCCCCAAGTCTGATCACCCTGTCTGTGAGGGTCCAGTCAGCCTACCCTGCTATCCTGACTTCTGCCTCCAGTATTTGTTGCCTGAACATCTACTTACTTACCGGATTTACCTGGCTATCCCTGTCTGTGGACACTGGCCTGTTTCCAGCTACCTTCAGGCACTCGTGCTACTCTACACTCCGGCTTCTTCTGTCTGCACTATCAGGGGCCCTGAGTCAGAGGCGTAAGAGAGGCCTTAGTCAGAGGCGTAAGAGAGGCCTTCCTCACCATTTCAGGTTCACCTTCAGGTACGTGATAGTTCCTTATAGAATAATTGCTTGAGTCAGACCAGTCTCCTATGGGTTGAAATTGCCCTCCTCTCTCCAGATACACCCCATGTTCCATGTTTCCCTTCTTAAAAGGGCAATCTTCAATCATTACTCCAGAACTCAACAACCCCCTCCTTCTGTTCCAGTTGAAGGACAACATGAGTTTGAAGTCTCTAAGATTCTGGATTCTAGAAGGCGGGGTCGTGGCCTACAATATCTGGTTCATTGGATAGGATATCCCATCACAGACCGTTCCTGGGTTCCAGCTGAAGATTTGCACGCCCCTGCTCTCATTCTAAACTTTAAAGCCTCCTTTCCCGCTAAGCCCCGCATGGCCCCCGGAGGAGTCCATTGGAGAGGGGGCCCTGTCATGTATCTAGGTGTCCTTGAACCAGGAGGTTCCTGGTTTCACAGCTGTAGCCTTGCCTGTTGTGCCAGGGATAAGCTTTGGAGGCTTTGCAGTGATTTTCCAGCCTGATGCATTGCTTTGGACTCACTAGCCCCATGTTCTGCCAGCTGCGAACAATGTACAATTTAACCAACCCAAAAAAATAGGAGCACTTCCTGTTACTCAGTGCCTGTTTGTGTGGAATATTTCTCTTGGTTTGCTGTATGCTCTGTAACTCTGAATATCGTATACAAACTTTTGCCTAAATTCTTGACTCCTCTCCAGCCTGCCAATTTCATACTTCATCGCCAGCTTGTGTATGACCTCTGCCTGCCTGACCACTCTCACGATTTTGTTTGTATACCGCTTTGCCCAATCTGTTGCCAGCCGATCTCCCTGACTATGTCTTCGCCTGAATTCCTCAGCACTCAAGCTCCACTTTGGACTCTACCTCACAGGTACCTGACATTTCTGCAGTGGAGTTCTTTTTCTTAAAGTGATTTATTTTTTTAATAACAGACATATGCTTACCTGCTTTGTGCTATGGTATTACACAGAGCAGCCCTGATCCTCCTCTACTCAGGTCCCCTGGCAGCGTCCCTTCAGCCTTTACAACCACTTTAGGTTGCCCTATGCCTCTGTGTAGTGTACGAGATGCCAGGATGGATCCTGGACAGCAGGTATATTTCCCCGCTATTTGGGTTATGGTCCCTTTAAGGGGGATGGTTAGAAAGTAATGTTGATTACTCAGAGGTTCTCACCCCTGCAAGGTGGAGGGTTCCAGGATAGTCTGGCTGGAGAGGAGAGTACTGGTTTTCAGTACTCTATGTTCATTTCCCTAAAGTCGATGATTGGTTATCTTTTACTTGCAAGTTGGGGTCCATTGCTTTTTCAGGTATAGTTTTCCCTTCTGGGGATATATGTCCTGGACTGGAACACCAAGTTGATCCTCGGTGTCTATTCTATTGATACTGACCATTCTAAATTGAAATTATTCTACTACATAAAGTTCTTGTTCAGTTGTTGATTCCTTCTCCTATTCCTAAGGTGGCCTTAGATGGATCGAAATTTGGCTGGTTCAGCAGGAATTGGCTGAACTTTGTTACATGTTTGGCCACTGCCTTTGAGCAGAAGTCCCTCTACTGATGGCAGAATGAAAAAATCTGAACCATATATGGCCAGCTTTATTGTAAGATTCTACATGTGTAGGATCATTCAGTGGCTTTTGCTCACCTCTCAATTGACTGCATTTTGACTTTCCACATGTCCAAGAATTATTACTATCATTCAATGGATTATGGAGAATCTAAGATTTTTGTATGTACCATATAATAATTTCCCTGAAGCCCACTGAGGGACACACGTCCCCTCCCACTGTGTAATAAGTCTCTTTGAATACCCTGCTCACAAAATTGAGACATGAAAGTCGAAGTCAGGGTTATATGGGTTCTGGCTTAACTTTTTTTTCTGTTCCTGTAGGTGGCTATATATAACCCACATGACCTAGACTCACTACTATCCTGTGCCCCTCCATCGCCTTTAAGAGAAAGATTTTATGGTTAGTACAAAAATCATATGTTTTGCTGTCTGTGTACCAAGAGGACATTCTCCTTCACTTCCCATCCTAGAGTCATAACAGTAAGCTAGAGGAAATTGAGGAGAATTCCCCTTAGACAGATGTCACCAGAACAAGTGTCCCCAAGTTTTTACTTCATTTCTTGTTCTTCGGCCAACACATTTTTGGATTTTTTTTTTCACTTTCTCAGTGACAATGGTCAGTAGGACAAAGAGAGGGGTGAGTCTCCCGAAAGGGGACAAAGACACCAATCAAAACTTGACAAAGGGTCTGACCCTTTCCCACTCTATCGAAAACTAAAAAAAAAAATATTTTGCCTAGAGATAAACTTTAAGGTTAGGGTTAGTTTTAGCCCCGGTTCACACTTGTGCGAGTGCGGGGTTCGCATGTAATGTCGGAGCGCACTGCTCCTTCATTACATGCAATCGGATGTGCGGTGCGTGTTTAGCCATACACTTTGTATGGCTAAATTCGCACCCGCACCCGCAGCAGACTCGCACAGGACCCTTTTTGGCAGCCGCATCAGGATCGGGTCGCACAGCGGTTCACACTTGTGCGATCCGATCCTGTGCGAACTGCAAGATCGCACTGCGATATGCGATCAAACTGGGGGTGTCGTTAAGATTACATTGACACCCCCAGCGTATCGCATATGGCAGTGTGAACTGCCGGGGGTGCGTGTGCGATGCGGGAACAGGCTGCGGATTCGCAGCCTTCCCGCATCACATAAGTGTGAACCGGACCTTAAGGGACAACGTTTTAGGGTTACGGTTAACTGTTAGGGGCTCATATGGTATGTTAAATAGGTAAAGTGTTAGTGGTAAGAAAACCTACCCTAAAATAAATATGGAGGCTGCAATTGATTACCTCCTCACAATGGTAGTTTCCTGTTTTTCTCTGGCTAAAAAAACAGTTTACAAATTTGTTTTTCTGTGTTTAAAAATATACTAAGTCAACAAAGAATAGGACTCTGAGCCCCCGTTCACATGCACGCGATCCGACTTTAGGTGGCGACCTCCGAGGTCGCGGTGCGAGCAGCGCGCCGCGACCTCGGAGCGGCCGCCACGGACTTCATAACATTGAAGTCTATGGCGGTCGCCTCCTGGTCTCCCCAAAGAAGCTCCGGACCCTTTTTCTAGGTCGGAGCGACTTGTGTCGCTCCTATTAGAACGGGTCCGCAGCTTCCCTATGGGAGGCGACCTGCGGCGACCTGTGAGGCGACCAGGTCGCCTCACAGGTCGCCCTAGTGTGAACCGGGACTGAGTGTCCTGCCAGGAAAATACAGATCCAAACAATAAAAAATTATGATAAAAAAATGAACTTGACTCTCCCTCCTGATTGGCTGAGACACAGCAGTGGTGCCATTGGCTCCCGCTGCTGTCAATCAAAGTCAGGCAGGCAATGAGGAAAGAAAGGGGGCAGGGCCAGATCATGGCTCCATGTCTGAATGGACACAGGGAGCTGTGACTCAGCTCAGGTGCCCCCCATAGTAAGCTGCTTGCTGTGGGGGCAGTTAACAGAAGGGAGGGGCCAGGAGAGCAGAAGAGGGACCCGCGGTAGGGAGGATCTGGGCTGTTCTGTGCAAACCCAACTGCACAGAGCAGAAAATCAGTGCCCTGATTATCAGTATCTTGATTATTAGTGCAGTCCCAACATTTTACACCAGTGCTGCCAATCAGTGCCCACAAATTCTGGCAATAAGTGCTCATCAGTGCTGCCAATCAGTGCCCATTAGTGCTGCTAATCAGTGCTCATCATTGCCTCCTCATCAGTGCTGCCCATCAGTGCTACCCTATCAGTGCCCATCAGTGCTGCCTATCAGTGCCACCTATCAACGTACTTCAGCACTATCAGTACCCATCAGTACCGCCTCTCAGCCTCATCAGTGTCTTCTCAGCAGTGCCACCTATCAGTGCCACCTATCATGCCCATCAGTGCTGCCTCATCAATGCCCCTCAGTGCAGCCTATCAATGCCCATAGGTGCAGCCTCAGCAACGCACATCAGTGAAGGAGAAAAATTACCTGCTTGCTAAATTTTATAACAAGCTATGTATAATGTTTATTTTTCAAAATTTTTGGTCTTTTTTCATTTGTTTAGCAAAAATAGAAAACCCAGTGATGATTAAATACCACCAAATGATGGCTCTAATTGTGTGAAAAAATTATACAAATTTCATATGGGTACAGTGTTGCATGACTGCGCAATTGTCATTCAAAGTGCGAGAGCACTGTAAACTGAAAATTGGCCTTGGCAGCAAAAAGGTAAAAATGCTGTGTAGGCAAGTGTTTAAAATTGGATGGCAAACCCTGAGGAACAACTTCTGCAAGGAACTTAAGGAGAAAAACAATACGAGAAGCTGTTCTAGTTTACTGCCACTTTTAAGAGTTTAAGTTTCTAAAGCCCATCCTCGAGATGAGAGAGTAATTATAACTGTGATATGATACTACACATATGTATCTCAAGGAATGAAAGTTTTTGACTGTCCTATTTTTGTTTCAGTACAGAGAGCATTATGGATCAAGATAGCGAGGAAGAAAAAAGGAGCCTGAAAATACAGAGCAATTGCAATTGTTCAAGAACAAAGATCACAAAGAGCCCTCTGTGTCTCCAACAGAGCCTGAACAATTCATTCCAAAAAATAGACCCAAAAAGAGAAAGAGCAATGACAACAGCCAACAATCTTTTGATGTCAAAATCCTCCTGCAAACCTATTAGAAGGACCAGGGTGAGCATTATTTGTTTGCTAAGAGTCCTGTTCCCGAAATGGGATACGTGGATCCTGCACTTATGGGTGAAATGCGCGTAGAGATCATGTGGGTTCTGGTGTTATTTCAAAAAAGGACACCAACCCAAACAGGCAATGGCAGCAATTATTCACCCTATGTTCCCAACAGATTCTGACCAGAAAACCAAACTGCGCCACAAGGAAAATCTGTCCAATTAAAAAATATTCATTACTATCCTCCAGGACCAAGTTACAGCCCTCTACATCTACAATTTCAGGGAAGAACACTTAAACTACAAATTTACAGACAGGCAGCTCCACAACTTTCTCCTAGTGGTGAACATACACAGTGTAATCCTACCAATTCTGAAGCTCCTTCCTACCAGGAGCTGTGATGTAATACTTGGGTGATACTTTTGACTTACTTTTTTTGCATTTTTTAATGTTTCTACATGCTTGGAATGTTAAGATTTACAAAATGCAGTTGTCCATTGGCATTTGGCCCATTGCCTATGGCAAATTTAAATTTGTTCTTATGGAACTTGCACTGTGTATTGCCATTGTTTGAGCAATAGAAAATGTAAATGTTGCTATTGTTGGAGCAATGAACAATTTGTATCTGTTTGTTCCTATTGTTGGAGAAACGAAAAAATTGCATCTGTTTGTTACTATTGTTTGAGTAATAAAAATGTTCAATTTAAACAGTTGTAGTTTTTTTTAATCCATTGATGTTGAATGCCTTTGTCGGTCTTACCTTGCACACACCAATGTATATATTTTTTTCCAACAGTACATTTTGAAAAGAAGTTCATAAAGAGAGCAATAAAAAGGAAGAATATGTGACACCCTCCTAGTTTTAAGTAGACTGCTAGGCAAATATAGTTAGCTCCTCTGTAATCAGTGGGGTAGGGTTTAATTGCTTATAGAATTGTTATCTCTAGATGCTCTAAGGATCAATTGCCATCATCCCTTTTAATTGCTCAAAATTGTAAATCCTCTTATGGGGGGTGGGATTGTGTAGGCAATTATGCAAAAGTTTTTTTTATATATAAAAGACATACATTTTATTTCATACAAAAGGTTATAAAAAAAAAATCAAGATTATTGACATCTTCCAATTCATTTAAACATGTCATTTTGTGACTCAATCGCATACATTCAGTTCTAACACTATTCAACGTAACAAAAAAGTTTAGACCAAGTGAAGAAGGTGGTGATTCCTGATGTTATGCACTGTCATCCATAATGCAGAGTTGTTGTGGATGCCAACTTAACAACGGGATTCCAACAAGTTTCAGCGATTCAAACATTGCCTTTTTCAAGGAAAGCGAATCACCACTTCTGCAAAAAATGATAATCCAAACAATTACTCAGCAATTCTTGTCTCCTTACTATTGAAAGAAGACTAGTTATTGCTGTTACTTACAATCAATAATTATGCAAGGATGTCTCACCAACACCAGGGAGTGCCTAATTCCCTCCATTTGTAGTATGGTATGTACAAGGACCCTGAACTGGGATGTTCATAGAAGTTCTTACTTGCCCACAGTAAAAACTCTGTTATCCCTGTAAGGAATAACCAAAATTGTAATAATTATTGAGGTAGATTTTTCACAATGGGAAGGAGAGATAAACAATAAATTGATACAGTTTCAAAAGGGATCAATTCACTTACTTAATATTCTGTCTGTATCAGAAAAGATTGCGGTGCTCCTGCCAGAACCAGTAACATCCAAAAAATTCCCTGTTGAGGTCTGAGGTAGTTGCCGTTACCCCTAGGGGGAATACCCAAGGGTAAATATACTATAGTTATTCCTTAAGGATTTGATATAGTATGGGCAGCTCACAAAAGGAGCAGCTCTAAGAGGAGTTTATAAACTTACTTGGTAATTGTCTTATTGAGGGAAAAGGAAGATCCTGGCTGGAAGATGGCCTCCTCCTCGGTAGTCCCAAAATTATAGGAAGTGGAGAGGCACTCTGTCCCCTTCACCTAGGAGACACGCTAATTTTTACCCTCTGAGGCGAGGGGAATGGCGTCTCTCTCAGTCCCTGGCGTCTTCTTATGGGAATCGTGCTGCGTGATCTCTTTCGTCTTGGCTAGCTGACTGCATCGGCCTCTAGTGCGCAGGCGCCAACCGGCTGCGTGCGCAACTACCGGAGAACCGCTGTCATAGGGGTCACTAGATGGAGTATGGGCCTCTAAGTGGCTTGGTCGCCCCAACTTTTGTGGGGCCTTTCTGTGCCAGGTACAAAAACTGCAAAACGGCTATAAGAGCAGGGGAAAAAGAAACCGCATTCCCTGGCTTGCGATAAAGCATCCTGGCATTCACAAAGAAATACACCTGAAATATCATTGTCATACAGAGTTTCTGAACCCATACTTTGTTACTTAACAAGCTATATTTACAAAGGGACATTCGGCCCAAATGTCATATTATAGCTACTGATACAAAGTTATATTCGGAATATTAATAAAAATAATAAAATCAACAAGACAAATATCTAATATTATGACAAATCTGGCAGTATAATCAAGGGGAAGAGAAAAAAAGAAAAGAAAACAAAATATGAAATATAAGAAAGCATGAAGAAGCATGAAAATAAAAAAAAATAGGGAATAATAAGTGAGGGAGAGGAACAGTAGGGACAGAGAAGTAAAAAGCTAGCAGGCAATGCTTGTGAATGAGAGTATTACATAACCATTACAGGGTTGCAGGGACTCATATCTCTAGGATAATTGAAATACGTATGATTTTCAGTCAGTTTTTCCCATGGAAAAACCCTTCAGAAAGGGTCTGAAGCTCTCAGACTCATTTAGGCCAGGGGTAGTATCATGTACCTGGAGGTGAGCCTGAACGGTGAGGAAGGCCTCTCTTACGCCTCTGACTCGGGGCCCCTGATAGTGCAGACAGGAGGCACCGGAGTATAGAGTAGCATGAGTGCCTGATGTAGCTGGAAGCAGGCTGATGTCCACAGACAGGGATAGCCGGGTATGTGCAGAGGATGAGCAGGTGTGCAGGCAACTAGTGCTGGTGGCAAGTGCGTAGTGAGACAAGCCGGGTCAGAAGCCAAACGATCATACAGGACCCAAAGGAGCAGACTGGAGCGGAGGTCAAGGGACAAGCCGAGGTCAGTGCAGGCTTGCTTGCATGCGCGCGTCCGCCTATTCGCGCGTTCGCGCATTCGCGCATTCGCATTCCCGCATGCGCATTCGCCATGATTGAACAGAAACACAACTTTGAACAGCAAGCCTCTTCTTACAGGTAGATGTGGCCTTAAGATGCCTAATCCAGCTCATCTCACACTGGAGTAGGGTCTTATTCCAATCTACCAGAATACGAAGCCTATTCAAGGCCATAAACGTCACCCTGAGCATTTTATAATTATGCATCCTAGCTACATTTCTGCCTAGCGGTAGGTAAAAATTGCCTGCCGTCATACTCTGCATATGCTTATTGACTCTTTTTCCAAATTCCTGACGTGTTTTCCCCACATAGAATGCACAGCATTCGCATTCCATGAGGTATACCACCTCTTTTGTTTTGCAATTTACATAGTGTTTGGCCCTGAATTCCATTCACCATTTGTCAGTGTTTTTCCACTGCATCTTTTGTAGGGATGGACCAATGTCTCTCCAGGATTCTGCGGACCTGAGTGTGTTCATTGGTGTATTTTAGGATTACCCTAAATTTTTTCATTCTCTTCTTTCGGTCTGGGATTTATGTATTTTAAAAGGATATCTTGCCGATCTTGTACTCTCACCCTATTGAATGCCTTCTTTAGGCAGGATTTTGTATAGGCCCTTAGGAGCAATCGTGTTGTTAGTTGTTCTGATTCTTTCTGAAAATCTTCAAAGGTGGTGCAATTCCAATTGATGTGGGGAAATTTACTACATGGGATTTATTTTTTTAGAGATACAGGGTGGAAACAATTTACGTATAGTATTGTGTTTCCGACAGTCTCTTTCCTGAAAAGTTGAGGGTTTAGTTTCCCCTTAATGTCCTTGGAGACACAAGTATCCAGGAACGTTACTTCATGTGAGCTGTACGTTATTGTGAAGTATAGGTTGAAATTGTTCTGATTCATCCTGTCTAGGCATTCCCTGATGAGACATTCAGGGCCACTCCAAATAATAAAGATATCATCTATGTATCTCTGCCATAACATGATATGGCAGGAGTACATAGAATTGGCCTCATCCACCAAAAAGTCTTGTTCCCACATCCCCAAGTATATGTTGGCATAGGATGGGGCACAACTGGTCCCCATGGCTATGCCACAAACTTGGAGATAGTGGGGACCTGCAAAGGAGAAAAAGTTCAAGCATCTGTAAAATGAAGTTATTAAATCTTTTGACATGTATGCTCTGCTGTCCCAGGGCATGTTTCACCACCACCAATCCTTTTTCATGTGGTATGTCGTTATATAATGATTTCCCATCGATAGTTATCAGAAATGCATTCTCAGGGATCTCTATTCCATTCAAAATCTGTAGGAAGTGTATGGTATCCTTCACGTAGGATGAAAGGTTGGTGACATGTGGTCTTAAAGCGGAGTTCCGGGCACATGTCATTTTTGATGACAGTCAGGGCTAGCACATTCCACAATGGCTAGCCTCTGATCTGTCCCGGTTCGCACTTACCTTTTAGAAGAAATACTTACTTATAAAATTTCTTCCACAGCGTTTCCATCTCTCTTGTGGGCAGCTGAAGCCGGCGCGGTCCTCTTCTGCGTCTTCTTCCGCGTCTTCTTCGCCCAGAATGCGCCGCACCGGCCCCTCTCATCACTTCCGGCGCGGCGCCGCCCGGAAGTGACGAGCGGGGCCGGTGCCGGCGCATTGATTCCTGGGAGCGATGACGTTTAGCTCCCAGGAATCATCGCAGCGCAGGAAGTGACGGGGTGAGCCGCGGCTCCGAGGGAGGAAGTACCCTGAGGTGAGTATTTACGATCGTCAATTACAAGGTGAGTTTTTAAAAAAAAAAAATCTAACTATCCAATTCCTTTTCAGGTTAGGCTGAACTAGCGGACGGGCACAAAAAAAAAATATCGTTTTTGTGCCCGGAACTCCGCTTTAAGTACACGTCAATGACTTGACTTAAACCTTCTGAAATATTCCCGTTTCCGGATAAGATTGGTCTCCCTGGGGGGTTTACGAGATCTTTGTGTACCTTGGGGAGGACATAAAAGGTTGAAGTGTGTGGATGTTTCGAACGTATAAACTCCCAAAGTACCTTAGATATTACGCCTTCATTGAAGGCTTCATCTACTTTATTGTAGTATTCCTGATTGAAAGATTCAGTCAGTGCTGGGGAGATTTTTTTTGTAGCATCTATCGTTCTCCAAGAATTTCATTGCCCTGTAATGTTTGTTGTCCATTAGGACTATATTGCCCCCTTTGTCAGATGGCTTTATGGTAATCGCATTATTGTTTTGTAGTGATCTGAGGGACTTACATTGTTCGGAAGTCAGATTATTGATTTTTTCTTTATTTCGTTGCATTTCTATATCTTTAGTTGTTTGCCGTACAAAGAGGGCTATTGCAGGGTTTTGACTTAATGAAGGAAATTTCTGCGATTTTTTGAATTTAGTGATTGTTGATCCTTCCAATTCCTCCTCGCTATCCTCCTCAGGGTACACTTGATCCTGTGAATCCATAATGTCATCTAAGCCTCCCTCCTGTAACAACAGGTTTAGATCTCTGATGGCGCGGAATTCCGCTGCTGTAAACCCTGGATCTGGTTCTCTTGTTGGACGTTTGGTGTGCATGCTCTTAAACAGCAAATTTCTAGCAAAAAGATTTATGTCCTTTATTGTTTCAAACTTATCCATGTTGCGATTTGGATAGGAGAGCCCCAGCATCAGAACTTGTCATCCCCCCTCTGTGAGTTCATGGGATAAGAGGTTGATGATGGTCAGTCCTCCCTCTCCACCTGTTTTGTAGTCAGTTTTGTAGTTTTGTAGTCAGTGGCCATGTTTGTGTAGTCCGGCGGCCATTTTCTTGTGGTTTGCTTTGCAATTAGCGACAGCCATGACAGTGGAGTCCTGTGGGCAGCAATTTCGATGGCGGGCGCCCCTCCTCATCCCCTGGTGCTGACTCCTGGATCATTTAGCTTCCTGATCGCCACACATGCAGTGCAATCCCCTGGTGGTTGCAGATGCCTGTATCGGTTTGTGGTGAGTCTGGTGAGGTCCTCTCCCTCTCTGCTGAGGATCACTCTGTGCCTTGTGCTTGGCGACTGGGTGGTGCTGCCAGCGCGGTGAGGGTCGTCCCATAGCAGTGTGTTACCCTTTTTTGTAGGGTCCCACTGGTGATTAATTGAGTCTTTGGAGCACATTTCCCCACCTGATCCCCTCTCTGAGGCTACGGGGCTCTCGGGCTCCTAATCATCTATCCATGCACTGACAGCAGTCCTAAAGTCCCTTGTGTCCCGGGTGGAGGCGGCTTGCGGCCGACAGGCTAGCAAAAAGTGCCCCCTGCCCTCCCCTGCCTCGTGTGTCTCATTAGGTCCTGAATCTGATTCAGCAGCCGCGGACGTGAGTCACCCTTCTGAGTCTGCGACCACGCACCTGGAATCCTCTGATAGTGAGGATGATTCCTCCACGTCTGCGACCGTACTGATTGTATCTCAGCGTGAGACCCTGAAGATGATGCTGCAACGGAGGCACAGGTACCTTTTGGCACTCACAAGCCATCCAGAGTGGCAAAGGTTTTTGCTTTCCCTGCCTATTTTGACAAAATTGCTAAAGCGTGGGAACGACCAAAGCGTCCCCATGGGGGTCCCTAAACGCTTTACTGGGCGTTAGCCCTATGAGGATCCCTTCTCCAGAAGTGGACAGTACCACCTGCGGTGGATCCTCCGGTTTCTAGATTAAACAAGGCAACCATGATTCCGGTTGAAGAGTCCTTGTCCTTTAGGGACCCGGCTGACTGGAAGGCGGAGGCTGTGGCCCGCACTATGTACACTTTAGCTGGTTCAGCAATGAGGCCGGTATTCACCCTGCCCTAGTGTCGCAAGCTCTTACCGAGTGGGCTAAGCTCCTTCACTGTGACCTGGAGGGGGAGCAGCTCCCCCTTCCTTTGCCAAGCTGGTGGACCAGCTGGTTCAGGGGCTGCAGTTTATCTGTGATGCTTCTTTAGATGCGGCTCCCCTGATGGTTCCCCTCTCTGTTTTGGCAGTGGTCCTTCAGCGTGTCCTTTGGCTCAAATGCTGGTCTGCAGGATCAGACTTCAAAAAAGGTGTGATGGGAGTCACTTTGGTTGGGGGGCCATTGGAATACAGCTTACCTTAGAGAGGTTGGGAAATCCCCCTCTCAGCCCCCTAGGCATATTAGGGACACAGGGTGACCAAGAAGCCCAGTCTGGCCTGCCCAAACCAGACTTCCACAGACTGATATGGCTATGAGAGCTCCATGCGCCCTGCCGGGACAAACTTACAAACTATAAGGGAACTTTGTTAAGGAAGCTGCCATGATGGATTGACTCTTTGGGACTTGTTACCCGACTAACTCAGGCACAGACCGATTGGAGGTCTGGTACCTGGTTAGTCTACCTTGGGGGGGGGGGGGGGGGGGGATATGTGATGGTACTCACAGTCACTGGGAGTGAAAGACAGATACTTAATGTACACTGAGAAATGGTTTGGATAACTTCAAATGGGAGAGTAAAATGTTATCAACAATATCTCTCAAGAAATATGAAGATTTAATCCCACTTGACACTGTGAGACCTATAGCCTGTTGCCATGAAGTCTGTGACTCCTAAATAATCAAAGCAATGCTTAGATGTATATTCCATGTACTTCAATGTAGGAGACAGACAGACTGCTACTGGGGTCTCTTGCTAGTGTCTGTATAATAAGGTGTTCTGTGTTTATACTTAGGATAATGTGTAATTTTGTATTTTGCGTTAGCCTTGTTGCCGGCAGTCTGGTCTTCCATGCTGGTTTAAGTGCACTGAGTTAATTAGCATGTTAATGATAACATGATTGTCTAAATGGGATTAGCCATGAGTCAGCTGTACCTCGTTATCTAACCGCTGTGTGATGTTTTGGGTAAAAATGTGGGTCATTGTTCATGTAGTGACTGACATACTGTACTTCTAAAATGTATAAAAAGTCTGCTTCTTGTTCAATAAAGGAGTTAGTTGTTTTCAGACACATACAAACTAAGTTGTTGTCTGGTTTTGTATGTAGGGTGGCTGGAAAATCTGTAATATCTATGTTCAAGACTGTGGGAAGCCATATACTGACAATCAAAGCCCTGCATTATCTATCTCCACTCCAACAACACACTGCAAAAGGTTCCTGTGGGAAGGAACCATTTATAGTGTGGGGTGGGACTATGAGCACTGAGCCATGATTGGGCAAAGTGATCATGACTTTGTACAATCATGACTCTAACTGTGCTCTGTGCCCTAATTGGGCAAAGCTTTGCACCAGACCAGCTGTCAGGTGCAACACTTCATCCAATTAGGGCCCTATAATGCACTGTACATTGTGGAGTGCTTGGCAGGTGAACATCCTGCCAAGCACCCCACAAATTTGAGTGTTCGCCTAATTATTATTATTATTAGTAGTAGTAATAGTAGCACTTTTCACGTTTATACAATTGTACATTTAATGTCAATTCTTAATGCTTACTGTACTATATACCTATGTTCTAGGAAGTGACCACCAAAGAACCAAAAAAAATGTGTTTTACCTGCTTTTACACAATGGTTCCTCGCACCAGCTCATAGAAGCCAAAGCAGGGAACCACAGTTTGTGGTGGGGGAGCAAGTATGGGCGTGGCATTCTGTACAAATGACCCTCAAGTGGCAAAAAGTTCACTTTAAAGCATAATGCATCCTTAAAAGCCACCTTAATTGACACCAATGCATTTAGCCTAAATTGCAATATTTGACCCTTAACAAATGGTCAGTTTCTACCATTTTTATTGCCCTTATAATGAAGTAGATACTGTATACCAAAATAGAAGTTGTTTGTTGCTGTTTGGAGGTGTCAGCAAAGACATTTCAATCTCAATCCCAACATATAGAAGAGGATCTGGATTGTATAATTTAGATGCAATGAATTATGTAACACTAGTGATGTATTCAGTGGCTTTTGGTTTCTGTGGATGTCCAGTTGCTGTGTATGGAAATATGTTACATAACAACAGGTATAGGCAGAAAAATCATGTTCTTCAGAGTGCTATTGATTGAGTCTTGGCCCGTAAAACGCTTCTTATTTAATACATTCTGCCAAGGTGCAGGTGCCGCGTCTTAACAGTGGTGCAAGTAAGCAAAACTGGTATCAGGATCTTTTACATAAAGTATATTGTACAATAAATAACAATGCACAGCTTGAATGGTATTGCTAAATATCCAGAATAGGTAAAAGGTTGTTTTATTAATTCTACATTAAAAAATAGGCTTGCACTACCCTGTTACAGCCTGAGATAGTGTATTGGGCATTTTGTGTCCTTGCAAATCAAAACCTCTTAAGCTTATAGCCTCTTTGCCTAATGTCCTTTTAGCTTTAAAAAAATACTCACACTTTTAATGACACATAAAAATCTTACATTTCATCATAACCTTGAAAAATAATTAAATTTAAATTTCAAAGGCTTTGTACCTTTTCTATTAATTTTACAGTTTTGTCTTTTTTTTCCCCCTCTGTTCCACATAATTTATAGCTTTCACCTTCTATCAAAGACCAGGTATAAAGAGATCAATACTAATTCTATAAAGAAGTGACCAGCAATATAATACATCTCTTTATAAGAGTGATTGAGAAGTGCAGGAGAGAGAGGGGCAGCATGTGTATTGCTGTCATTAGAGCTCATCCGTTCAGCAAAATGCTTCCCCAGAGTAAGCCCCTGATACTCATGCCAGCAGCTTTCTCTGTGGTTTCTTAGGATCATGAAATATTACAATGATCAATAATAGCCTGTAACTGGCAGCCATCTGACTCCTCATATCACATTTCTTTTACTCAGGAGGGTGAGGTACAGAGCACTCTCAAACAATCCATGGCACACCAGTGATTTGTAACAAAGGGAAAAACTGTACTAATAATGTACAAATAGTAAATCTAGCTAATAGAAATCTTGGGCTTGATGCCTAGTGATACCAGGCTCAGCTTAGGGAAACACTAACATGTACTGTATACTTTGCAGCCTGCTTAAATCTGCTATGCCAAAGAGAATTTCGGTTCTGACATCATATATCTTGTCCTGCTATTATAGTATTAAAATGTGATTGTAATGTTGTGCTTCACTGCTGGTGGATGATGGTTCTAGGAGTTGGACAGAGCATGCTCAACCAGGGAGATCCCACCTCCAGCACACACATAGTGGTCTCTTTATTAGAACCATACTCACAGCACACACATCCTACTTCTCACAGTTTTTCAACAAGAATGTACATGCAATAACCCCTTAGTAACCAGTTTAGTGAGTGTAGCGCACCCCCATAGGAGCCGGTGGTGAATGCAGTCCCTTACTATAGAGCACACACAGCCAGGCACCCAGCATTTTCCTCACTCTTCCACCTGCTCCAAAGAAAAACTTTCTGACTGCACAGTACAAAAAGGAATGCCCTTCAGGATCTCCATGCTGATTGTGACTAGTACTCCTTCCAGAGTTTAAAAGTCACACACAGTCTCTACTCTTCAGCAATGGGTTTGCTTGCTCACATACCCACAGAATCGTTGGTTGCCTCCTGCCAATATCCACCATGTTCTTCCTAGTGAGAGAGATGTAGACTCAAACCACCGCAGGATAGCTCGACTCTTTCCCACCGACTTCCTTCTGGGTCTCTCTGGTGAGCTCCTCCAGACCCAACTTGATTTCTGAACTCAAGATTGTAAATAGGTCCCCCATCTAGGCCTAGCTGGGACCTTGGTATCCTCCTAACGGCTTCTTCTAGAAATCTGCCCCAGGGGCAGAGACCCCCTGCACAGGGTCCCCTACAGCAGGAATGCACTCTGCTGCTCAGGCCTCTAACCATCAACTGGGCATGCTTCCCCAAGGATTGGCTGGAGTTCCATTAATATTTAGGCTGCCCAATCTGTTCTTCCTCCCACTATAATTCTAGAATCCTCTGCAATACAGGGAGAAGCCTATGAGACATGCCTAAACAATCAACCCCTGCTCCACTGAGTACAGAAGATGTAACTCAATTTGCCACCATTTAACAGCCTGCACTATTCTAGGAGTGTGAGACATGAGTATATTCATTACCCCTCAGTGGCCATCCCCACATTATGTTCATTAACCTTTCAGTGTCTACTCTTTCCAATGTAATATCTGTGGCAGCTCGCTTTTTTTTTTTTTTTTACCTCTAATAACAGCCCACTTGTTTGGTGGCAATTGGTGAATATGAACTCATTTTCATACCTGCTCTTTACTGGGCTCTTGAGGTAGCCTTTTCACTTCTCCAGTTTTCAACAGTATACAGAGTATGTGCATTCACCCTTCAGTGTCCAGTTTCCAGAGTTTGTTCATTCACCCATCAGTGATCAGTTTCCAAAGTACGTTCATTTACCCATCAGTGACCAGTTTCCAGAGTATGTTCATTCACCCACCAGTGACCAGTTTCCAGAGTTTGTTCATTCACCCATCAGTGACCAGTTTCCAAAGTACATTCATTTACCCATCACTGACCAGTTTCCAGAGAATGTTCATTCACCCATCAGTGACCAGTTTCCGGAGTATGTGCATTAACCCCTCATTAACCAGTATTGAGTGGATGTGCATGAATTCATAGATTGAATCTCAACTGCTCACACTAAATATGTGTGGAGTGAGATAAGGGACTTTGGATGTGCCAAAAATATCATACCAAAATAATTAAAAACGTAAATTTTTTATTCTGTTACATAAAAAAATCTAGAAGTTAGAAAAAGTTTTTTTTCCCATATAATCTGGCATATATAAAACATGATACATTCAAAAAACATAGTGTCTAATACACGATCAGCTATTGTTCACAGAAGGTACGCATGCAGGATTAACGCATTTCGCTTTTCAGTGCTTTGTCAGAATCCATGCCAGCTATAAAAGTATGGTATAGCTGTATAAATTAGAAATCAAAGATATTTAGAAAAACATCTAATACCAAATGTAAACCAACAAATATATAATACAGGCAAAAATCCGTTACAAATAAACACCCATAAGGAATATGAAAAGAGGGGGAGGGAAGAGGGAAGGAGGGAAGGAAAAAAAGGGAAGAAGGAAAGAGAGGAAAGGAAAGAAACGTGGGAGGTTGGAAGAACCCAACCACCCTTTACTTACCATAGAGAGTGTCTGTGTGGGGTCATGGGGGGAAACCAATAAGATACCGTGTGTGCATTAATGTCCAAATGACCAGCCTCCACAATATTTGTGCTATGCCCTCACTAATTAGCATAGGTGTGCGCAGCCTATTGCATTAGGGTGTGCACCCCAAAGTTTAAATACACATGCATGTGTTTGCCTACATGTATATGGCCCCGGTACTTTACTCTCCCTGCTGGCAAAGTGAAATAGAAGTGTGTGACACTTCTCTTATGGCAGAGCAGGTCCGAGGGAGATCTTTCCCATCTCCTCACTGGCAAACAGAGCGATAATGCAAATGTGCCCTAGGTGATTAGGGTGTGCCCAGGCACACCCGGCACACCCTGTGCGCACGCCTATGCTAATTAGTCTCCTGAGCATGTACATTATCTCCTGAGTGGCTTAGCTACAGATGATGATGTAATAATACCTAGTGATCTTGCCATGAAGGTTCTTGTTCATGTTTTAGGGTGACAAAGCTCTATCCCTATCTCCCAAATTTTTCCCTGCATTGTCACATGAGCTTCCAATAGGTACTTCAAGTGACTATGTCAATGCAGATTGCATAGATATGATCTACTTTTGTCCCCATGAGGAACCCCTCCCGAGAAATGCCATGCAGCCATTGTTGAAACAAGTGCATGTACTGTACATTGTAATGCTATGTAATGCTATGCAGTCTCTGGGGTGAATGCATGCACACTGGCTGGAGGAGATCAGTAGTGCCGAGATGCAGCAAAGATAAAAAATTCTATCCTGTCCCTAATGATATTTTAAATAACATGCAGTGTTTTTTTTTATCTTGTCTACGTGACAACACTAACCACAAACTCCATCCAGTGCGCTTTTCCACATTAGTATTACAGGCTAGTGCCTGTAGAACCCCATTGTCAGCCTGTAAAATCACAGACAGACACTTATGCTTGCCTCCCAAATGAACCGTTACCTGAAGCCTACAATGATGTCATGATATTGACAAGATGCTGCTGCTTCAACCCTGGCTATAGCCCAGGTGCTCCTCAAAGACTATGAAGAACATGAAGAGAGTTTTAAGGTCACATGAGCACATATTAAACCCTTTTAAAAAGGTATTTATTGGCATTTCTTGAAAATAAAATGAGCAGTTTGAGAATTTTAAATGACTGCACTATGTCTTTAAAAAGGCATAGGGGTTGATTTTATAAAGGCTAATAGACTGTGCACTCTGCAAGAGCAGGTGCTCCAGAGCATAGCAAATGAAGGGAAGCTCTGCTGACTTCCATCATCCAATCATGTGCAAGCAAAAATTTCATTTTTTTTTATTTCCTTGAATGTGATTGGGCATTCTTTACAAAGTGAAGCTACACCTCATTTACTAAGCTCTGGAGCAACTGCACTTGCAAAGTGCACAGTCTATTTGTCATTAGTAAATCTACCCCATAGGTCTTTTTACAAATCTGTGGCTTCACATATATATTAATGTTGCTATATTACACATGCCTGCTATAATCTATATCAGTGATTTTATAACCTTTGTAAAACCAGGGCCCAGTAAATTATTTCAAAACCTTCTATACTCCAACAGTAAAAAAATAAAGCTTATACTTGCACAATAAAAGTTTAAAAAAGGTTTGCAATAAGGAATGCAAAATATGTATTAAAATTCTGGAAGGATGTGCATGGGGCTGGGAGTCACAATGGGGGGGAGGGGGGGGGGGTTCTGGAGTGGGTTAGCCATATCTCCCAAATTTTCGAGATGAGAACGAGGAACACTTATTAGAAAAAGTATGTAGGTATAGGACATACCCCCTGCCACACACCCTTAAAAGATAATTTTTCAAAAAAACATTAGTTAAACCCACTATGGCTTTTATTTTACCACTACTATTTCTTTTTCCTGGCTTTTGAAATTTACAAATGCAACAATTTAGAAGTTGGATAAAAGGTTTAGTGCTGTGGAACACTTTTTAAAAGATAACTAGTGCATTTATAACTATAAAGATCAGACCAAATGAGGGACAAATGAGGAGGGAAGAGGGATTTTGTTCCAAATCAGGGTGTCACGATCAGGGGTCAGGCTCGGAGACCAGTCGTTATAGCAGTAAGGGGACTACAGGATATAAGCAGGTCTCCCCTGGTGCACCTGAGGTGCGGAGTCTAAGTACACCAGAGCTCCTGATGGTGGAGATGTTTTTTTTTTCTATGTGTTAGTACCATGTTGCTGTTCTCAGGATCGCTAAACCAGAAGATAAGCAAGCCAGGGTCCAGAAGCAGCTATAGCAGGTAGGGATAAAGCAGAAGCATCGTCAGTAAGCAAGCCAAGGGTCAGTAACAAGTGGTTGCTTGCAGGTTGGGTTCAGGCAAAAGCGTAGTTGAGGAACAAGCCAGATGTTGGTAACGAGTGGTAGCAAAAATATGGATGGCAGCAGGGAAGACAAGAGTGAGATATTGGCTGGAAAAAGCACAATAATCTGGAAAATATGGGAGATTGGGAGGAGCTGGGAGGCACCGTGGGAGGTAAAGGGAGTTACAGCTGGCTGGAGGCTCGGGAGAAGTGGGTCCATGACCTGCAAGTGGACATGGCCCAGTAGTTGATAACCACTGTTGTTCTAAGATAAGGACATTCTTGTTCTCTATAACTAAATTCATTATAGATATTCTATGTCCACCTTCCTAAATATATGTAATCCTGGAACTTGCCTTCTGGGAATAGTTAATAATAGGTTACCAAGAAAACAAAACAGAATATTTTACTATTTATACATATGTTTTATGCGTGAAATCTTATAGCTGTAAATGAACAACTCACACTCACAGACAAAACAGACCAAAAGTTAGAGGCACAGCAGCTCGCCTTATATTGTGATACACAATATAGATAAAAATGAAACAAAAAAAGTGGTGCTAAGTCTCCCAGTGTAAGTCCTATTTGTGAATCAAGAAAAAAATGTATACATGTATATTCATACATAAATCAACATAAATCATGAATCATAAAAAGGATATTGGGGAACTGGAGAAAATGCAGAGAAGAGCAACCAAACTGATAAGAGGCATGGAGGAGCTTAGCTATGAACATACAATGAACTGCAGTCAGGTCGAGACCCCGATGAGGACAACGAGCATGCAGATGAGCTTCCCTGAGACCGTTTCTGACAGTTTGTGCAGTAATTCTTTGGTTATGCAAACCGATTGTTGCAGCAGCTGTCCAGGTGGCTGGTCTCAGGTGATCTTGGAGGTGAAGATGCTGGATGTGGAGGTCCTGGGCTGATGTGGTTACACGTGGTCTGTGGTTGTTAGGCCGGTTGGATGCATTGCCAAATTCTCTGAAACGCCTTTGGAGATGGCTTGTGGTAGAGAAATGAACATTCAATTCAGCTCTGGTTGACATTCCTGCAGTCAGCATGCCAATTGCACACTCCCTCAAAATGTGCAACATCTGTGGCATTGTGATGTGTGATAAAATTGACCATTTTAGAGTGGCCTTTTTTTGTGGCCAGCCTAAGGCACACCTGTGCAATAATCATGCTGTCTAATCAGCATGTTGATATGTCACACCTGTGAGGTGGATGGATTATCTTGGCAAAGGAGAAGTGCTCACTAACACAGATTTAGACAGATTTGTGAACAATATTTGAGAGAAATAGGCCTTTTGTGTACATAGAAAAAGTCTTAGTTCTTTGAGTTCAGCTCATGAAAAATAGGGGCAAAAACAAAAGTGTTGTGTTTATAATTATGTTCTATATATATATATATATATATATATATATATATATATACAGTATATATATATTGTAAAGTTTGGGGGTTCTTGCTCCACTGGATTGAGTGCACAACCATTTAAAATATAAACAAAAAGGCTTTATTTCAGCAAAACTCAAACATGGCTTCCAGCAGCGCACAAATCAAACACAAAATAAAGTCCGCTTATCTTCAGCACAAAGGAACAAAGTAAGGAAAAGGCACATACAGTTTTGTAGATGGGTCTTCACCCCAAGGTTTGTAGCAGTCCTTAACAGACCTCTCAGCAGCTTTTAGCAGACTCCAGCAGGCTTACAGCTTCTCCCAGACAGGTGCAATCACCAACTACTCCTCCTCACCACCCACCTATTGCTGCTTCCTGTCTCTTAAGGTCTGCTTCTCCTGGGTCTTAATCCCTTTTAGTCAGGGGTGGGGGCTCTTTCCCACCCGAATATCACAACAGAGCCCCCCAAATTCCGGGTCCCAAATATCTCTCTTTACAATACAGAGAGAACTGCGAGTCAGCCCTTCTGATTTTTACTATTCCCAGGAATTTCTCACCCATCCTGGGTGACCCCCTGAACATTTCCAAACTTCCCTTAAAGGGACCATAACCCAAATACAGGAGATATATAGCAACTGTCCAGGACCCAACCTTGGCGTCCTGTACATATCCCCCCCCCCCTGCCTCAACGCGGAGGTGTTGGAGGCACCACTCGACAGCATACAGTGGACTCGGGAGAGGGCATCTGCATTCTGATGCTGTCTCCCGGGTCTGTGTTCTACCACAAAATTAAACTCCTGGAGAGAAAGGAACCACCTTGTCACCCTGGCATTGGTGTACTTGTTCTGTCTCATCCAGGCCAATGGGGCATAGTCTGACTCCAAACGAAACCTCCTACCTAGGAGAAAATAACGTAGGGAGTCCAAAGCCCACTTGATGGCAAGACACTCCCGCTCCACCACCGCATAGTTTCTCTCTGCTGTCGTTAGCTTCCTACTTAGAAAAACAACGGGGTGCTCTTCCCCATTGACCTCTTGAGAGAGGACCGCTCCTAATCCTTCACTTGAAGCATCTGTCTGCACTACAAAATCTTTGGAAAAATCTGGAGCTACGAGCACCGGATGCTGGCACAATGACGCCTTAAGCTTCTGAAAAGCTTCTTCGGCATTAGCACTCCACTTTATCATCACTGACTTTCTACCTTTGGTCAAGTCAGTCAATGGTGCAGCGATGGTAGCAAAGTTGGGGACAAACCTCTGGTAGTAGCCAACTATGCCCAAAAAAGCTCTGACCTGCTTTTTGGTTAGAGGACGGGGCCAGTCCTGTATGGCTTCTACCTTACTCATTTGGGGTTTAACCAGCCCTCTACCCACAATGTACCCTAGGTACTTGGCTTCCTCCATCCCAATTGCACACTTCTCCGGATTGATGGTGAACCCTGCTCTTCTCAAGGAGTCTACGACTGCCTGAACCCGTGGAAGATGGGACTCCCAATCAGTGCTGAAGACGACTATGTCATCCAGGTAGACAGAAGCATATCGTTGATGTGGACGCAAAGTTTTATCCATGGCCCGTTGGAATGTGGCAGGGGCAGAGTGTAGACCAAATGGCATCCTTTTGTACTGGAAGTGGCCTTCCGGGGTGGAGAAGGCTGTTTTCTCCCTGGCCTCCTTGGTTAGGGGAATCTGCCAGTACCCTTTTGTGAGGTCAAGCGTGGTGATATACCTGGCTGGACCCAACCTCTCAATTAGCTCGTCTACCCGGGGCATGGGATTGTAACGCTCCTGCGTTTCATGTATGGTGTGGATTTTCAGCTGCAGAAATATTCCACTTCAGTAGTCATGTAAGAGAGATGCTGAGATACCATTCCCAACCTCAATGACTCATCATGTGTGGAAGGTCTTAATTCAGCTAGTAAATACACACACTCAACAAGCTGGTTCCTAGTGTGACTTTATGTATGTAGTAACACAGTGATGAAGATTTAAGAGACAGGTTGAGTGGAGGTGGTAGGTGACAGACACTTGAAGGTAAGACAGTAGCAGATGGATGCAGGTAGGTTTAGCAATCATGTATGGTAGCAGATGACAGAGTAGCAGGTGGACATACAAGAGTGATCAACCCAGTGCAGGAATAAGTAGCAGTAGTCTTAAGAGCTAGCAATCTAGATATGCAGATGTGATAAATAGTCTTTACTATGCAGAGCTAGATAGTGTAAGCTTAGTATAAGTTTATAGAGGGTTCCCCTGCGGGGTACTTAACACTAATAGCAATACAGCCGAAGGTTGGTTCAGGAGGAGCGGATGATCCGGAAGCGGGATGCAGGGATCAGAGCAGCGAGGTTCCGTCAGCGAGGTATGCTTGCAAGCACGAAAGCTTCAAGCCAAGTTAGCATCCAGGTAAGGGTGTTTGAACGAACACATGTGAGTGAGAACCGGCGCTTTAAATAGCCATCTAGTCCGGCGCTGAGTGATGACAGCTTCAGTCTTAAAGGTGTATGCGCACCTTTCCAAAAGAGAATGGTGGGGCGCATACACTTGTGAAAAGAGTAATTTAGGTTACCAAAGGTACCGGAACATTACAATACCCCCCCCCTTAAGGCCGGCTCCTGAAGGCCTCTGGAGCTGGTTTGTCTGGGTATCTCGCATGAAAATTGCGGATTAATCTAGGGGCATGTATTTCAGAGGTGTTTAGCCAGGTGTCGTCTTGGGGCCCATAGTTCTTCCATCTAACCAAGTACTGAAGTCTTCTTCTGTAGATACGAGAATCCAGAAACCCTTTTATCTCGTATTCTTCTCCACCTTCAACTTGTACAGGAGGCGGAGGTGGAATATTAGGCCTTATTCCGTGGTCCGGAACATGGGGCTTCAGTAGCGACACATGGAAAATGGGATGGATTTTTAGGTCTATTGGCAATGTAAGCTGTACCGCAGCTTTTCCAATAAGTTTTTTGATTGGGAAAGGTCCCAAGAACAGAGGTCCAAGCTTTTTGCTAGGGATCTTCAGTCTTAAATTTTTTGTTGAGACCCAAACGAGGTCCCCGATAGTGTATTGTGGAGAAGGTCTTCTGCGAAGATCATAGTACTTCTTTTGTTGACTGTGAGCGTGTGCAATGGTAGTATTTAATAAACCCAGAGAATCCTTTATTTGGGTAAGATAGTCTGAGGCTACTGGGTTGTTTGAAAGAAGGATGCGTGGTGGAAGAATAGAGGGATGAAACCCATAGTTCAAGTAGAACGGACTCTGCTTGGTTGTACTGTGGGTTGCGTTGTTGTAGGCAAATTCTGCCAGAGGGAGAAGATCCACCCAATCATCCTGTTGGTAAGAAGTGTAACAACGTAAATACTGCTCGATGCATTGGTTGACTCTTTCAGTCTGTCCGTTGGTCTGCGGATGGTAAGGAGAAGTGAGCTTTCGCTCGATCCGTAGTATGTGACATAGTTCTTGCCAGAACTTAGAAATAAATTGGGATCCACGGTCAGACAGAAGAGTTTTTGGGATACCATGTAATCTAAAGACATGTTTCATCAGGAGTTCTGCCGTTTGTTTGGACGAAGGTAGTCTGCGAACAGCAATGAAATGTGCCATCTTTGTCAGATGGTCCACTGACACCAAGATGGTATTAAATCCTTTGGAAAGAGGCAATTCTACGATGAACTCCAAGGACAAAACTTCCCATGGAGTTTGGGGTATTGGTAGACTGCATAGTAGACCGGATGGTCTCGTAGTGTCAATTTTGGACCTGGCACAGACATTGCATGAAGAGACGAATTTTTGTATAGATGTTTTCATGTCAGGCCACCAGAATTGCCGGGAAATCAAATTAAGAGTCTTTGTCATACCCATATGTCCTGCCATAGGCACATCATGAGATAATTCCAAGATCTTGGTGCGTAGGGTAGGTGGTATGTAAAGTTTGTCGTTGTAGTAGAGGAAGCCTTCTGCATCAGTATTTAGTTGTGGTGGGGGTGAATCCAAACTTATACCATGCAAAACCTCTTCCTTCAAGGAACGGACAACTCCAATAATGCGTTTGTGAGGTATTATAGGAACGGAAGGGATTTCAAAGTAGTTTTCTTCAGTTAGTCGTGATAGTGCATCCGCCTTTTTGTTTTTATCTGCAGGTGTGTAAGTCACTAGGAAGTTAAACCTTAGAAAGAATAGTGACCATCGTACCTGTCGGTGCGAGAGAGTTTTGCTAGTCTGAAGATATTGGAGGTTTTTATGGTCCGTGTATATAATTATTGGTAATTGGGTGCCTTCGAGTAAATGTTGCCAATTCTCCAGAGCCAATTTTATAGCAAGCAGTTCCTTTTCACCCACGGGGTAATTTATCTCTGGACTGCTTAGGGATTTAGAAAAAAAAGCGACTGGATGAAGTGGTGAAGTGTGGGTTGGTCGTTGGGAGAGTATTGCTCCTACTGCCATGTTTGACGCATCTACCTCCAGAATGTATTGGAGGGATGGGTCTGGATGGCGTAATATGGGAGCGGAAGTAAACCTTGTCTTTAACAAGTGAAAAGCTTTATTGGCTTCTTCTGACCATTTGAATGTTTTTTTTATGCTAGTGAGCTGTGTGAGGGGTCTCACAATAGCAGAAAAGTTTTTAATGAACTTCCTGTAGAAATTTGAAAATCCCAGGAATCGCTGTAGCGCCTTGCGTGTGGTTGGTGTAGGCCAATCCTGAATGCAGGATATTTTACTCATGTCCATCTCGATTCCTGTTTTGGATATGATGTAGCCTAGAAAGAGTACCTCGTCTTTATGAAACAAGCATTTCTTCAGTTTCACATAAAGGTTATGTGCAAGCAATCTCGATAGTACAAGTCTTACATGTCTTATGTGTTCAGACAGGGATCGTGAATATATAAGTATATCGTCCAGATATACCACAACACAGACATCTAGTAAGTCTTTAAAAATATTGTTTATAAATCGTTGGAAAACTGCAGGGGCGTTGCATAGCCCGAATGGCATCACAAGATATTCGAACAATCCGTATCTGGTTCTGAATGCAGTCTTCCACTCGTCTCCATCACGGATTCGAATGAGATTGTATGCTCCTTTCAGGTCCAATTTTGAAAAATAGGTAGCTCCACGCACCTGCTCAATGAGCTCAGGGATAAGCGGTAGAGGATAGCGATCTTTTATTGTGATAGCATTCAATTTCCTGTAGTCGATGATAGGTCTGAGACTTGAGTCCTTATTGCGAACAAAAAAGAGTCCTGCTGCTGTGGAAGAAGTGGAAGGTCTAATAAAACCTTTTTCCAAATTCTCATCCAAATAGGTTTTGAGATGGGAAAGTTCATCCTGTGAAAGAGGATAAACATGAATTTTATTTGAAGCAGCAAAACATATATCAATATAATTTCCACAAGATCCTGTGTCAATCATGGCCTTAGTAGTAATCCTGTTCTGGTCCCACTGTAATGTCAAACAAACAAAAATGTAAGGGTTAGTGAATGAAGTTGTCAATCCCCCTAGGAGGACATGTGAACACTCACCCTTCTTTTTGTTGACTAGGGGACAGACATTTATCTTGTGATCCGGGGATGCACAGTACAAGCAGAGATTTTCATATCGTCTTTTGGCTTTTTCCATAGTTGATAGCGGTGGGCGTATGGTTCCTACCTCCATAGGAACGGGGTTAACGGCCGGAATCCGAGAGGAAACAGATAATGGCATTCCCATTTTCTCAGCCTTTCTTTCTCGTAGTCTTCTATCTATGGTAATACTGAGTTGTATTAATGCATCCAGGGTTTTTGGTAGATCCGCTCGGGCGAGTTCGTCCTTAACGGCTTCTGATAGGCCAAGCCTAAATTGGGTTTTCAGAGATGCATCATTCCATTCTGAATCAAGGGTCCATCTCTTGAATTCCGCGACAAAGTCTTCTACAGGCCTCCTTCCTTGTTTCAAGGATCTTAATTGAAGATCGGCAGTACTCTGCCTATTGGGGTCATCATATAGGCTAGTGAGTTCTGCTAGGAACAAGGCATAGGAGTTGAGAAGCTGGTCGTTTTTCTCAAAAAGAGAGTCTGCCCAGGCTCGAGGATCGCCTGTTAGGTAAGAAATAATAGTACAAACCTTAATGTGATCAGTAAGGTAGGTACGAGGTTTTAGCAAAAAAAGTAACTCACATGCGTTTTTAAATTCGCGAAATTTTTTGCGATCGCCTGTAAATACCAAAGGGGGATTTATCTTGGGTTCAGGGGACTGAGCAGAGGTAAGTTGTGTCAGTCTAATTACCTGCTGCGACAGAGCCTGATTGTCTTCTTTTAATTCAGCAAGTGCGTGTATTAACGCAGTTACTTGCTGTTTTAATTGTGTCACCTGAGTGGTTATTTCTGCTGAATCCATTTGTGGGTTCGTTCAATCTGTAACGTTCCTGCATTTCATGTATGGTGTGGATTTTCAGCTGCAGAAATATTCCACTTCAGTAGTCATGTAAGAGAGATGCTGAGATACCATTCCCAACCTCAATGACTCATCATGTGTGGAAGGTCTTAATTCAGCTAGTAAATACACACACTCAACAAGCTGGTTCCTAGTGTGACTTTATGTATGTAGTAACACAGTGATGAAGATTTAAGAGACAGGTTGAGTGGAGGTGGTAGGTGACAGACACTTGAAGGTAAGACAGTAGCAGATGGATGCAGGTAGGTTTAGCAATCATGTATGGTAGCAGATGACAGAGTAGCAGGTGGACATACAAGAGTGATCAACCCAGTGCAGGAATAAGTAGCAGTAGTCTTAAGAGCTAGCAATCTAGATATGCAGATGTGATAAATAGTCTTTACTATGCAGAGCTAGATAGTGTAAGCTTAGTATAAGTTTATAGAGGGTTCCCCTGCGGGGTACTTAACACTAAAGCAATACAGCCGAAGGTTGGTTCAGGAGGAGCGGATGATCCGGAAGCGGGATGCAGGGATCAGCGCAGCGAGGTTCCGTCAGCGAGGTATGCTTGCAAGCACGAAAGCTTCAAGCCAAGTTAGCATCCAGGTAAGGGTGTTTGAACGAACACATGTGAGTGAGAACCGGCGCTTTAAATAGCCATCTAGTCCGGCGCTGAGTGATGACAGCTTCAGTCTTAAAGGTGTATGCGCACCTTTCCAAAAGAGAATGGTGGGGCGCATACACTTGTGAAAAGAGTAATTTAGGGTACCAAAGGTACCGGAACATTACAGGGATATGCATCGAACTTGGAGACTTCATTCAGCTTTCTGAAGTCATTGCAGAAGCGAAGAGTGCCGTTGGGTTTAGGCACCAACACGATTGGACTCGACCACTCACTCAGCGACTCTTCAATGAAATCAAGCTCAAGCATTCTTTTTACCTCCTCAGACACTGCCACCCTATGAGCTTCTGGGATACGATACGGCTTTACCCGGATTTTTTCATTGGGCTCGGTTACAATGTCATGCTCGATGACGTTGGTGAGACCAGGTAACCCTGAAAACATGTCCCTATTTCTTTGCAGAAATTCTTTTGCCTGTTGGGTTTGGGGCCTAGACAGGGTAGCAGCCACCTGCACCAGGTCAATCCCTGCAGGGTCCCCTGACTGGACACCTACCACTGCGGACACCTGTTCTCTGTCTCTCCAGGGTTTCAACAAATTTATGTGGTAGATCTGGTATGGCTTTCTTTTCCCAGGCTGGTGTACCTTGTAGTTCACTTCCCCCACTTTTTCCACTATCTCAAACGGACCTTGCCACTTGGCTAAGAACTTGCTCTCCACCATTGGTATTAGAACGGCCACCCGGTCTCCTATTTGAAATTGTCTGACTTTAGCCGACCGGTTGTACACCCTTCTTTGGGCATCCTGAGCCTTCTGCAGATGCTCCCTCACCAACGGCATTACCTTAGCCACTCTCTCTTGCATTTGGGAGATATGCTCTACCACGGTTTTGTGTGGGGAAGCCTCACTTTCCCAGGTTTCCTTTACTAGGTCTAGCAACCCCCGGGGCCTTCGCCCGTACACTAACTCAAATGGTGAAAAACGCGTTGATGCTGGTGGAACCTCCCGGATGGCAAACAACAGGGCAGGGAGTAACATATCCCAATCCTTCCCGTCTTTCTGGACCACTCTTTTTAACATGGACTTTAAGGTTTTAGTAAACCTCTCAACTAGGCCATCGGTCTGCGGGTGATAGACAGACGTCCGCAACTGCTTAATCTGGAACAGTTTGCACAAGTCCGCCATCACTTTTGACATGAAAGGGGTGCCCTGGTCCGTCAGTATTTCTTTGGGGAACCCAGTTCGTGAAAACATTTGAAATAGTTCCCTGGCAATGGCCTTAGAGGAAGTTTTACTTAAAGGGACTGCTTCTGGATATCTAGTTGCATAGTCTAGGATGACTAGTATATATTGATACCCCCTTGCTGACTTCACCAGGGGTCCTACGAGATCCATCGCAATTCGCTCAAACGGTACATCAATAACTGGTAGGGGTACCAGGGGGTTTCTGTAATGGGACACCGGGGCAGTTAACTGGCAAGTCGGACAAGACGCATAATACCTTTTAACCTCGGCCTTTACCCCTGGCCAGTAAAACCGGTCAGTTATCCTGGCCTCTGTTTTTTCCACCCCCAGGTGTCCTCCTAGTGCATCGTTGTGGGCAAGATCGAGGAGCATCCGCCTATAAGGCTGGGGAACCAGCAACTGCTCTACAGTTTCCCCTCGGCTTTCAGCCACTCGATAAACCAAGTTCCCTTTTAATGCAAAATGAGGAAACCTCTGGTCTGCACCTTGTATTTGTGGGACCCCATTAATAACAGAAACCTGCTCTCTAGCATTGACCAAGGTAGGATCCTGCAATTGAGCAGTGCCAAACGAACCCCTGGATACGTCCAGGTCTGGATACACTGGCCTTGAGGAGGTTTCCCCTTCACTCTCCTCAACCTGGGAATGCGACAGGGAGAGTTCCTCATCATCCTCTCCCAGCATAACCTGTAATGGGGAGTCCCCTTCCCTGCCCTCAGAGGTCAACTCGGTTTTGAGACCTGAAACAGAAACATCATCGTCCACATTAACATTTTCTGCAATGTCATTATTAGTGACAGGTATCTCCCCATTAGAGGGGTGTATTGTGGGGATTTCAGGCCCAGACCACTCAGACTCTGTCCCTTCGAGGCCGAGTGTCCCCAGTCCCCTTGGCTGTTCAGGCAGTTCACACTGTACCTGGTTCCATAGTTCAAAGAACAGTGGGCAGTCCTGCCCCACTATGATGTCGTGTATTACATTTCTTACCACCCCAACTTCTTGTGTCACTGAGGTACTGCAATAGACAACAGTCACTGGCACCAGGGGGTACTCCCATGGATACACACTACCCGTAAAGTCTTACTTACTGGGCCGAGTCTTCCGATCACCCTGGTATGTACCAGCGTTACCATGCTACCAGAGTCCAGCAGAGCCTTGGCAGGAAGGTGGTTCACCCATACTTGCGCATTCAAACTGACCTGCAGCCAGATCAAGATGGGTGGCACATGCTCTTTGCACATAAAAAGAGCTTCTCCGAACCGCCCCGCATTCCATCGGCTCCTCCTGAAGTGGGCATTGTGCCCGGGTATGCCCCCAGGACCGACATCGCCAGCACTGTATGTCTCCCATCCTTGGGAAAGGAACCAACCTTCGTGGTTCTGCTGAAGATGATACCGGTTTGTGGGTGACAACGTCTGGCGGAGCTTCTCTCCTAGGTGCTGTGGCTGGCCTGGTTGCCCTAGGTGTGGGTTCCCGATGCTTGGCAGGCCTGAGCAAGGCTTCCACCATGGTGTATCTTTCGACCAACTCTACCAGCTGGTCAGCGGTTGCAGGGTCTCCATGGCTTACCCAGCGCCGTAGATCATCTGGTAGGGATCGCAGGTACCAGTCCATCACCACCCGTTCCACCATTTGCGGGCCTGTCAGCTTTTCTGGTTGCAGCCATTTTTTGACCAGCTGTATGTAACGCTCCTGCGTTTTACGTATGATGTGGATTTTCAGCTGCAGAAATATTCCACTTCAGTAGTCATGTAGAGAAACGCTGAGACACCATTCCCAACTCTCAATGACTCATCATGTGTGGATGATCTCAATTCAGCAAGTAAATACACACACTCAATAAGATGTTTCCTAGAGTGACTTATGTATATAGTAACACAGTGATGATAGGCTGAAGAGACAGGTTGGGTAGAGATGGTAGATGACAGACACTTGAAAGGAAATGTTCTTGAAAGTAAGATAGTAGCAGATGGGATGCAGATAGGTTTAGCAATCATGTATGGTAGTAGATGACAGAGTAGCAGGTGGACATACAAGAGAGATCAACCCAGTGCAAGAAAAGGCGGTAGTAGGCTCAAGAGCTAGCAATCTTAGATAATGCAGATGTAGTAATAGTCCTTAGTATGCAGAGCTAGATAGTGTAAGCTTTAGTATAAAGGTTATAGAGGTTTCCCCTGTGGGGTACTTATCACTAATAGCAATGTAGCAGAGGAGAGGTTCGGCAAGAGCGGATGATCTGGTAGCGGGATACAGGGATCAGCGCAGCGTGGTTCCGACAGCGAGGTATGCTTGCAAGCATGAGAGCTTCAAGACAGGTTAGCATCAAGGCACAAAGCAGTTTGAACGAACACATGTGAGTGAGAGCCGGCGATCTAAATAGCCATCCAGTCCGGCGCTCAGTGATGACAGCATCAGTCTTAAAGGTGTATGCGCACCTTATCAAAAGAGAATGGTGGGCCGCATACACTTATGAAAGATTAATTAGGGTACCCAAAGGTACCAGAACATTACAGTACCCCCCCCTTAAGGCCGGCTCCTGAAGGCCTCTGGAGCTGGTTTGTCTGGGTACTTCGCATGAAAATTGCGGATTAATCTAGAGGCATGTATGTCAGAGGTGTTTAGCCAGGTGTCATCTTGGGGCCCATAGTTCTTCCATCGAACCAAGTACTGAAGTCTTCCTCTGTGGATACGAGAATCCAGAATCTCTTTTATCTCATATTCTTCTCCACCTTCAACTTGTACAGGAGGAGGAGGAGGGATAGTAGGCCTTATTCCTTGGTCAGGAACATGTGGCTTCAGTAGCGACACATGGAAAATGGGATGTATTTTGAGGTCTATTGGCAATGTAAGCTGTACTGCAGCTTTTCCAATAAGTTTCTTGATTGGGAAAGGTCCCAAGAACAGAGGTCCAAGCTTTTTGCTAGGGATTTTTAGTCTTAAATTTTTTGTTGAGAGCCAAACGAGGTCCCCGATAGCGTACTGAGGAGAAGGTCTTCTGCGAAGATCATAGTACTTCTTTTGTTGACTATGAGCGTGTGCAATGGTAGTATTACGCAAACCCAGAGAGTCCTTTATTTGGGTAAGATAGTCTGAAGCTACTGGGTTATTTGAAGGAAGGATGCGTGGTGGAAGAATAGAGGGATGAAACCCATAGTTCAAGTAGAACGGACTCTGCTTGGTAGTACTGTGGGTTGCGTTGTTGTAGGCAAATTCTGCCAGAGGGAGAAGATCCACCCAATCATCCTGTTGGTAAGAAGTGTAACAACGTAAATATTGCTCGATGCATTGGTTGACTCTCTCAGTCTGTCCGTTGGTCTGCGGATGGTAAGGAGAAGTGAGCTTCCGCTCGATCCGTAGTATGAGACATAGTTCTTGCCAGAACTTGGAAATAAATTGTGATCCACGGTCAGACAGAAGAGTTTTTGGGATACCATGTAACTTAAAGACATGTTTCATCAGGAGTTCTGCCGTTTGTTTGGACGAAGGTAGTCTGCGAATAGCAATGAAATATGCCATTTTTGTCAGATGGTCCACTGACACTAAGATGGTATTAAATCCTTTGGAAGGAGGCAATTCCACTATAAAGTCCAAGGACACAACTTCCCATGGAGTTTGGGGTATTGGTAGACTGCATAGTAGACCGGATGGTCTCGTAGTGTCAATTTTGGACCTGGCACAGACATTGCATGAAGAGATGAATTTTTGTATAGATGTTTTCATGTCAGGCCACCAGAATTGCCTGGTAATCAGATTAAGAGTCTTTGTCATACCCATATGTCCTGCAATAGGCACATCATGCGATAATTCCAAGATCTTGGTGCGTATGGTAGGTGGTATGTAAAGTTTGTCGTTGTAGTAGAGGAAGACTTCTGCATCAGTATTTAGTTGTGGTGGGGGTGAATCCAAACTTATACCATGCAAAACCTCTTCCTTCAAGGAACGGACAACTCCAATAATGCGTTTGTGAGGTATTATAGGAACGGAAGGGATTTCGAAGTAGTTTTCTTTAGTTAGTCGTGATAGTGCATCCGCCTTTTTGTTCTTATCTGCAGGTGTGTAGGTCACTAGGAAGTTAAACCTTAGAAAGAATAGTGACCATCGTACCTGTCGGTGCGAGAGAGTTTTGTTAGTCTGAAGATATTGGAGATTTTTATGGTCCGTGTATATAAGTATTGGTAATTGGGTGCCTTCGAGTAGATGTCGCCAATTCTCCAGAGCCAATTTTATAGCAAGCAGTTCCTTTTCACCCACGGGGTAATTTATCTCTGGACTGCTTAGGGATTTAGAAAAAAAGGCGACTGGATGAAGTGGTGAAGTGTGAGTTGGTCGTTGGGAGAGTATTGCTCCTACTGCCATGTTTGACGCATCTACTTCCAGAATGTATTGGAGGGATGGGTCTAGATGGCGTAGTATGGGAGCAGAAGTAAACCTTGTCTTTAACAGGTGAAAAGCTTTATTTGCTTCATCTGACCATTTGAATGGTTTTTTAATGCTAGTGAGCTGTGTGAGGGGTCTCACAATGGCAGAGAAGTTTCTAATGAACTTCCTGTAGAAATTCGAAAATCCAAGGAATCGCTGTAGCGCCTTGCGTGTGGTTGGTGTAGGCCAATCCTGAATGCAGGATATCTTACTCATGTCCATCTCGATTCCTGTTTTGGATATGATGTAGCCTAGAAACAGTACCTCTTCTTTATGAAACAAGCATTTTTTCAGTTTCACATAAAGGTTGTGTGCAAGCAATCTCGATAATACTAGTCTTACATGTCTTATGTGTTCAGACAGGGATCGTGAATATATAAGTATATCGTCCAGATATACCACAACACAGACATCTAGTAAGTCTCTGAAAATATCGTTTATAAATCGTTAAAAAACTGCAGGGGCGTTGCATAGCCCGAATGGCATTACAAGATATTCGAACAATCCGTATCTGGTTCTGAATGCAGTCTTCCACTCGTGTCCATCACGGATTCGAATGAGATTGTATGCTCCTTTCAGGTCCAATTTTGAAAAATAGGTAGCTCCACGCACCTGCTCAATGAGCTCAGGGATAAATGGTAGAGGATAGCGATCTTTTATTGTAATAGCATTCAATTGCCTATAGTCGATGATAGGCCTGAGACTTGAGTCCTTACTGCTGCTGTGGAAGAAGTGGAAGGTCTAATAAAACCTTTTTCCAAATTCTCATCCAAATAGTCTTTGAGATGGGAAAGTTCATCCTGTGAAAGAGGATAAACATGACCGAACGGCAATTTGCTATTTGGGAGTAGATCAATGCTACAATCATAGTCTCGATGGGGAGGTAGTGCTTGAGCATTTTTCTCAAGAAAAACCTCAGAGAGATCCTGATAACATAGTGGTGCAATCTCATCTGTCACCACAGACAGGATCTTCCCGAAAGACGGGAGGTTACACGTACCCTCGCAATAGCAAGAGAGGAAGGTCAGGGTCCGTTCCTTCCAATCTATGGTTGGTTGATGTGTGTGCAACCAGGGAAGTCCCAAAACAATGGGAAAGTGGGGTGAAGGTATTAGATCGAAGGTAGTGGTCTCCATATGAGACCCGTTAGTAGTGACTAGGAGTGCCTGTGTCTGATCAGTGATCGGACCAGAGGATAAAGGAACACCGTTAATAAGACTCACTGAGACAGGTTTAAGTTTAGAAATAATAGGAACTTTATTTAAAGCAGCAAAACGTATGTCAATATAATTTCCACAAGATCCTGTGTCAATCATGGCTTAGTAATAATCCTGTTCTGGTCCCACTGTAATGTTAAGCAAACAGAAAGGTAAGGGTTAGTGATTGAAGTTGTCAATCCCCCTAGGAGGACATGTGAACACTCACCCTTCTTTTTGTAGACTAGGGGACAGACGTTTATCTTGTGATCCGGGGATGCACAGTACAAGCAGAGATTACCAGATCGTCTTCTGGCTCTTTCCATAGTTGATAGAGGTGGGCGTATGGTTCCTACCTCCATAGGAACGGGGTCAACGGCCGAAATCCGAGAAGAACTGGATAATGGCATTCCCATTTTCTCAGCCTTTCTTTCTCGTAGTCTTCTATCTATGGTGATACTGAGTTGTATCAATGCATCCAGGGTTTTTGGCAGATCCGCTCGGGCGAGCTCGTCTTTAACGGCCTCTGATAGGCCAAGCCTAAATTGGGATTTCAGAGATGCATCATTCCATTCTGAATCAAGGGTCCATCTCTTGAATTCTGCGACAAAGTCTTCTACAGGTCTCCCACCTTGTTTCAAGGATCTTAATTGAAGATCGGCAGTACTCTGCCTATTGGGATCATCATATAGGCTAGTGAGTTCTGCTAGGAACAAGGCATAGGAGTTGAGAAGCTGGTCGCTTTTCTCAAAAAGAGAGTCTGCCCAGGCCCGAGGATCGCCTGTTAGGTAAGAAATAATAGTACAAACCTTAATGTGATCAGTAAGGTAGGTACGGGGTTTTAGCAAGAAAAGTAACTCACATGCGTTTTTAAATTCGCGAAATTTTTTGCGATCGCCTGTAAATACCAAAGGAGGATTTATTTTGGGTTCAGGGGACTGAGCAGTGGTAAGTTGTGTCAGTCTAATTACCTGCTGCGACAGAGCCTGATTGTCTTCTTTTAATTCAGCAAGTGCGTGTATTAACGCAGGTACTTGCTGTTTTAATTGTGTCATCTGAGTGGTTATTTCTGCTGAATCCATTTGTGGTTCGTTCAATCTGTAACGCTCCTGCGTTTTATGTATGATGTGGATTTTCAGCTGCAGAAATATTCCACTTCAGTAGTCATGTAGAGAAACGCTGAGACACCATTCCCAACTCTCAATAAGATGTTTCCTAGAGTGACTTATGTATATAGTAACACAGTGATGATAGGCTGAAGAGACAGGTTGGGTAGAGATGGTAGATGACAGACACTTGAAAGGAAATGTTCTTGAAAGTAAGATAGTAGCAGATGGGATGCAGATAGGTTTAGCAATCATGTATGGTAGTAGATGACAGAGTAGCAGGTGGACATACAAGAGAGATCAACCCAGTGCAAGAACAGGTGGTAGTAGGCTCAAGAGCTAGCAATCTTAGATAATGCAGATGTAGTAATAGTCCTTAGTATGCAGAGCTAGATAGTGTAAGCTTTAGTATAAAGGTTATAGAGGTTTCCCCTGTGGGGTACTTATCACTAATAGCAATGTAGCAGAGGAGAGGTTCGGCAAGAGCGGATGATCCGGTAGCGGGATACAGGGATCAGCGCAGCGTGGTTCCGACAGCGAGGTATGCTTGCAAGCATGTGAGCTTCAAGACAGGTTAGCATCAAGGCACAAAGCAGTTTGAACGAACACATGTGAGTGAGAGCCGGCGATCTAAATAGCCATCCAGTCCGGCGCTCAGTGATGACAGCATCAGTCTTAAAGGTGTATGCGCACCTTACCAAAAGAGAATGGTGGGGCGCATACACTTATGAAAGAGTAATTAGGGTACCCAAAGGTACCAGAACATTACACTGTACCAGTTCGTGCATTTGGGATCTGGGTGGTCGGTTAGGTTTGTACCTCCAGCAGTGCACCCTCTGAGCCCGGACAGCTGTGGTCACCCCCAGGCGGGCCAGGATCTCTGCCTTCAGACGCTCATAGTCGCTGATGTGCTCCGTTGGAAGGTCAAAGTAGGCTTTTTGTGGGTCACCAGTAAGAAAAGGGGAGATAATGCCAGCCCATTGGTCACGGAGCCACCCCTCTCTCTCCGCTATCCTCTCAAAAGTTGTGAGAAAAGCCTCCACATCATCACTGGGGGTCAGTTTTTGCAAGTAATGGCTGGCTCTCACAGATACCTGGTTGCCAGCGGCGATGACCGCTTGCTCTGGTCCCTGAGCCAAACGCTGTATTGCCTCCTGCAAGGCAGCCACCTGTGCTTGAGTGGACTCCTGCTGGGCAGTGAACTGAGCAGCTAGCAACCGTGTGCTTTCCTGCTGTGCAGCTACAGCCTGTGCCAGGGCTTGCTGCTGCTGAGCCATGGCTTCCTCATGGCGAAGATTTGCCTCTGCTGAGGCTTGCTGCTGGGTCAAGGTGGCTTGCTGCTGGGTCACGGTGGCTTGTTGCTGGGTCACGGTTGCTTGCGCCAGCTTTGATGACCTCCTCCATGCTTTTTCCTGCTGTTTGCAGTGTCTGAGCTGATTTCACCCAAGACATGCCATAAGTACACTGTCTCTTTAATTGTCAGTTTTAAGTTTTAAATGGCTTTTGCGGTTGCAAATGCACTCTGCCCGCATCCGAAACACCAGTTGTAAAGTTTGGGGGTTCTAGCTCCACCGGATTGAGTGCACAACCGTTTAAAATATAAACAAAAAGGCTTTATTTCAGCAAAACTCAAACATGGCTTCCAGCAGCGCACAAATCAAACACAAAATAAAGTCGGCTTATCTTCAGCACAAAGGAACAAAGTAAGGAAAAGGCACATACAGTTTTGTAGATGGGTCCTCACCCCAAGGTTTGTAGCAGTCCTTAACAGACCTCTCCGCAGCTTTTGGCAGACTCCAGCAGGCTTACAGCTTCTCCCAGACAGGTGCAACCACCAACTACTCCTCCTCACCATCCACCTATTGCTGCTTCCTGTCTCTTAAGGTCTGCTTCTCCTGGGTCTTAACCCTGTGTGCGCTGGAATCCCTTTTAGTCAGGGGTGGGGGCTCTTTCCCACCCGAATATCACTACAGAGCCCCCCAAATTCCGGGTCCCAAATATCTCTCTTTACAATACAGAGAGAACTGCGAGTCAGCCCTCCTGATTTTTACTATTCCCAGGAATTTCTCACCCATCCTGGGTGACCCCCTGTACATTTCCAAACTTCCCTTAAAGGGACCATAACCCAAATACAGGAGATACTGTATATAGCAACTGTCCAGGACCCAACCTTGGCGTCCTGTACAATATATATATATATATATATATATATATATATATATATATATATATACTGTACTCAATACAATGCAATAATTAATATTCATTATAAGCAGTGTCAGTGAAAATATACCACAAACTATTAAATGTGCAGAAAGCATAAATAAATCAAAAAGTGAACAAGTACAAAAAAGTCCCAAATGTGCATTTGTTCTAGCACCAACAATAAGTCCACATCCCAAAAAAGATTTTAAGCAAGCCATAAGGTATTTACAATTGTCATATTTCCCAGTGTATCACGGTCCCAGTGATTAAATGAAAAGATGCTTACAAGAACACCATGACCTCCAACTACATGAAAGGGCATAAGGAATAAATACTCCTCCCAGGCACTCCCAGTGCAAACTCTCCAGCTTACAATGTCAATAACTATATGCACTATTAACACTTTATTGGTTACATAGGATTAAAAACACTCACATTAGGCATGAAGTTAAAAGCGCTTATCTGTGTACAAGCCAGCAACAGTTCTGACTGGCAAAGCCGACATGCCTGATGACATTCCCATGTCCTGGCTCCACCCTACATGTCACCCTACATGTTTCGTCAGATTTTGACATCTTCGTTAGAACGATTGCACTTCATACCTAATGTAAGTGTTTTTATTCCATTATAAACAATAAAGTGCCATTTCCGGATTCACACTATGGTTGGCTTCTCTCTATGTGCATAGGTTTATTGACAATGCAAGCTGGAGAGTTAACAATGGGAGTACCAAGGAAGAGTAGCACTGGGTGATTTAATCTTTATGCCTGACGTAACCACTCTCTAATAAGGTATTAATCAAAATCAACTATAGACACTTTGACTGGAATGCTTGAAGAAAATGAACCAGGGAGTCTTGTTGACTTCATTGATTTTGATACAATCTTGGCAGAAGTCGATGGGGTCATTTCATCACCTTCTTTACCAATAAGCTGAGCCAATAGAAAATCTATCTTATATCCCACACCTAGTTCTAATTCCGATGCGGCAGCCTTTCTTAAATTAGTTTCTAAAGATATTCAAAATCTAAAATTGTCCAACAAATCCAGTAATTTAACTTATAATGAGATGTCTTGGATCACAAGCCACTTGAGAGAGGCACTGCACTCTCTCTCTCTCATGAATATTCTATCAATCACAATAAAGTCCTCTGATAAAAGGGGAAATATTGTGATCCAAGACAATCTTCAATATATTTAAACATGCAAAAAAATTCTACAGAACGAAGAATGGTATCCTCCAATTCCGAAATCCCTGATAGAGAAATTCACTAAAGAATTTTATGTCTTTATTGAACAGGCCTAGTATCACAATATTATTTCAAAAAACATATGGGACTATGTACGAACAACATATCCGAGGGAAGCCAGGTTTTATGCCCTCCCTAAGATACATAAAAATCCTAAAGACCCTCCAAGTAGGCCCATAGTCTCAGGAGGAGGCAGTTTAACAGAAAATTTAGCAACTTTGTTGACAATCAGCTTAGACCATTTGTTGAGGGCTTGCCATCATACGTTCGCAATACAATTCATCTCCTTAGGGCAGGGGTGTCAAACTGGTGGCCCCCCAGCTGTTGTGAAACTACAAGTCTTATCATGCCTCTGCCTGTGAGAGTCATGCTTGTAATGCCTCATGGGACTTGTAGTTCCACAACAGCTGGGGGGCGCCAGTTTGACACCGGTGCCTTAGTGTTTTGGAGGGCCTCCACGTCACTGGCCAGACTATTTTTGTGGCCATTGACGTGGAGGCTCTCTACAGTTCCATACCCTATGGCAAAGGCTTATCTGCCATTCAACACACCCTCTCCCAGAACAGCCAAAACAAATGATCATTCAATGAATTCATTGTGCTATCATTGGAGTTTATCCTTCGACACAATGCTAACCTGTACCTGGGGGATTGGGAACATTTACTATTCTCTGAGGAAGCTGCATTGATGTATATGGACCATGCTATTGTGTGGTAACAAAACATTGATGACATCTTAATGCTATGGGATGGACCGGAAATATTACATAATGATTTCCTTGACTATATCAATCAGAAAAATAAGTCTACTATCACATTTTTAGATATATCCATACAAAAACACCCAGATGGCCAACTTTACAGCAAATTATTTAGAAAACCTACTGCCGGCAACACAATTTTAGAAGTTTCTAGCTTCCATCCTAAATCTCTTCTAGCATCAATCCCTTATGGACAATACATCAGAGCAAGACGTAATTGCTCTAATGATATCCTCTTCGAACAGGAAGCAGAAATATTAAGATCTAGATTACTCGAACGAAGCCGCTCAAAAAGTCTTTTGAAAAAGGCATATAAAAAAGCTAAGGGGAGATCTCGTAATGATCTATTGATCACACATAGAAAACCTAAAAGGGAAAAAATAACTAGAATCATTACTCAATACTCTAAACAGCATGAACAAAATAAACACATTTTTAGAAAGTATTGGCATCTTCTAAGTATGGATCCATCTTTGGCCCCATTTGTACCCAAACAACCGATGATTACATATATAAGGGCTCCCTCTTTGAGAGACCATTTAGTCCACAGTGAGTTCAAACTAGAGAGAAGGAACAGATGCAGAACCTTAGGTACCTTTATATGTGGTAGCTTCAGTTATTGCAAATACATGGACACAATGGCCTGTGTTGGTTTGCCCAATGACAATAAATTCAGGCCTAAACATTATGTTAACTGCAAAACTCCCAGCGTGGTGTATCTGCTCACTTGTGAATGCGGGTGCTACTACGTCAGGAAAACCAAACTTCAGTTGTGGAAAATAATTTATCGGCATTTGGTAAGCAATCAACAAAAAGGACCCTGAGCTTCCCCTTGGAAGACACATTGCCCTAGTTTATAGGGACTCTATGCCAAGGGTTACATTTTTAGCACTGGACCATATTCATTCAAACCCAAGAGGCGGTGATCTAAAAAAAAAAACCTACTACAGAGTGAGCTTAGATAGATATTCCCTCTTAAAGCTACATCACCCCATGGTTTGAATGAAGCTTTCAATTTCAAATCTTATTTGCCTGGTTTCCAATCAGGAGCTTGTGAACTGAACCTTTAAAATACAAAATGACATATCTGTCTATCTTTTATATCTTTTGTTTTCTACTATATGATTAAATTGCACATAAAAATGTACAGTTATCCTTATGTAAAATTGTAGCCATATTTATTCTATCTTGTACTCAATTAAAGAGGATTATTACATTAACATGGCCCTTATATTGTCTATAGCAATCAGTATCATATCCTCTTAGGTATTTATTCTTGCGCATTTAATGTATTGTATTTTCTTCTGCCCTAGGATGGATGGACATGATGGAGACCCTTGGGTGGACCGGCAGGTTCCTGAGGGAAACGGTAGTTGCACCACCTGGCGCACAAAGGCCCCCTCTGCTCCCCTTGTGGAGCATAGGTGGGCTTTTGGTAGGCCTTCAAGGATCGTATGCCTCCATCTGAGATGTGCGGTCCATAATGCGTTGGTAGCGTGATGCCGCGTGACTCCGCTCCTTCCCTTCGGGGGCAGACTGGCGCCGCGCGCCAACTCGCCGGGGTTCCTTTTAAGACGAGGCTCATTGCCAGGACGACAAGCACATTTAGCACACCAGTGGCCAGCTGATTTCCATTGCCAACCTGCCTAAGTGATAATTATCACTTATGGGTAAGACATATAACCATCACTCCTCAAAGGTCAGTCCAGACTGCATGGAGCTGATGGTGGATGTTACTGCTGAACAAATATTGGTGTTAGTTACGAGACAGGTATGATCTGATTACATTGAGACCCCTCCTTTTTTCTTTGGTTCTTTAACATATATTATGGCTATTCCAAAGGCAGAGATGGTTACCTGTATAGATGCTAACACTCCCTTTTATTCACATATAGGACTTACACTGAGAGACTTAGCATTGCTTTTTTTTTTTTTTTTTTTAATCTTATATCTGTAAACTTGAAACAAATCAAGGCAATGCCTAATTAACCAGGTCCTTCTGTGGTACAAGCTGACATATGGTATATGGCTGGAGGGAGTGGAATAAAGTTTGATAAGATTCGGGGCACCTGGAAAAACTCTCCACTTATTGACTAGAATATCTTTTTGGTTTTCTAAAACAGGATATGTAAAATGTGTGAGGCACTTTCAAATATTCTCTTCTACCTATATTTTATGGCTTTAAAATTGTAATCTTTTTTTTTTCAAAAACTATAAATCAAACAAAGATCACATAGAAAAGTGAATGTTCATTAATTTGTATTCTTTTTTTGATGTTACAGTACAGAAACACAGATGTATTTAATTGCATACCAGCTAAATATTTCAGAGTCTTCGTAGTTCATGTTCAAGGACGAGAGATAACAAACACGAGAATAATATTTTACAGCCCAGCTCCTAACACAACCTTTTTCAGTTGTACATCAAGTAGGGAAATGTTAAAATTGTTGCCTTGTGTTTTGCTGATTAAGTTTGGTTTGGTTACAGAACAGGAAATAACAAGAATCTTTGCATTAGAGACATGGAAAACAGTTATACTTTTTTAAGTGGGGAAAGAATAGACCTGTTTTTTGTTTTTTTTTTTTTGTTTCAATAATCTTTATTGAGATATATGAGTAAGAGTTGAACAATTAACAGAGGAAAAAAAAGACATCTGGAGCGGAGAAGGCCTACTCCATACTTCAACATGTATAATAATAAAACATACATGTAAAGACCAAAAGCAGTTTGCATGTAAATATCGACCACATGATGGTATGGTCAGCAATTCAGTATAATTTGCACATAAGGGGCGTCCTAGGAAGGGATAGGAGGGGGAAAGAAGGGGAGGGGGAGGGTAAGAGGGAGGGGGGGGCAGAGGCAAAGAAAACTAGTGCCAAAGGCTATAAACCGGTGTGATGCGGAAAAAGGAAATGGCTCTATTTATTCCTGGGGGTGTTATAAGCAGTGTGCTTCCAAAGGAGGATCATATATTATATTATTACATCAAGATATAGGTTAACAGCAGGTGGGGGCCCTGGAGTCCAGAAGCTAATACTGCCATTGGTTCTGAAATTTTTCAATTTTAAGATGAGTATTGATGAATAGATATTCCATGCCTAGGTGGTAATAGAGAATGTCAATGGTCATACAAATAGAAAGTCGGCAGCTATAAGTATATGTGTGATAATGGGATGAAATTTCAAGGGCTAAGTTGAAAGGCCTAGTCTGAAGAGAGTAAGAGGTAACATCTTGGATGAGGGTGCAATTAGTGAACAGTAGTGGTCTACTGTAATATCTAGCAACTAATTAGTGAGCACTTGTCAGGGAAATGTGCGTAGGAGAACTGGCAATGTTGCCAGTAATACTAATGGGCGCATCCAGCGCATTTCTGTATGCCATGGAGCAGGAATGGCGAACGCGCGTACGCAATGTGTGACAGATGCGGCCACTTGTTGGCCTATAAAAGACTGTGGTAGAATCCAATTAATAGCTGGATTGTTGTCAGCTCCCCTGTGTTCCTTTGCTCCTGTATTCTTCCCTGGACTTCCTTTTGTGAACCAGCTTGCTCCTGACTCCGTTTGATCTCCTCCTGGTATTGACCCTCTGGCTTGCTTCACCTTCAGGCTCCTGTTTGATTACCTGTGTATGACCCTGGCTTGCCTCAAGGACTCCTCTGCACAACCTATCAGTCTACCTGTGTATGACCCCGGCTTCCATTACAGACTTTGCTATTGCCTCCTGCCTTATTCTTGGACTGACCACCTGTGTTTGACCCCCAGCCTGGACTTACCTCTGCCTCCAGTCGTGCACAAGGTTGCCAAGTTCCTCGGCAATTCTCAAGAGACCCTTCAGGGGTGTGCCGCACTTAGCCACAGGGGGAGCCCTGGGACCAGGTACGTGACAGCAATATTGATGTGCAGTAACCTCTAGCAACCAATCAGTTAGCAGAAATGATGTGAAGTAACCTCTAGCAACTATTCAATGAGCAGTAATTATGTGCTGTAATCTCTAGCAATCAATCAGTGAGCAGTAATGAAAAGCATTAACCTATCGCAACCAATCTGTGAACAGTACTATTGTTCAGTAACTTCTAGCAACCAGTTAGTGAGTGGTAATGATGTGCTGTAACCTCTAGCAACAAATGAGTGAGACCTAATCTGTGCTGCAATCTCTAGTAACCAGTCAGTGAGCGGTAATAATATGCTGTATCCTCTGGTATCCAATCGCAATCGCTGCCGGATTTGATGCAGTAAACTAAGTATGTGTCTTCCTGCTATTTGTTATTTGTCTCAGAGAGGGGGGGGGGGGGCGTAATGGTAATGGATTGGAGCTAGCAGTGACGTCAACTAGCGCAGACTGAACTGCAGGCAAGATTTTATCCTATATCTCTCGATTTTATTGTCCTTGATGTAAGTGCAATTTTTATTTAGTAAACCAGCTTAATACGCATTAATATATAAAGCCTCTTCCATTATCTTTTATAACCACATGATGTGATTAACGAGATTAAGGAGCACCATAAGCCTGGATACGTTCCCTGAAGCTTGCTAACCACTTGTCTTCAGAGGCGTTTCCACTCACGCGCACATGATCTCTTGGTGGGATCATTTGATTCAGTAAGTGGTGAATTTTTACATATAGAGTACAGCGGTGACACACTTTCCATTGTGAATTATTTTAGCTGCACTATAAACAGTTTGTTGTATTTGCATGTAGGAAAGTTGGAGCATCATCTTTTCACTAAACACATTGAATTGTGGAGCTCTGGACTATTTATAAACATTTTGCACCATTTATTATTTGTCATTTTTTTGTGAACAGATCACGCTACTTATTCACCAAAAAATAATTTTTGATGTAATTCAATAGATACACCGTTTGAACATTCACTATTGTTTGATTTTGCTTATTGCAAATTGTTTATTGCATCTGTTACCTAATCAATTTTAGGATAATATCTCAGTCAAAAACAGTGCATCTTATGTATTATACAACTATATTACAATAGGCAGGGCAGGGGAGCTCTTGTTCTGGGAGGACATCATATGACGCCCCCCCTGGATCGTGCCTCACGCGCCCCATGTGCCACACTCTGGCACAATCTTTCACCTGCTGTGTCCACCGGACATGGCAGATGACAGATCACTGTACTAGCCCCCTGCCAATATCATGTGACTGCTGTGACCAATCACATCAGATCAAAAAACAGTTGTTCACAATGAAAGGCTTTGTTACCTGCCTTTCATTGTGTACTACTGGGATGAGCTTTGTCAAAGTCATCACATGATACAGACCGGGCAAATCATAGCCCATCTGTACCATATGATGAACTGTGGCTAATCAAAGCTAATTACAATACTTAACACTAATGCGTAGTTTTCATTCACAAAAAAATGGTTGCTTATAACTCTACAATTTAGTTATAAGCAACCAAAGTGTGTGAAAAAAAAATAAAAAATCCTGATCTTCATTGTTACTGTATGTTAAAAAAAAAAATAATAAAAAATAATTTATAAATGTTTTTTTTTTTTTTTTTTTTTTTTCAACATACTGTCAGAAGTCAGTGTCCCTGATCACCGCCACGCCAGTTATATGATGATGCAGTACTGATTGGTGACATTATGTAAAATATTTTTAATTTCCTTATTTTCCAAATAAATTGTGACAAAAAATTACAACTTCAAAAACTTGCCATACTTCTTACTAAATACCTTGGACTGCCTACTTTCCAAAAAGGGGTAATTTGGGGTTATTTGTATTGTCCTGGCATTTTCATGCCTCAAGAAATGAGATAGGGTGTCAGAACATCAGGGTTGATCAATTTTCAGATATACTGTATATATCATAGTTTGTGAACTCTCCTAACTTTCCTACAGACTAAATAATATACACTGATTTGGTTTATGTACACCAAAGAAATGTTGCAGTATACAATTTAGTCTAAATTTATGAAGAAAGATTATTTATTTGCAAAATTTTATAACAGAAACAAAGAAAAATGCAATTTTCTGTAATTTTTGTTTGTTTTACAAGGATAAAAAAAATTAGTGGTGATAAAATACCACCAAAAGAAAGCTCTATTTGTGTAAAAAATGATAAAAAGTTCCTATGGGTACAGCGATGCAGAGATGGAAACCATCCCCGCCAGAGGAAGACAGTGATTATCGCTAGTGGCTGCTATTGCAAGAGAATTAGGCAGGCTGGTCGATCGATCAACTTGGTACAGTCAGCCTGCCCATTAACAGTTCGAATCTTCAGCAGAAACTGGCTGAGGTTCGATCCGTGTATGGCCAGACTTAATACAGCTAAAGGGCTGTCAGGGACTCTCATCATGAGAGTTTGACTATGCCTGCCCTTTCCTGCCTAATCTGCCATTCATAGAAGCTGTACTACGGCTTCAGTAAATGACAGAGGATCTCTAAATGAGGGAGGTTTGAATGATTGATAGCTCTGCCTCCCCCTCAAAAATATCATTGGAAGTGGGCACTAACCTGGGGAACATGTACCAATATAAAAAACATTTTTTAAATAATTTGGCCAGGAGCAGTGATTTTTTTAAATACTGTAGTCAAACTGAAACGTTAAAAATTCCCAATTCTTTTTAATGGGGAGTGTCCTAATCCTGCCTGTGAGGGGATGCATCTCTGCGATGTACAGAAAGTGCTGCAGCAAAAAAAGTGTACAATTGCTGACAAATAACTCTGAGAGATGTCATTCACAGCTTTGTTTAAAAAAAAAAACAGCACACAAACCCCTCCAAGGGTCTGCTATGTATTTTGGGGGACCATTGTCATTTGTTGGCAATTTAGACTGCACCATTTTTTTTTTTTTTTTGTAAAAAGTAATTTTTGCTGTAGCACAAATACTAAAGCAAGAATGAAAATTGCATAGAGTCTCCCCAAAACACATACCAGACCCTCTGAGTCTAGTATAGATTTTAGGGGGGTACTTTAACCACTTGCCGCCTGCCCACCGTCAAAGGACGGCGGAGCGGTGCAGCCATTGTTTTCAGGCACATTCAGGCAGGGCAGGCGCACGATCGTGTGCGCTCCGCCCTGCACTGTCGGTGGTGGCGTGTCCCTGAGACACAGCGCGTTACCAGCAGGGGGGAAACAGCCAATGGGCATGGCTGTTTCCCACGTGATCGGCTGTGAATCCATTCACAGCCGTTCACAAATGTAAATACAAAGCAGTAACTCACTGTTACTAGCTCTTCTCCCCTCACACACCGTTTCCAGTGTGAGGAGAGCAGAGCCAGAAACAGTGATTTACTGATCTGTGTCTTGTGAGTGTAAAAGCACAAAAAAAAAAAAACCCTGTCCCCATACAGTCATCAGCCCCCCCAATTGCACCTGTCACCCAACAGTCACCTCATCAGTGCCCAGAAATTGCCACCCATAAAGTGCACCTGTCACCAGAGACAACCATCAGTACCGCCAGCGTCTCGTTGACCGTCACCTGTCACCCCATCAATCACCGTCACCTGTCACCCCATCAGTCATCGTCATCTGTTACCCCATCAGTCATTGTCATCTGTCAACCCATCAGTCATCGTCATCTGTTACCCCATCAGTCATCGTCACTTGTCACCCCATCAGTGATCGTCACCAGTCACCCCATCAATCATCGTCACCTGTCACCCCATCAGTCATCGTCATCTGTCACCCCATCAGTCATCGTCACCTGTCACCCCATCAGTCATCGTCACCTGTCACCCCATCAGTCATCGTCACCTGTCACCCCATCAGTGACCGTCACCTGCCACCTATCAGTCACCTGCCACCCATCAGTGATCATCCGCAGTCAACCGTCATCCGTCGCACAGCCCATCACAGCCAGCATGTCAAAAAAATGTACAGCAGCGAGGAGGCCCTTCAGGTATTCTCCATGACTGATGAGAGCACCGGGGAGCTCTCATCAGTATCCCAAACCAATTCCAAATCCTATTCGGAATTTAAAATTGCTAATAGTAGCGGATCGGAGATGGACTTGGAGGAAGAATGGATCTCTCCTAAAAGGGCACGGCGCTCTGGAAACCAGGCAGCCACAAGGGATACACCCCAGGATCCTATGCCCAGTGCCAGCACTGCCACCAGCAGTACACCCTAGGATCCTATGCCCAGGCCCAGTACCAGCACTGCCACCAGCGATACACCCCAGGAGCGAATGCCCAGGCCCAGCACCAGCGCTGCGGTATCACTCCCAATTTCAAATCCCCCTACTACCAGCACTGGAGTGTCACATCCCCCAAGAGCCAGGGCCACTACCCACCTCCCAGATGCTCTTGCCAACCCAAGATGGCTGCCCTCCAACTCGGGATCAGCAAGTATTCCCCCTTTCACCGCACAGCCAGGTGTGCAGGCCAATACCGAGAATTTCACATTAATTGGTTTTCTCCATTTATTTTTGCCCAACAATTTTCGGCAATTCATCGTGGATCAAATTAATCTCTATGCCCAGCATTTTTTTGTAAACAACCTCCAATCATCCTATTCCCATCCGTTTGAGTGGAGAGATTTGGCTTTGGAGGAGTTCAAAATGTTTTTGGGCCTCACGATAAACATGGGGGTTTAAAAAAAAAAATGAAGGACATGCCTATTGGTCCACCCACCCCATACACCATATGCCCATATATTCTTCCCTAATGTCCAGGTCCATGTATGAAATTATTATGCGCTTCTTTCATTTCAGTGACAACAGCCAGTGCCCCCCCCCCAAAATCATCCAAATTTTGACAAGTTATATAAAATTTGCCCCCTCTTACATTTTTTTTCCCAAAGTTTTGCAGAACTTTACATCCCTGATCAAAACGTATGTGTGGATGAGTCCCTGCTACACTTTACAGGCCGGCTAGGAATAAAACAGTATATTCCTAGCAAAAGGTCCAAACATGGGGTCAAATTATATAAACTGTGCGAAAGAGCCACAGGATATCTGTATGCGTTCCGCATATACGAAGGAAGAGATTCCCAGCTCGATCCCCCTGACTGGGCACAAACGGAAAGGTTGTATGGGACCTGGCTTACCCACTGCTGAGGAAAGGTTACCACATATACCTGGATAACTATTATACCAGCCTGCCCCTTTTCAAACATCTCTACCTTGAAAAAACCCTGGCCTGCGGAACCACCAGGAAGAACAGGAAGGGCTTCCCACAATCCTTGGTGAATAAAAAAATGAGAAAGGGGGAAATAGCAGCTTTGAGAAACAACAAAGTGCTGGCCTTGAGATGGAAGGATAGTAGAAATGTGAATATGATGTCCACCATCCATAACGACACCACAGTTGAGGTTCGAAGAAGAAGAGGTCCCATTCAAAAGCCAACGTGCGTCCAGGATTACAATCTTTACATGGGGGGGTTGGATTTTAATGACCAAATGCTTCAGCCCTACTTTGCAACAAGGAAGTCCCTTTTCTGGTACAAGAAAGTTTCAATTTATTTATTTCAATTGGCCTTTTATAATACTTATGTTATCTACGCCAAATCCACTGAAAGCCCCATCTCCTTCCTAAAATTCATTGAAGAAACTGACACGACCCTCATCTACCAACCAGGACCCCTCCCCCCAGAAAACCTTCGCTCTGACGCTGTTAGCCGACTTCATGAGCGCCACTTCCCAGACCACATTCCACCATCTAAAGCAGGCCGAAGATGCCAAAAAAGATGCCGTGTATGCAGCAAAAGGGGATTTCATAAAGATACCAGCTACCATTGTCTGGACTGTCCCTCCCAACCTGGCCTGTGCATTAGAGAATGCTTCAGACGTTATCATACATCCATACATTACTAGCCCATATTTTAATAATTTCCCCGTTTTCATCTGGGCTGACCATTTTCCTCATATAACCATGCCACTGCCTTCCACATAAACTGACCTTTTGGACTGCTTTCACGTGAACTGACCCTGGCTTGTTTTACCGATTATGCTTCTTCCTACTGTTTGGATTGCTTCCCTCTGAACTGACCCTGGCCTGTTTTATCAACTACGCTTCTGCCTGCCGCTTGGATTGCTTGCACATGGACTGACCCTGGCCTCTTTTACTGACTATGCTTCTGCCTACCGCTTGAACTGATCTATTGCCCTGCTACTGTAGTACACAGGGGTCTCACATATGTGAGGGGCTCCAGAGTTGTTTTTCCGGATGGAGAAAAACAATTTTTTGGTTTTCTCCGGGTTTCGTAAATTCCGGATTAGGGTCTGGAGTCCAGAGACTTCAAAGAGATTTGGGTGGGAGAAGCCTCTACCCCTGTCCCCAGGTCTTACCTAACCGAGGCCCTCAGCTGACTTACTACCATCATGCCTCTGCCTGCTGCATGATATTAGCTGTAGCAAGAGGCAGTATGTTAATGAAGGGCTGGAGAGTGGTACAATGATTGTCTGCACTGTACCGGGACCAATATTATGGCTGCGCTGACCATGTCTCTGCCTGGAAAATTCCTTTGGACAAATGCTGCGGCTGTGCTGATAATATCCCAGTATTGACTATAGACTATATTCCTGCCTGCTGCCTGGAAAATTGCTATTGTAGTCGCTAAGCATGTCCCTGCCTGCTGCCTGGACTAATGCTCTCTTCTGTGGACAACTGCACTACTAAAACCACAGGTAATACTTTTTTTTACACTTTCGTTTGTAAAATGTATTTTGTAGTGTAATTCTTGGTATGTACATGCTATGTGTTAGAAATATGAGGGGCCTTCAAAAATGATAGGTTGTCAGGAAATTAGATGTGTATTTTATGTTCTCAGAATGCCTGACGGTGCTACTTGAATGCTGGGCCTCTGTATGTGGTCAGGCTATGTAAAAGTCTCACACGTGTGGAATTGCCATACTTAGGAGGAGTAGCAGCATGTATTTTGGGGTGCAATTTTTGCTATATACATGCAACCACTTACCGACCGCCTAACGTCTATATACGTTGGCCATTTAAAGCTGAATACTGGGGTTACGGCAGCAGATAGCTGCCATAACCCTGGTATTTTTTTAAATGACTAAATGACGGGCGGTCGGCTTTCAGATAAGGGTGGTCCCAGTGACAGATTCGCAGCGGAATCACCCTTACAGTGCAGGGGAAGAGGTGCCCCCCTCTCCCGCCGCTTTCCGGACATTTTCCCAGCTTACTGGACCCGCCGGCAGCGGGGAAAACTATCCGGTCCCGGATCCTCAGAGACAGGAAGTCGAGTGAGGGCAAGATGGAAGTTTTAAAAAAGTTGCCTTTGGGGATTTTTCAGTACCAATGTTTGGCGCCATTCCGCGAGCGTGCGCAATTTTGAAGCATGACATGTTGGGTATCTAATTTCTCAGCATAACATTATCTTTCACATTATGGAAAAAATTCGGCTAACTTTACTGTTTTCTTATTTTTTAATTCAAAATTGAATTTTTTCCAAAAAAATTGCGTTTGGAAGACTGCTGCGCAAATATGGTGTGATAAAAAATATTGCAACGATCTCCATTTAATTTTCTAGGGTCTCTGCTAAAAAAAAATATATTATGTTTGGGGGTTCTAAGTAGTTTTCTAGCAAAAAAAAATGATTTTAACTTGTAAACACCAAGTGCCAAAAATAGGCCCAGTCTTAAAGTGGATAAATAGACAACTTTGTGTAAAGTGCTACTTGGATGTTGGGCCTCTGTATGTGGCTAGGCTGTGTAAAAGTGTCACACATGTGGTATCGCCATACTCAGGAGGAATAGCAGAATGTATTTTGGGGTGCAATTTTTGCTATGTACATGCTATGTGTTAGAAATATTGCATAAATGGACAACTTTGTGTAAACAAAATGCGTTTTCATTTTCTTTCCACATTTTCCAAAAACTTGTGGAAAAAAATTACATTTTCAAAAGACTCATTATGCCTCAAAGATTATACGTTGGGCTGTTTGCTTTCCAAAATGGGGTCATTTTATGGGGGTTTCCATTGTCCTGGTGCTCCAGGGCCTTCAAAATTGCGATAGGTTGTCAGGAAATTATATGTGTAATTTATGCTCCTAGAATGCCTGAAGGTGCTACTTGGATGTTAGGCCTCTGTATGTGGCTAGGCTGTGAAAAAGTCTCACACATGTGGTATCGACATACTCAGGAGGAGTAGTAGAATGTGTTTTGGGGTGTAGTTGCAAGTATACATATGCTGTGTGAGAGAAATAACCTGTTAATATGACAATTTGCAAAAGAAATCTTCATTTTGCAAAGAATTGTGGGAAAAAATTACAACTTCAAAAAACTCACCAAGCCCCTTGGAATATCTTGGAATGTCTACTTTCCAAAAAGAGGTCATTTGGGGGGGTATTTGTACTTTCCTGACTTTTTAATGTCTCAAGAAATGAGATAGGCCTTCAGTACATCAGGTGTGATCAAGTGTGATACATTTTCAATGATTAGCGCCATAGCTTGTGGACTCTATAACTTTCACAAAGACCAAATAATATACACCTATTTAGGTTATTTTTACCAAAGATAAGTAGCAGTATAAATTTTGGCCAAAATTTGTGAAGAAAAATTACTAATTTGCTGAATTTTATGACAGAAACAAAGAAAATACGTTTTTTCACAATATTTTCAGTTTTTTTATTTATAGCACAAAAAATAAAAAACCCAGTAGTGATTAAATACCATCAAAAGAAAGCTCTTTCCTGACAGACTCCATGGCAGCATACGTATCGGGTTTGGCCCCGCCTCCAAACCTACCCATAGGACATCACTCCCATAAATCTTTGCACCTGTTCAGCACACGTGTTCCTTTTTTGTCCTCCAAAGGATTACCTGTATCCTACCTGAAGATAGATTCTGGGTGATGGATAAAGTTATTATGGAAAGATCCACGCTTAGGATAGAGCAGGGTAGTAGGATAAGGGCACTAAAAAAGGTCAATCGGCTGCAGCCCACTTCGGAATATAATCCCAAAGGATTATACACTGAATATGCAAAAAAGGAGGGAAGTGTTTGGCGCTGCCAATATGTGTAGTAAATAAAGTGGTTCTTAAATTATTATATTATTATTATACCCGGTGTATTGTTTTTGTTGCAAAAGTGCAGTAGTATAACGTGTTATCACATAAAATTCATAGTTATATAAAACAGCATTAATTGAGTATAAGATGCTATAACATGTATAAAACAATATAAAATGAATAAAACTTGGTGCCTCTCAAGTGCAGGTAAGAAAAGTGATATTGTGATACGTGCAGTATGAGTGGTAAGCACCACCCAAATTTAAAGGAGAAAGAAAATGTGCCCACAATAATTAAAGTATACAAATGTATATAAAGTGAGCCAGAATAAATATAGTGTAGAAAATCGCTATACCGTGAAGCAAGAAAAAATATGTTATAAAAAATGATAATAAATCATCCAGGAGTATATTCAATATAATAAATGTGACAAAAGATATTGGAACCCGGCTGCGTGAATACGGTGAACAGTGCCAGGAAGTGATCAACAAAAAGTATCAGCCTTGAAAGGTCCCAAAAAACATAAAAAAGTGATCAAAAAATATATATAGTGTACCAATAAAAAAGTGATGAAAAAATTACAAATTCGAAGTGTATATAAATATATATGCCTTAAAAGGAGTATATTGCCAATAAAAATATAAATATAAGTCCTCAAAGCCAAATATAGTAAAAACAGTCCAAAGTGGTAGTAATAAGTGCCATAAAATTCTGGTGCCGCGGGGTGGATAGTAGTGGTGTAAATTGGTCAGGTGCTCCCCTCTGCCGTGGGTCCGGTGCTCCTCTTTCTAGTAAATACCAAGCTTACCAGAAAGATATCCCCACACAGGGGTAGAATGCAGGTCGATACTTTTGGGGTTCGCTCCCAAGGAAGGGGGTCCGGTCGCCTGGTTCGCTTAACACCTGGTCCACTTTGCTCAATCCCGTCACCCGTGTCCAGAATGGGTAATATATGTGCTATGGATGTCCCAACCTTATTGCTCCATAGTGGCCATCCCAGGACATATGCAAAGAAAATGCCTCTAATAGTGAATTAACGTTTAACAATCTTTATTCTATCCAAGTAAAAACAGGTACTCACATAAATAGCAGCAGAAATATGCAATCATATGCTATAGGAGCCGCAAGGTCCTCTTTAGCGGTGTAGCGATGAGCGGCGTTTGCTCCACCGATCGGATCTGCGTCCCAAGCCAGTACAATGAACAAAAAGCGGAAGTGATGCGGTGTGCACTCTACATGTTTCGTCGTAATGACGTCATTACGACGAAACATGTAGAGTGCACACCGCATCACTTCCGCTTTTTGTTCATTGTACTGGCTTGGGACGCAGATTCGATCGGTGGAGCAAACGCCGCTCATCGCTACACCGCTAAAGAGGACCTTGCGGCTCCTATAGCATATGATTGCATATTTCTACTGCTATTTATGTGAGTACCTGTTTTTACTTGAATAGAATAAAGATTGTTAAAACGTTACTTCACTATTAGAGGCATTTTCTTTGCATATGTCCTGGGATGGCCACTATGGAGCAATAAGGTTGGGACATCCATAGCACATATATTACCCATTCTGGACACGGGTGACGGGATTGAGCAAAGTGGACCAGGTGTTAAGCGAACCAGGCGACCGGACCCCCCTTCCTTGGGAGCGATCCCCAAAAGTATCGACCTGCATTCTACCCCTGTGTGGGGATATCTTTCTGGTAAGCTCGGTATTTACTAGAAAGGGGAGCACCGTACCCACGGCAGAGGGGAGCACCTGACCAATTTACACCACTACTATCCACCCCGCGGCACCAGAATTTTATGGCACTTATTACTACCACTTTGGACTGTTTTTACTATATTTGGCTTTGAGGACTTATATTTATATTTTTATTGGCAATATACTCCTTTTAAGGCATATATAATTATATACACTTCGAATTTGTAATTTTTTCATCACTTTTTTATTGGTACACTATATATATTTTTTTAAAAGAAAATAAGAGATGGCGCTCAGATGTGCATATAATAAGTAATGAACCCCAGTGCAGACTTGGGTGAATAGTCTCATGAACACTTTATTTGCATTGATCCAATGATTAAAACATGGTATGGGTTAAGCAAACACAGTCCTACTGCCCCTTGAAACCTCTGTACCTTCTCACCGATGCTTTTAGGAAATCCTTAGGGAACCGGTGGCTGCTGTTGGGACCTGGCTGGCAGATGGATAAGCAGATAGGGTCGCAGGCAGGAGGGCTCAACTGGTCTGATGTGCGGCCGCTTCTTCAGACTGGAGCCTCTGTGTCAGACTCCCTCGGCGTCTCGTGTAAGCATCGGGAGTCGCACTTTGATGACGTCACTGCGTGGGACCGAAGATCTGCTGTCGGCCGGCTCCGGAGTTACCCGGAGGTCAAGGAGGACGGGGGACTGGCTGGATTTGCTTCTGAAGAGCCTCCCGATCGCTACAACGACATGTTTCGCTACACTAGTAGCTTTGTCAAGTTGTGGCAAGAGGCGATGGGGGGCTCTAAGAAGCCAAGCGATGGGTGGGGTTTAGGCACACTGGCCAATAGGATGACCCCAAGCAGCTGTATCAGAAAAAGCACTATGAAAATCAATACAATAAAAAATAATAAATATAAAAGGGATTTGAACATGAAAAATAAATAAAAATGAAATAAATCACTCCAAAAACAAATAAAAAAAGAGAAATGAAAAAAATTGAAAAAAAAAAAAAAAAAAAAAGGAGGGGCAGAAAATAAACGAAAAATTATATTAAAAAATATATTAATGGTATATTGAAGGTCCAGAATGCTTCATGGGGCTAACAAAAGTCAGTATTCATAAATTAATATATCACAATTATATGTATATGGTTGTAATACCTTGTTATTCTGTTGACATACATAGATGAATCTAAAAATTAATAGGATAATAAATATGTGTCAGTTCCATAAAAATACATATCTATAAAATATATATGTATATATATAAAAAATAATTAACCCATGAGCACCTGAATCTCTATAGGCCAGCGGGCTTAAAATTTAAACGTCATTATTTCAGATTAAATATTACTTTAAAAATGTATTAATAAAAAATATGTTTGGATTATAAAATACGTCAGATAAGACAATTTACTTCTAATTCCTCGTTGAGGCCTTGAGGCGCTAAACAATTAAATTTAAAAATCCAGTATGTTTCTCTTTTGCATAACAGAGAAAAACGTTCATTCTCTGTCAGTGTTCCTTTCGGGATGCTTTCTATCGCCATAACTTCAAGTTTCTTGAAGTCTTTATTGTGGTATTTTGAAAAATGACGTGGGACGCTGTGCTTATCACATCCTTTGTGGATGAGCCGGCGGTGTTCTCCTATTCTTTTTCGCAATGTCCACATCGTGCGTCCCACATAGATCAATTTACATGGACATCTAAGCACATATATGACATATTCGGTCGAACATGTGATGACTTGTTCAATGTAAAAAGTATCGTCCCTATTGTAAATAACAGTACAAGCTTGTACTACCAACTGGCATGTTAGGCAGCCACGTTTTTTACACTGATATGTGCCTACGCGGTTATCGAAATAAAACCTAATATCGTTGGGGGCACGGGCCTGAGGCTTTAATTTGCTGGGAGCTAAAATGTTTTTAATTGTGCATGCTTTTCTAAAAGTCACTTGTGGTGCGGTGGGTAAGATGGGACCTAATCTACTATCAAGCTGAAGAATATTGAAGTGTCTCTTGACAATATGTGAGATCGCCCTGTATTGGTCGTTGTAACCAGTAATAAACCTTACGTTGTTCGTGTTACTAACTTGGTTCCTTTTTTGGGGTGGTTCAGGCTCCAAATGAACTTTGAAGGCCTCCTCGACGAGGGGTAAGGGGAACCCCTTGTCCAGGAAGCACTCCTTCATTTTAGTTCCCTGGTCACAATAATCTGCCCTTCTCGAACAATTACGGCGGAGTCTGTGAAACTGACCACCCGGAATATTTCGTTTCCATGCAGGGTGGTGGCAACTTGCATAGTGTAAATATGAATTCCCACTGGTGGGTTTTGAGTGATTCTTACTGATGATGCTCGGGCCTTCATGGGAAAGTACAAGATCTAAGAATACCAACTCACTAGGGTCAATAACCGATGTAAAGGATAGCCCCAGTGAATTGGCATTACAATGTTCCACAAATGCCCTAAAGGTCACTGTGCCACCACTCCAAATGAGAATGACATCATCAATATATCGTCCATAATAGACGACATATTGAGCAAAAGGGTTATTATTCCAGATATGGCGCTCTTCCCACAGACCCATGGTTAAGTTGGCATATACCGGAGCAAAATTGGCTCCCATAGCGGTACCCTTGATCTGTAGATAGAACTGGTTCAGGAAAGAAAAATAATTGTGACGCAAGCAGAACTCGATACAGTCCACAATAAATATGGACTGTAGGGAGTTAAATGAGCCAGAATGACTTAAGAAGTGTGTAGTGGCCTGAAGTCCCACTTCATGTGGTATTGACGTGTATAGTGACGTGACGTCAAGGGAGGCCCACATATAGTCATCCTCCCAAGTGTAGGACTTAAGGGCTTCTAAAACCTGTGAAGAATCTCTAATATAAGAGGGTAGTTCACATACTAAAGGTTGGAGGAAGAAGTCTAGGTATTTAGCAATACCACTCGTGAAACTATTTGTACTCGCCACAATAGGTCTCCCTGGTGGCCGTATCAAGGATTTGTGTACCTTTGGCAGGTGGTAAAAGTACGGAGTACTGACTTCACTTGGGAGCAAGAATTTTTTCTCTTTATCATTAATGACTCCTTGGTGCCACGCTCTCTCAACCATAGATCTAAGCTCGAGTTGGTATTTGGGAAGTGGGTCACAAGTCAGTTTGGTATAGGTCTCTGTGTCGGCCAGTAACCGATTGGCCTCACTGAGGTAGTCTATTTTGTTCTGGACAACCAAACTACCTCCCTTATCTGCCTGTTTTACTATGATCTCGTTATTGTTCGTTAGTGCCTTTAGAGCTACCTTCTCTTCTCTTTTTGATCACTTTTTTATGTTTTTTGGGACCTTTCAAGGCTGATACTTTTTGTTGATCACTTCCTGGCACTGTTCACCGTATTCACGCAGCCGGGTTCCAATATCTTTTGTCACATTTATTATATTGAATATACTCCTGGATGATTTATTATCATTTTTTATAACATATTTTTTCTTGCTTCACGGTATAGCGATATTCTACACTATATTTATTCTGGCTCACTTTATATACATTTGTATACTTTAATTATTGTGGGCACATTTTCTTTCTCCTTTAAATTTGGGTGGTGCTTACCACTCATACTGCACGTATCACAATATCACTTTTCTTACCTGCACTTGAGAGGCACCAAGTTTTATTCATTTTATATTGTTTTATACATGTTATAGCATCTTATACTCAATTAATGCTGTTTTATATAACTATGAATTTTATGTGATATCACATTATACTACTGCACTTTTGCAACAAAAACAATACACCGGGTATAATAATAATATAATAATTTAAGAACCACTTTATTTATTACACATATTGGCAGCGCCAAACACTTCCCTCCTTTTTTGCATCTGGGTGATGGATGTCTCTACCAATCGGGTATGGAGTTCTCCAATAAGCCCCAGCTGCTGCGGGGTATGGAGTAGGGGCGAAGATGCATGCAGCCTTTGACCAAAAAGCCCAGCTGCTGCGGGTGGCCGGTACCCTAAGAGTGACAGAAGTCCAGTGTGTGATCATCCATCCCTGGTGGCCAGCGGTTCGTGAGTACATCTTATGGATATCTCCATGGCAGCTATGCTTTGTGCTTACTTATAATGCCTTTTGTGTGTTACCTTAATTTCTCCTTGATCCCTGGTGGCTAGTGGTCTGGGGCCGGTCAGCGATCACTTCCTGATCGGCCGCCGGTTCGGTGCGCTACTGCGCATGTGCGGGTGCCTCGGGAATGAGGCTTGGTTCTCGCGCATGCGCAGTGGCAACGCAGCGCATGCGCAATGTCTTTTTTCAAGCGGCGATCGCTGATGACGTCATGGGGCGCCATATTCCAATCCCCAAAGCTGTCAGCAGTGGCTGTGTGTGTATACACTGCTGATAAGGAGACGTTTGTGTGTTTGCCAGTCGGTTTCTCGTTGGGGTGTCCTTACTGCTGCATTGCTGCCGCTCTGCCTGTTCCCCAGCTGGTTTCCTGGTGAGTAACTGGTCCCCAGTTTGGGAGCTCCCCCATTTCTGCTTCCTTTCTGACATCGTTGTCCGGCTCATCCCTGTAGGTCAGCGCCAGAATGGAAGCCTCTCTGCCTTCCGGTGGTCAGCCCGCCCTTAACAGGTATTAGGGGCTTTTCAGGATGGGGGTGTGGGTTACGGGGGGATTGGAACTCAGGGGTTCCTAGCTTCCTGTTTGTCTTTCCTTTTGTTTTTTCTTATTGTTTCAGCCCTTCTCGTTTAGAGACTCGGCACTCCTCCCAAAGGAGTGAAAGGCATTCAAGTTCCCACCACCGGCACTATTCTCGGAGGTCCCCATCGGGCTCCCAACACCATAAGAGAGCTCCTGGGAGAGTTGGGAGAAATTATCTCAGAGGAGTGGAGTAAGGTGGAACGAAAGAATTCCTTAGTCTCCAAGATGGCCAAATTATACCCTTTCAAAGAGGAAGATGTTAAAAATCTTGAGTCTCCTCCTTTAGTAGACGCAGCAGTGATGAGACTGGTCAAGCACGTGACCCTTCCCCTGCAGGATACGGTCTCGTTTAAGGATCCGCTGGATCGAAGAATGGATTCCGACTTGAAAAAGATTTATCTGACGGCAGGTATGGCCTGCAAACCGGCCCTGGCTTTAGCCGCTCTATCCAAGGCTATGGAATCATGGACTGACGTGGTGGATGAATCTCTCAGAACAGTGTCGGAAGAGGTTGCCAGGATTTCCCCAATCCAGGAACTTAGGCTGGCCTCGTCGATTCTTGGGGAGGCTTCCATAGATCTGATCCGACTGTTGGCCAGAGTTATGCTGTCCTCAGTCACAGCTAAGAGGGCCCTATGGCTTCGCCCTTGGGTCGCTGATCCGGCATCAAAACAAGTTTGGTGCCGTATTCCCTTTGAGGGGTCCTCCCTTTTCGGGAACAAGCTAGATGAGGCCATAACTCGGGCTACGGGAGGGAAGTCTGGGTTTTAATGTTAAGAAGGGGCAGCCTAACAGGAAGTTTGTCCCAGATCGGGCCAGGGAGGCTCGTACTTACAGACCTGGTCGAAAATTTAACCGAAATTGGAGGTCCAGACAATCTTCCAGGAAGACTTCAAAGAATGTCTCCTCAGGTGACCGCGAGCCCACTAAGTCTTTTTGAAGTTGGGCCCGCTCAGGCATGCCAAGTGGGAGCACGTCTACTCTCCTTCCGTCATGTCTGGGCGGCTTCGATTCGAGACCCCTGGACCGTCAGGATGGTGTCTTCAGGTCACAAGTGGGTCTTCAAAGAGATGCCAGGTTCAAGATTCCTGCCTACTGCTTTACCATCCCTAGTAGAAAGGCGTCAAATTTTACTTTCTTACCTCGAGTCTCTCATTGCTCAAGGGGCTGTCATCTCCGTTCCAGAGTCCGAGCGAGGCCAGGGAATCTACTCTCCGCTTTTTCTGGTTCAAAAGAAAAACGGGTCGTGGAGACCAGTCATAGATCTGACTTTCTTAAACCAGTTTATAAAAAAAGAGAGATTAAAAATGGAGACCCTGCTATCCATACAACAAGCATCGGGACTATGGTCGCAGTAGTCCCCATGGTGAAGTGGGCCCTGTGGAGGATGAGACCCTTTCAGAAGGGTTTCCTGCAACAGTGGGATGCATGGCACCTGGATCAGCCTATCTTTCTGACTCCAGCTATGAGGGCGAGTCTCTCTTGGTGGTTGTGCAAGGATCACCTGCTGAACTGCCACTCTCTGAGGCCAGTTCTGTGGGTAGTGATCACCTCGGATGCCAGCAACATGGGCTGGGGTGCCCACTGCCTGTCGGAGGTGGCTCAGGGCAGGTGGAGTTTTCCTACTCAAGGGATAGTATCCAACGTCCTGGAACTTCGGGCAGCATTCCAAGCTCTACGGGCGTTCTCTCATCTGACAAAGGATCAACCTGTCATGTTACGACTGGACAACACCTCAGCGGTAGCGTATGTGAGGAGGCAGGGAGGAACGCGCAGCTGGTCCCTATTGAGGGAAGTGGAGCCGATCGTGTCATGGGCACAAAGAAATCTTTCAGATCTCTCTGTGGTCTATGTTCCAGGAATCCAGAATGTCCAAGCGGATTTTCTGTCCAGAGTAGACCTGGACAACAACGAGTGGTCCCTTCACAGAGAAGTATTCAACTGGATTCTGTCTTTGGGGTTCTCCCCAGAAGTAGACCTCTTCGCCTCCCCCTGCAACCACAAGCTACAGAAATACTACACAAGGTTCAGGGATCCCCAGGCATTCGGGGTGGACGCCCTCTCGGATCAGTGGAGATTTCACAGAGCATACGCATTCCCACCAGTTCCGATAATATTACAATTCCTTCGGAGACTCAGGTCGGAGCCAGTAGAAATAGTGGCGGTGATTCCCTTCCGGCCCAACAGGCCATGGTTTTCCCTTCTGACTCTTCTAAGTGTCCAAGACCCAATTCCACTGCCCATCAGACCGGATCTGCTGTCCCAGGGGTCTGTGCTCCATCCATACCCGGCTCGTCTACATCTGAGGGTCTGGATGAAAGGAGGAGGTTGCAGACATTAGGCTGTCCTGAAGATGCAATTTCTACCCTCCTCAGTGCCAGAAGAGACTCGACAAATAGGGTCTACCAGAGAATCTGGTCGAGATTTTCCTCACAGTTGGCTGCAAGGCCTGATCCTCAGTCTTCCATCAAGATCCAGGATGTGCTGAGCTTCCTGCAATCAGGTCTGTGAGTTCCCTCAGGGTTCAAGTATCGGCTATCTCAGCCTTCACAGGTATCTCCTGGGCCAGTCATGCCTTAATACGACAGTTCTTTAAGGGAGCAGTGAGAATTAGGCCTCAAAGAAAGCCAAGTGGGACCTTCCTCCAGTGCTGGATTTCCTATCAAATCTTATTCAGGACACATCTGAGTCCATTACCATCAATGAGCATACTCTGATGACAGTTTTTCTAGTAGCTGTAACTTCAGCAAAGAGGGTATCAGAAATTGGGGCCCTTGGGGCACAAGAGCCTTTCTTGACATTCTTTCCTGATAGAGTGGTACTTATTCCCATGTTGGATGCGAGACCAAAAGTGACCTCGGTGTTCCACGAAAACGTTGAAATTGTGTTACCTACTTTCAGACAAGAGGAAGACTCTCCAGTTCAACCACTGTATGTTGGTAATTGCATCAAGAAGTATCTGGAAGCCACATCATCTTTCAGAAAGTTGGAGTATCTTTTTGTCACCTTTCACGGCAAAAACAAAGGCTCAAGGGCCCCTACGAGATCTATCTCCTCGTGGATCATTCAAACCATCCAGTGGGCTTATAGGGCTAAGGGCTTGACCCCTCCAGCAGCAGTTACGGTTCACTCGACGCGGAGCGTTTCTACTTCATGGGCAGTTTCCAGACACGTGGCTCCTGATGTAGTCTGTAGAGCAGCGGCATGGTCCTCAATTAATACATTTCTGTCCCACTACTGTGTTGAGCCAGCGGCTCTTTCTTCTGTGAATTTTGGTTTGCAAGTCTTGTCTGTTGACAAAGTGAATTAAACTTATTTCTGTTCAGCACCTGCCCACCCTGTGTGTACGGCGAGTTATTTCCCGATACGTATGCTGCCATGGAGTCTGTCAGGAAAACGGAAAATTGATATCAAATACTTACTGTAATTTTCCTTTCCTGATGGAATCCATGGCAGCAGGAGTTCCCTCCCGATGTCTGTGGAGGATAGTTACAGAACACGTGTGCTGAACAGGTGCAAAGATTTATGGGAGTGATGTCCTATGGGTAGGTTTGGAGGCGGGGCCAAACCCGATACGTATGCTGCCATGGAGTCCATCAGGAAAGGAAAATTACGGTAAGTATTTGATATAAATTTTCCGTTATTTGTGTGAAAAAAAGGACATAAATTGTTTATGGGTACAGTGTTGCATGAGTAATTGTCATTCAAAGTGTGAGAGCGCTGAAAGCTGAAAATCGGTCTGGGCAGGAAGGGGGTGAAAGTGCACTGTAGGCAAGTGGTTAAACAAAAAAAGACAAAAAAAAGTGTGAGGTCCTCCAAGAAATGGTGGGATTTTAAGGGGGACTCCATGCAAAAAACAACAAAAAATAGCACAAGGTCCCCCTAAAAATCCACAAAAGACCCTTAATCCAAGCAAGAAGCTTGGCTGGCAATGAAAGGAAGGGGAGTGAGTGTGCGCCCCTTCACCCCTAAACTTTACCAGGCTAAAAGTTGATGAGGACAAGGGCCTCCTCTTCACAACCCTTGCCCTGTAGTTGTGGGGTCTGCAAGCAGAGGGCTTATCGGAATCTGGAAGCCCATTTTAACAAGAAAAAAGAACCCAGAGGCACTCAGATACCACCCCCAAGTGAATGAGTAGTGGGTACATAGTACGCCCTACTCATTCACAAAAAACAAGTTGTAACCTACGGATAAATACATCCAAAAGTTTGACGAGTTCTTTACTAAAAACAATAAAAATCTAAAAAAAAGTCCCTTGTAAATATATCATCATCACATCGGGCAGTGATGCAGATCTATGTCAATCCCAATGCCTGATGAACGACGATGCATTGAAAGAAAAAAAAAACACTGCTGAGACACATCCCACTTGTTGGATAGTTGCCCAGCGAATGACAGCTGTTAAATACAAGGGAGTGGGAGTCTCCTGGTGATGTAATTGACTATATATGGATATGACCATGAACAATCAGTGATGTCACTGGAACCCCACCCCTTTGCTTACATGACCTTGAATCCCTGGTCATGTAAGTGAACGGGGCCAGTGACATCACTGGTTGTTAAGGACTTGGAGGTTTCGGCACCCACTGGTGTAACAATGGTGAACAAAAGTTGAAGTGACACTGAACCAAAATGTATTTATTAAATAAATGCAAAATGTCTAAATATAACAAGAATGTATCTTCTATCTCTCTATTCTGTTTCATCTCTCATATGCAAGCTTGTTTCTGCTGTTCTCAGACTTCCTGTTCTAGGGTGGCTACGTTTGTTCTCCATGCCCCCCTTGTGTATGTGAACATAGCTACCTTTCCTGTTCTTTCGCGAGATGGACTGCACATCTACCTGCAGACACATTCAGCTCTTTGGGAGTTGTTGTCTGCATAGAGCAGGTCGTGTGACCAGGAATAATGGCATTGCTTTCTCTACCCTAGTATCGGTGAAGTGCATCAGTGAAGGACTGGGGAGCAAGCACAGGACATGAAGAAGCCTGAAAACAATAGTATGAGACTTAAAAAAAAAACACAGCCATGGTATACTTTTATTTTAGAACAATGAATATAATAAAAATGAGTTTAGTCACTTTAACTATTATGAGTGGCAAGTTGCTAAGGCTCCATGTACACGGGACGCTGGAAATGGCCGTTTAGGAGCAGTTGGGCGTTTTTTTCAGAAGCCCCTGAACCCATTTACATTTTATCTTATCTGTCCATGTACACCAGGTCGTTTACAGTCATTTGCAGGCAGTTGCGTTCAGGGACTGTTTTTAGAACGCAATTATTTGCGTTCGAACGTGTGTTTCCCGGCGTTTCAAACGCACAAACGCGTCCGAACGCGTCTAAACGCGCCTGAACGCGTCTGAATGCGATGACCCGCGTTTAGCGTTCGCGTTTTTCCATTTTAAAGGGGAATAATTTTTTTGACCTCTAGGAACGCTTCTAAACGCAAACGCCCGCAAACGCTGCTAAACGCCCGCTAAACGCAGGTACAAACGCAACCGAACGGACGTTTCAAACGTCCTAAAAATTCAAGCATTCAAAGGGACTTTTAACAACGTCCCGTGTACATGGAGCCTAAGGGTTTGTTTAATTTGTTATATTATTAACCGCTTGCCGACTGCGCACAGTATATTTACTGCGGCAGTCGGCCCCGGCCAGGCAGAGTGACGTAGGTCTACGTCGCTCGCCTGTCACTCCTTCCAGAGCCAATAGCGGGCGGGCGGGCGCGCGCCCGCTGAGGCGCGCGCCCGCCTCGGCTCGTTCACGGAGGAGTGCGGGAGTGTGACTGGCGGACCCGATGTCCGCCGGTCACACTACGATCGCCGGTACAGCGGGAGAAAGACAGAGCGGCTTATGTAAACAAGCCGCCTGTCAGTTCTCCCTGTGTAAAAGTGAAGATCAAACAGTTCTACTATGTAGAACTGTTGATCTTTGTTTTTACACTAGTAGACCTGTCCCTGCACAGTTAGAAACACGCCCCTAGGACACACTTAACCCCTCCCTGTCCAATACTGTTAACCCCTTCCCTGCCAGTGTCATTTTTGCAGTAACAGTGCATATATATAGCACTGATTACTGCAGTAATGTCACTGGTACCCCCAAAAGTGTCAAAAATGTCAGTCAAGGGTCCGATCTGTCTGCCGCAATGTCGCAGTACCGCAAAAAAAATCGCAGATCGCCGCCATTACTCGTTAAAAAAAAAAACACCAAAAATGACAAAAATCTTTCCCTTTGTTAGTAAACGCGATAACTTTTGCGCAAACCAATCAAAATACGCTTTTTGCGATTTTTTTTACCAAACATAGGTAGCGTAAAACAAATTGGCCGAAAATTTTAAAAAATTTTGATTTTTACATTTTTTTTTGGGGGAATTTCATATAAAAAAAAGTGAAAAATATTGTTGTTTTTGCAAAAATTATGCTCTTTTTTTGTTTATAGCGCGTGATCAAAAAATCGCACAGGTGATCAAATACCACCAAAAGAAAGCTCTGTTTGTGGGAAAAAAAGGACGTGAAATTCGTTTAGGTACAGCGTCGCACGACCACGCGATTGTCCGTTAAAGTCACGCAGTAAAAAATCGCAAAAAAACCCCTGGTCTTTTAGCAGGAAAATCCTCCGGTGGTAAAGTGGTTAATGTATATATCTTCTATTATTTATTCATATACAGTGCCTTGAGAAAGTATTCGGCCCCCTTTAACTTTGCGACCTTTTGCCACATTTCAGGCTTCAAACATAAAGATATAAAACTGTAATTTTTTGTGAAGAATCAACAACAAGTGGGACACAATCATGAAGTGGAACGATATTTATTGGATATTTCAAACTTTGTTAACAAATAAAAAACTGAAAAATTGGGTGTGCAAAATTATTCGGCCCCTTTACTTTCAGTGCAGCAAACTCTCTCCAGAAGTTCAGTGAGGATCTCTGAATGATCCAATGTTGACCTAAATGACTAATGATGATAAATAGAATCCACCTGTGTGTAACCAAGTCTCCGTATAAATACACCTGCACTGTGATAGTCTCAGAGGTCCGTTTAAAGCGCAGAGAGCATCATGAAGAACATTGAACACACCAGGCAGGTCCGAGATACTGTTGTGGAGAAGTTTAAAGCTGGATTTGGATACAAAAAGATTTACCAAGCTTTGAACATCCCAAGGAGCACTGTGCAAGCGATAATATTGAAATGGAAGGAGTATCAGACCACTGCAAATCTACGAAGACCTGGCCGTCCCTCTAAACTTTCAGCTCATACAAGGAGAAGACTGATCAGAGATGCAGCCAAGAGGCCCATGATCACTCTGGATGAACTGCAGAGATCTACAGCTGAGGTGGGAGACTCTGTCCATAGGACAACATTCACGTATACTGCACAAATCTGGCCTTTATGGAAGAGTGGCAAGAAGAAAGCAATTTCTTAAAGATATCCATAAAAAGTGTCATTTAAAGTTTGCCACAAGCCACCTGGGAGACACACCAAACATGTGGAAGAAGGTTCTCTGGTCAGAGGAAACCAAAATCAAACTTTTTGGCAACAATGCAAAACGTTATGTTTGGCGTAAAAGCAACACAGCTCATCATCCTGAACACACCATCCCCACTGTCAAACATGGTGGTGGCAGCATCATGGTTTGGGCCTGCTTTTCTTCAGCAGGGACAGGGAATATGGTTAAAATTGATGGGAAGATGGATGGAGCCAAATACAGGACCATTCTGGAAGAAAACCTGATGGAGTCTGCAAAAGACCTGAGACTGGGACGGAGATTTGTCTTCCAACAAGACAATGATCCAAAACATAAAGCAAAATCCAGTTTTTTATTTGTTAAAAAAGTTTGGAATATCCAATAAATTTCGTTCCACTTCATGATTGTGTCCTACTTGTTGTTGATTCTTCACAAAAAGTTACAGTTTTATATCTTTATGTTTGAAGCCTGAAATGTGGCAAAAGGTTGCAAAGTTCAAGGGGGGCGAATACTTTCGCAAGGCACTGTATTTTAAAATCTTTTTTTATACTTTTTTTTTCTGTTTCTGTGTGTGGGGGCTGGATCAGATCCCCCTGACCTGATCCAGTTCCCACATAGAAAAACAGATTGCAAAAAGGGTAAATAAAATAATTAAATAATAGATCAATAAATAGAAGATACTGTAAATACATTAATAAAATACAAATAAAATAACCCCTCCTATTAATCCTGAGATCCCAGCAGATATGTTGGGAGACTCTGAATGAGTTTTGTGTTTCTTGTAAGATCAACAAACTCTCATACAAGTGTGCATAATGTCTTTCAGATTGCAAATCCAAAAAAATAAAAAGCAACGTCATGCTAACTTCTGTCTTCACACTAATGATTTTTGCAAACATACAGTAATAATTTCCTCTGTGTTTTTCGTGATGTAATGTCAAACGTAGAATAAAAGTCTCCTAAGAAATCAGTCAAAATTTTATGGCATTGTCTTGCAGGTTTTTTTTTTTTTTTCCAGTCGTTTACAAATGCTTTAAAGGAATTGTATTTTTTTTTTTTTACAGTATGCGGCCCCTAAAAGACCCGCTTCCTGCTGAATGGTATTTTTGAAAACATTATTTTGCATTCGTACATGTTCCACATGGCAATGCCCAGCTAAATGTTCCATATTTTACCAAAGTCTTTTAAATTGTGTTGAAAACAGCCAGAAAAGAATACAAGAGTTGGCTCACATAGAGTTCAGTGGGGGTTTTGGTGGTTTGCATATTTTTTGATGTTTGGTTTGACCCAAACTTTGCTTGGTTTGCTCATCATTACACAGTGCCAGCAGAAAAAAATTGCTAGATAAAAATGGCTCCTAGCACTAGCAGCAGTTGTTACCTATGGACTTTATTCCTAGGTTGAAATCTCTTCTGTATGGGGTTTATACTGCAGGAATTTTATATTACTTACTGAACAGGGTTGGGCCCCTTTCACACAGGGCGGTCTCAGTAATGCGCATCTCTCCGCTGATCCCCACTGGGTGGGCGGATAGCAGACCTTTGTCTGCTCCGCAGAGCAGACATGGATGCAGCCCTGCTGTTCTCTATGGGGTGGATGGAAATGGACCACCTGTCAGTTTCCATCAGACTGTCATCCAATCCACAAGATGGATAGGAAATTGATTACGCCTCCGTCTGTTTTTGGCAGACAGGAACCCACAGTTCGGCCGGCTGCTCTTTGATCGACTCTTTGATTGACTCTATGACCTTGAGGGACCTGAGCCACATCATGACGTCACTTCCGGTCCAGGCTGGAAGAAAATAATTGTTTGTTTTTTAAAGTGATAATTTTTTTTTTTTTTTTTAACTCTCACTTCTAAAGGTAAATAAATCTCTTATTTACCTTTAGAAGCATAAGATAAAAAAAAAAAAAAATATCTATCACTTTAAAAAAAAAAAAAACAATTGTTTTAGGGTCTATTTGACCCCAGATCTCTCCAAAAAAGAGGTCCCGTCAGCCTTATTTCTATTACAAGGGATGTTTACATAAAAAAAAGAGACAGTGTGAACGCATACGTAAGTCGCGCAGGCATATGTAAACGGTATTCGAATCACGCATGTGAGGTATCACCGTGAGCATTAGAGTGAGAGCAATACCTCTAGACCTACTCTGTAACTCTAAACAGGTAACCTGTAATGGCATTTAAAGCGCCGCCTATGGAGAGTTTTAGGTAGCGTAGTTTGTCACCATTCCACGTGCGTGCGAAATTTTAAAGCGTGACATGCTAGGTATCTATTTACTCGGCTTAACATTATCTTTCACATTATACAAAAGAAAAATTGGAAATTGCATGACATATAAAAAATGCCATTTTATTCCCTAGGGTCTGCTAAAAAAATGTATAATGTTTGGGGGTTATAAGTAAATTTCTAGCAAAAAATAATGATTTAAACAAAAAGTGCCAGACAAAGCCTGGTCGGCAAGTGGTTACACCCATAATATGATTATGGTACAAAGCATTGCAAAGTTATTTACAACATCCACAACTGGTTAAAGTGGAACTTTAGTCAGAAAATTAAGTTCTGCTAGATCCCTTCAGGCCTGCCCATTTTGCAGGTATAGCTATGTAAAACATTAAAAATAATTGACTATACTGTTTAAAATCCAGTAATACACTGTCTCACCATGCTCTGCACATGCTCTGTTGCTCTCCCATTTTAGGCATTTTTTAGGCACTGCTGAGTTTGTAGAGGCCAATCTGCTGACAGCCTTCAAACAGAATTTAACCCTTCTATCCTTTACATCCAAAGAAGCTGCTTCTGTTTGATCTGCAACTGCCATGATGCTGCACATGTGATCAGTTATGACACCAGCCATTTGATGGCTTGACAGTTTGGTTGAACAAAAAACAAAACTGTACTGGTGAGATACTAGGTGGCCCTTAAATGGAAAAGCATTGATCCCCATCTCTGGAATTACATGTGAACATCAGAGATGTTAACTTGATGAAAAATCCCAAAGCCCACCTTTATAATTTACTACATAAATATAACAAAAACTCTGGGAGCTGTGGCATACTGTAGAAATAGTTGCATAATTACTGTGGGACCAGTCACTTGGAGTGGTCACAAATCACAACACCTTCTTCTTACCTCTCCCCTTTGTAAGGTCTGGACACAAACACTCCAGTCAGAGTATATAGTGAGTATTTGCAGCTTCACCAGTGGCAGACCCCTTTTCCTTAAGGCAAGCAGGCCTATAAGTACTAGGTTGCCCCCAGGACTTAGTGCACAAGGAAATGTACTCTGGGTGTAGAATGTCAGAAGCAGAACCAAGATAAAAGAGTATAGAGGTACAAATTAGTAATGGAAGAAACAAATTGGCGGACACTCCAATGGAGTCAGGGCTGGTGGCAGGCACTGCGTGACTTTAACGGACAATTGCGCGGTCATTCGATGCTGTACCTAAACTAATTTGACATCCTTTTTTCCCCACAAACAGAGCTTTCTTTTGGTGGTATTTGATCACCTGTGCGATTTTTGATCATGAGCTATAAACAAAAAAAGAGCAACAATTTTGCAAAAATAACAATATTTTTCACATTTTTTTATATGAAATTCCCCCCAAAAAAATGTAAAAATCAAAATGTTTTAACATTTTTGGCCAATTTGTTTTCTGCTAGATATGTTTGGTAAAAAAAAAATCACAATAAGCGTATTTTGATTGGTTTGCGCAAAAGTTATTGCGTTTACTATCTAAGGGAAAGATTTTTGTCATTTTTGTTGTTTTTTTTAAAGAGTAATGGCGGCGATCTGCGATTTTTTTTTTTTTGCGGGACTGCGACATTGCGGCGGACAGATCGGACCCTTGACTGATATTTGTGAAACTTTTGGGGGTACCAGTGACATTACTACAGTAATCAGTGCTATACATATGCACTGTTACTGTAAAAATGACACTGGCAGGGAAGGGGTTAACTTTATTGGAGAGGGAGGGGTTAAGTGTGTCCCTAGGGGCGTGTTTCTAACTGTGCAGGGATGTGGCTTTACATGTAACAGCACAGATCAACGGTCCTACATAGCAGGACCGTATGATCTGTGCTGTTACACAGGGAAGAATGACAGGGGGCTTTGTTTACATTAGCCACCTGCCTTTCTCCCTTCACAGCGGACGATTGCAAGTGACCAGCAGACATCGGGTCCGCCGGTCACTCGCACGAGGTGTCCGTGAACGAGCGGGGGCGGGAGCGCACCTCCGGCGACGCGCGCTCGCCCCCTATTGGCTTACAGGCTAGTGACGTACCCATACGTCACTTTGCCTGGCCGGGGCTGACCGCCGCAGTATATGTACTTGCGGTGGTCGGCAACCAGTTAATAGAGATCAGGGCAAGCAGCAGACTGCAGAAGTATACAGTGATGTTGCATAGGTCAGGGCCCGTAACAGACATTAAATGTATCCAAGAACATAACAAGGGTCAGGACAGACAGCAGACAGTAGAAGTATCCGTCACTGTAGCAAAAGGTCAGCAACGGGTGCAAACAGAGTATTCAGGTGCACTTGGTTAGTAGAGTAGAAAAACACTATCACAAACCCCAAGGCACAGATTGATGCCTAGATAAGGTTCCTCCTGTGCAAATGACAAATTCCAGAATGTGTCCACAGTTTTTGTACAGCAACTGACCATGAATCTGGTCATAATACACAGAGCAACTTATGGGAGGAGCTGGGAGGATGCATTCCATCAACAGAGACACAAGCCGAGAAGTGGAGCGATGATGCGTCTTGTTGCCCAGCAACTGGGATGCAGGTCAAAGATAGGAATAAAGCCTTAAGCTGGCATCAAGGCCTGCAGGTGAACAGGTATGTTTGGATCTGCCTGGCAATGTAACTTCCAGTTCCTGTTTCTGTTCTGCTTTATTTTCTCCCTCATAAGATTTCACACTTTTACAAGTATTTATCAGTACAATTCAGCCACTATAGCGAGAAAGGAGACAGAACAGTAGGGAAACATAAATAACCTAAATAGACTTAAAAAGGAAATCTTGCTTTAGAAGACAAAGCTTTATTAGTATTATAAAACTATAGCATTTCATTCTAGCTGTGTTCATTCTTTATAAAGAGAACCATAATTGGTCATGTCAATCAAGCTACACTGAATTGTATGCATGCTCTTATTTCATGTTAACACAATAGGGGTGGAAATAAACCTAAAGTCAAAAGTTTTATTTTAGTTTTGGATAGAATAGAGAGGGATTAGAACATCTATCAGTTTTTATTGCTGTCTGTGCCCCCGTAAGGGAGATTCCCACTCTCTTTAATCCTGTTTATCATTTACCATTATCATTGTAAAAAAAAAGTGAAAAAAAAGAAAGTCCCAAATTTTGAGTCAACATCAGAACAGTAATAGGGAAAATTTCTAATGGGGACACTAGTTCTGGTGACAACCAGGGATTCCCTAATTTTTTAGGGATTTCCTCTCACTTCCTGTTTTGGTTATGGGACAGGAAGTAAAGGGTAATCTCCTCTATAAGAGGGAAGACAGCGCAGCGCCTTCTAAGTGCAGCAAGACATTTATTGAAGTATGTGCAGCAGTATTACACTCACATTTAGTCGGTGAATAAGATGCAGTTAGTCAAGTAATGTTGATCATCAGGAGCATCACTGGAGCGGGTCCTCGTGGTGGAGGCAGTGGATCCCGGTGAGAGCGGCAGGGGGGTTCCTCCGTGTGTACAGGGATGGCCTCGGTGGTGTCCGTGGGCTCCTCGTCAACTGGTGGAACGCTGGCACTCGTGGGTCCTGGGATCCTGAAGTCACTCCTGGCGGTGATGAGGGATGCTACGGCGACGCGTTATCGGAGCATGCGCTCCTTCCTCAGGCCCTCACGGCCTGAGGAAGGAGCGCATGCTCCGATAACGTGTCGCCATAGCATCCCGCATCACCGCCAGGAGTGACTTCAGGATCCCAGGACCCACGAGTGCCAGCGTTCCACCAGTTGACGAGGAGCCCACGGACACCACCGAGGCCATCCATGTACACACGGAGGAACCCTCCTGCCGCTCTCACCGGGATCCACTGCCTCCACCACCAAGACCCGCTCCAGTGATGCTCCTGATGATCAACATTACTTGACTAACTGCATCTTATTCACCGACTAAATGTGAGTGTAATACTGCTGCACATACTTCAATAAATGTCTTGCTGCACTTAGAAGGCCCTGCGCTGTCTTCCCTCTTGTCTCCCCCCAGAGATCTCTTCTGTCTCTTCCGCCGGCAGCCGCTACAGTGGACAGCTACCCCCTGAACTGTTTGGGGGTCCCCCCACCCCTGGTGTTTCCCTTCTCCCTTCTCCCCCTCCCCCGGGTCCCCAGGACCAGACTTTTTTTTTTTTTTGAGACCTCTTCTTGCGCCAATTCACCACCAAATCATAATCTCCTCTATAGGACACAGATGGCAAAAAAAAAAAAAAATCTGATAGGGGTTTTGCCCTCCTTATTCTAGCCAAAACAAAAATATTGCTTTAGTTACACTTTAAAAAGTAGCTCCAGGCTCCTTCAAAAAAATGTTTAAGTCTGCAGCTACAAATACTGTAGCTGCTAACTTTTAATATAAGGACACTTACCTGTCCAGGGATCCCGCAATGTCCTCACCCAAGCTTGCAATTGGCTTCGGGTGCAGGCGCCAACATCTCTAGTTAGAGAAACAGGAAGTGAAGCCTTGTGGCTTCACAGCTTGTTTCCTACTGCGCATGAACGAGTCGCGCTGTGTTTTGTGAATGGTCCCGTAGTCTTCTGGAACCTGTGATGTGTCCCAAAAGACTGCTGGGGAAGGAGAAGACATATGGCTCAGATCGCTGGTCTCAAAATCAGGTACCCACTCCCCCCCAAAAAGTGCCAAATGTGGCAATGGAGGGTGCAAACAAACAAACCTTTTGGGTGGAGCTCTGCTTTACTGAAGGCAAATAGAATGTGCACTTTGCAAGAGCAGTTGCACTCATTTTCTCCAGAGCCTAGTAATTGTGGTAGAGCTTTGTTGATTTTCATCATCCAACCATGTGCAAGCAAAAACAATTTTTTTTTATTTCAAGTGAACTTGATTGGGTATTCTTTACAAAGTGAAGTTTCACTACATTACATTTACCAAAGAAAAGACTTGCAGAGTGCGCAGTTCCTTTGCTTTTAGTAAGTCAACCCCAATGCCCTAGCAATGTTTTCCAAACTCATGCACCCTCTTGAAGATAACGATCTTGTGAACCACAGAATTTTGCATTAGACCTCTATACAACATGATTGCTTGTGCCTTCTTTGTTCTCTTTCACAATGAAAAAAAATTATTAAAGGTCAGCTATAAAAAAAAAAAAAAAAATTCTTCCTCAACATCTGTCAGCCTTTCTGACTGGCCCAATGGTGGAATCCTTCTAAAATGGGATTATTATAATGCTTTCTTGAAGTGTTGTTGCACCCCTTTTTTTGTCAGCCTCAATGCCCATTTTAGTATGCTGAGAAGGGGCTAATGCCGCAGATAAAAAAAAAAAATGTTTACCTTACCCTTACGTCCTTAGCAAAACGTACATTTTCATGTTAAGTTGTTACCTGGACAACTTTCTAGATACCTGTTTAATTACCTGCCGACCGCCGCACGACTATTTACTGCGGCGGTCAGCCCCTCACAGGCAAAGCGAGGTAGGACTACGTCGCTAGCCTGTGCGGCGCTAGGGAGCGAGCGCGCGCCGCCGGAGGCGCGCTCCCGCTCGGTCACGGACCCCCCCGCGCATGTGCCCGGCGGACCCGATGTCTGCCGGTCACTTGCGATTGTCCGTTACACCGGGAGAAAGGCAGGCGGCTAATGTAAACAAAGCCGCCTGTCATTCTTCCCTGTGTAAGAATGGTGATCATACGGTTCTGCTATGTAGGACCGTTGATCTCTGTTCTTACACATCAAGCCACATCCAATCACAGTTAGAATCACGCCCCTAGGGACACACTTAACCCCTCCCTCTCAAAAAAAGTTAACCCCCTCCACTGCCAGTGTAATTTTTACAGTAACAGTGCATATGTATAGCACTGATTACTGTAGTAACGTCAATGGTAAGCCCAAAAGTGTAAAAAATGTCAGTCAAGGGTCCGATCTGTCCACCGCAATGTGGCAGTCCCGCAAAAAAAATCGCAGATCGCCGCCATTACTCGTTAAAAAAAAAAAACAACAAAAATGACAAAAATCTTTCCCTTAGTTAGTAAACGCAATAACTTTTGCGCAAACCAATCAAAATATGCTTTCTGAGATTTTTTTTACCAAACATATGTAGCATAAAACAAATTGGCCTAAAATGTTAAAAAATTTTGATTTTTACATTTTTTTGGGGGGGAATTTCATATAAAAAAATGTGAAAAATATTGTTATTTTTGCAAAATTGACGCTCTTTTTTTGTTTATAGCGCATGATCAAAAAAAATCGCACAGGTGATCAAATACCACCAAAAGAAAGCTCTGTTTGTGGGAAAAAAAGGACGTCAAATTCGTTTAGGTAAAGCGGCGCACGACCGCGCAATTGTCCATTAAAGTCACGCAGTGCCGAATCGCAAAATAGGCCCTGGTCAGGAAGGGGGTAAAATCTTCCAGGACTTAAGTGGTTAAGTTAAAAGTGGTGGGACATGCATAGGAACCTAATAAGGAGTATTTTTTCTGGTATTCCAACAAGTACATTCTATCCCTTTAAAAACCCATAGCTGAAAAATGTGCAAATTATGAAACAGATCAAAAGGTTGAATTAGGTGCATCATTGGCATACGGGATTTTAAGAACCCTGCTCACTTCTAACCGCCATTTATTCAAAGATATATCATTCATGCTAATTTCTAAATTGTTTCAGCGTCCTGAGAATTTGCAGTATTGGGATCATTGCATTTCTGATGTAACAGGAGCCAGCTTTTAAATGTTCCCCATTAAAGAGATGGTTAATAATTTTTATGGGATCCTATATTAAAGAAGAGTACAAAAAGAGGCCAATTCTCATTGACCTAAGAAAGGCCCCATAACATTATCTTCTATTCTTTTCTTGATTGAATCATTTTCAGGCTGGTTTGGGGGAGCTGGAATTTATCCAGTTCTTATCAAATTGAAGCAAATTAATTTTATTGCAGGATATTAAGTTTGTGAGGTTTTAGAGACACATTACTGGATTGTTCCCTTTTGAGTTTAAACTTAGCTTTCAAATCATTGCTTAAAATTGATATAGTAGTGAGATAATCCTAATGACATAATATGACTTTTTTTATAATTATTCTTCTTTTCAACTGGTCTTCATTGCCTTGTATATAATCAGGCATAAGTTGTTTTGTACTGACATATAGCAGTGGATCCTCATAATCTTATTTAAGATATAGCCTGGTAACTTTGCTGTTGCATTTACCAATGTACATTTTTGGATCAAACAAGGATTTTTAACAATAAAAGGACATTTTAAAAATAAAATATAAATGACAAAAGTATAACTACTTTTGCAAATTGTAAAGTCTAAATTCTGGCAAATATCTAATTTCGAAAAAATGTCAAAATTTTTGTGGCTTTTAAGGGTGTAATAACCTTGAAATGACTCCTGACACTCTATTGGAACTGTTTTTACATTAAATCTTTTATTCTATCTATCTAAATCGTTAAATCTATCTTCGATAGAAAAAAAAAAAAGCCACAAGGAAAAAGTAAGAAAAAGGGAACAGTACACAAATAATAATCAAATACACACAAAAAAATGAAGATACAATGAACACTAAATTAAATAACTAAACAACTGTAGGTTTTATCTAAGCTGCTCAATGAGTGAAACTGATTAAATGTCATGGGTGGTAAAATCTAGTTTTGCGGCAAAGTTAACAAGTGGAAAATCACTCCACTAAGTCATCACCAACTAGTTTTTAGTGTTCTTTAACCCCTTCCGTACCGCGTCATGTAAAATGACGTCGGCACAAATCCTTTCTCGATCCGGGCCGACGTCATATGACGGCGCCCGGATCTCCCCGCTACTGCGCGCCCCCGGGGGCGCGCAGCGCGGCGATCGGGGGTGAGGCTCGTCCCTCGGACTGAGCCCAACCCCGATCAAGGTAAACAGCCAATGAAATTGGCTGTTTACCACGTGATCGGCTGTGTCAATCACAGCCGATCACATGAGCGGCTCCAGCGCGAGCCGCTCGTTCCTTCCTTAATGCGCGCCCCCGGGGGCGCGCAGCGCGGCGATCGGGGACGAGGCTCGTCCCTCGGACAGAGCCCATCCCCGATCTAGGTAAAGAGCCAATGAAATTGGCTCTTTACCACGTGACCGGCTGTGTCCAATCACAGCCGGTCACAAATGTCATCAGAGAACACGGTAACTAGCTGTCACCGTGTTCTCCTCCTCACACACTGATCCTGTGTGAGGAGGAGATTGTGGTAACAGCTAGTTACCAATCATAGTGCACCCCAACCACACTGATTGCCCCCCCCCCCAATAAAGAGCACCTGTCACTAGCCCATCAAAGTACCCGAGTACCTGTCACCAGCCCATCAGGTACTCAGATGACAGGTACTCGGGTACTCTGATGGGCTGATGACAGGTACTCTGATGGGCTGGTGACAGGTACTCGGGTACTCTGATGATGGGTACTCGGGTACTCTGATGACAGGTACTCGGGTACTCTGATGACAGGTACTCTGATGGGCTGGTGACAGGTACTCGGGTACTCTGATGACAGGTACTCGGGTACTCTGATGATGGGTACTCGGGTACTCTGATGACAGGTACTCGGGTACTCTGGTGACAGGTACTCTGATGGGCTGGTGACAGGTACTCGGGTACTCTGATGACAGGTACTCGGGTACTCTGATGACAGGTACTCGGGTACTCTGATGACAAGTACTCGGGTACTCTGATGACAGGTACTCGGGTACTCTGATGACGGGTACTCGGGTACTCTGATGACAGGTACTCGGGTACTCTGATGACAGGTACTCGGGTACTCTGATGACAGGTACTCTGGTACTTTGAGTACCCGTCATCGGAGTACCCGAGTACCTGTCACCTACCCAACAGAGTACCCGAGTACCTTCCACCTGCTCATCAGAGTACCTGACACCTGAAGTACCCGAGTACTTGCCACCTGCTCATCATTACCCATCACTACTCATCAGTACTCATCAGTACCCATCAGTACCTATCACCTATTAGTATCAGTACTGATCATCCGTACCCATCAGTACAGTATCAGTATCACCTATCAGTATCAGTACTACTCATCAGTACCTATCACCTGCCTGTCACCTGCCCATAAGAGTACCCGAGTACCTGTCACCTGCCTATCGGAGTACTCGAGTACCTGCCACTTGCTCATCAGTACCAGAGTACCTGTCACCTGCCCAGCAAAGTACCCGAGTACCTGTCACCCTTCATACAGCCACCATGTCTAAGTCCAAAAAGGTTAACATACGTCGTCCGTTTAAACCTAAATACCGGTGTTATGGCAGCAGATAGCTGCCATAACCCTGGTATTTTTTTAAACGGTGGACGGTTGGCTTTCCGATAAGGGTGGTCCCAGCGGCAGATTGGCCGTGGGATCACCCTTCCGGGGTGGCGGAAGAGGTGCCCCCCCCCCTCCCGCTGCATTCTGGTCCTTTTCCCCGCTTGCCGGACCCGCCGGCAGCGGGGAAAACGATCCGGTCCCAGATCCTCACAGACAGGATGTCGAGTGAGGGCAAGCTTGCCCTCACTCGACTCTATGGTCTTGGAGGACCGGAGCTACGGCAAACGTCGTTGCCTAGCAACCAGTTTAAAGGTCCCTTTTTTTTTTTTCATTTTATTTAATTTTTTTTTAATTTTTTTTTTTTATTTTTTCTATCTTTTAGTGTACTTGTGAGATCTGAGGACTTTTTGACCCCAGATCTCACAAAAAAGAGGTCCTGTCGTGCCTTTTTCTATTACAAGTAATGTTTACATTTCTTGCAATAGAAATAAAAATGATCAATTTTTTTTTTTTAAAAAAAACAGTGTAAAAATAAAAAATAATAAATAAAATAAATAGTAAAAAAAAAAAAAAAAAAAAATTAAAGCGCCGTGTCCCCGCGAGCTCGCGCGCAGAAGCGAACGCATACGGAAACCCCGCCCACATATGTAAACAGTGTTCAAACTACACATGTGAGGTATCGTCGCGATCGTTAGAGCAAGAGCAATAATTTGAGCCATAGACCTCCTCTGTAACTCTAAGATAGCAACCTGTAGAAATTTTTAAAATGTCGCCTATGGGGATTTTTAAGTACCAAAATTTGTCACCATTCTGTGAGCGTGCGCAATTTTGAAGCATGACATGTTGGGTATCTATTTACTCGGCGTAACATTATCTTTCACATTATGGAAAACAATTGGGCTAACTTTACTGGTTTCTTATTTTTTAATTAAAAAAAGTGATTTTTTTCCCAAAAAATTGCGTTTGGAAGACCGCTGCGCAAATACGGTGTGATAAAAAATATTGCAATAATCTCCATTTTATTCTCTAGGGTCTCTGCTAAAAAAAAATATATAATGTTTTGGGGTTCTAAGTAGTTTTCTAGCAAAAACAACTGATTTTAGCTTGTAAACACCAAATGTCAAAAATAGGCCTAGGCAAGTGGCTAGGATGCATGATGATGCTCCTTGGATGTTTAGGCCCCTCTATATGGCTAGGCTGTGAAAAAGTCTCACACATGTGGTATTGCCATACTCAGGAGGAGTGGCAGAATGTATTTTGGGGTGTCATTTTTGCGATGTACATGCTATGTGTTAGGAATATCCTATAAATTGACAACTTTGTGTAAAAAAAAAAGTTTTTATTTTTTTCCCACATTTTCCAAAAACTTGTGGAAAAAAATGACATGTTCAAAGGACCCATAATGCCTCATAGAATATACGTTGGAGTGTTTGCTTTCCAAAATGGGGTAATTTTGTGGACTTTTCCATTGTATTGTTGCTCTAGGGCCTTGAAAAGTGTGATAGGTAGTAAGAAAGTTTTATGTGTATTTATGCTCCTAAAACGCCTTATGGTGCTACTTGGACGTGGAGTCTCTTTTTGTGGCCAGGCTGTGTAAAAGTCTCACACATGTGGTATCACCATACTCAGAAGGAGTAGCAGAATGAATTTTGGGGTGTCATTTTTGCTGTGTACATGCTATGTGTTAGAAATAGCTTATAAATTGACAACGTTTTGGGAAAAAAAAAGAAAAAAAAATGTTTTCTTCATTTTCCCAAGAATTGTGGGAAAAAATTATAACTTCAAAAAACTCACCATGCCTCTTACTAAATACCTTGGACTGTCTACTTTACAAAAAGGGGTCATTTGGGGGGTATTTGTACTGTCCTGACATTTCAGGGCCTCAAGAAAGGAGATAGGCCATCAGTACATCTGGTGTGATCAATTTTCAGTAATTGGTACCATAGCTTCTAGACTCAATAACTTTCACACAGACTAAATAATATACACTAATTTGGGTTAATTTTACCAGAGATATGTAGCAGTATAAATTTTGGCCCAAATGTATGAAGAAAAATTAATTTTTTGCAAAATTTTATAATAGAAACTAAAAAAAAGTGTTTTTTTTGCAAAATTTTTGCTCTTTTTTTGCTTATATCACGAAAAAAAAAACCCCAGTTGTGATCAAATACCACCAAAAGAAAGCTCTATTTGTGTGAAAAAAATGATAAAAATTTTGTTTGGTTACAGTGTAGCATGACTGAGCAATTGTCATTCAAAGTGTGAGAGTGCTGAAAGCTGAAAATTGGTCTGGGCAGGAAGGGGGTCTAACTGCTCTGTATGGAAGCGGTTAAAGTGCCAAGTAAGCCTTGTACTATATCTGCCTTGAAGTGGCAGTAACTGCACTGCAGGTTTTACTAGTTGGCTGTGTGAGGCATAAAGTAAAGCTAGCATTAGATGGATTGTTTATTCTTTGTTCGATCAGCGGGTTGAAAAAAAAAAAAAGATAGGGGAATCCTCCCACTGAAGCATTATATTCTGACGGCAGGACTTCTCCACTGTCAGAATACACTTATTAGTGGCTACAACCACTGATCAGGAAAAATGAGCCAATATCTCCATTAGACAAAAGTCATTTGTTAGAGTAGGAATGGCCACACATGGATTGAAACTTGGCCAGTCACTGCCATACCGGCCAAATTTTGCCTGGTTCACCATGCATGGTTCACCCCATGTTGAGGGCATGAGGCCTGGTGTGGTCCGGGAGGGGGACCACACAACCACCCCTCACTCAGTTTTCCTGGCTAACTAGGCTGCATGCTCAGATTAAGGGTCAGGTATGGATTTCCTAGGGGGCCTCACACACTTTTTTTGTTTTCTGCCTGAGGTACCCCCTTAAATCCATACCAGACTCAAAGGGTCTGACATGTATTTGGGGTGCACTCTATACATTTTTTTTTCATTCTTGCTGTAGGATGTGCTACAAAAAAGTAACAATTACAAGAAAATGATACTGTTGAAATTGCCTACAAAAAAACGTCATTGCCAGCTTCTTTAAAAAAAAAAAAAAAAAAACACAGCACAGAGATACCTACAAAGTCTGTGTGCTGTTTTTATTTGAAAAAAAAAATCTGACAATGAAAGGTCATTTGCTGACAACTTAAAACGCTTTTAAAAATCACTGCTCCTGGCAGAATGGAAATGTTTTTTTTTCATAGGCTCCCCAGGGCAGCGTCCATCCCCTGTGCTATTTTTTTTGATAACCCCTTGCCTATTATCCCAGAAAATGGGAATTTTTAATTTGACAGATTCACCTCCTATTGATAGGTGAATGGGTGTATATACTGCGCTAACCTTATAAAATTAAACCCAAAAAAGTGCACGTGCTGTATTGTGATTAACCTTCAGTGATAATAAATATTAAATATTAAATATTAAATAAATTGTTGAATATATAAACAATGGACTCCAAATGTGATGTGTCTTCACCTCCTATTGATTTCAGTGGGATTCGGGTTCAGGATCTGAACTTTGAAGTTCGCCCAACCCTGCTCGAACTGAACCCAGAGTTCGTTATATATGCGTCACCTAGATTTCTCACCTACACATGGTGGGGGCCGGGGGCTCCATGAATTTGGGTATGCTATGGAAGTTTTTGTTTTCCAAGTTTTTAAAAAGTTTTGTTCTTGGTCCTGAAGCCCAGAGACTTTGTAGGGCTTTGGGTGGGATAACGCCTCCTTCCCTAGGTCCACATTTTATTTTACATAAAGTCTTCCCAGTGGACAAATGCTACTAGTGTATTATAAATTATTCTAAATTTCTCAATTTAACTGTGGTACACTAATTATATTTTCTTGGATGTCCTTAAAAGAAACAGCATACAAAAAGTTGAAAAAAACTCTTTTGTATAGAACCATACTCGGTGACATTCACACTCCAGCTCGGCTTTTCTTTTCTGGCAAACTGTTTTGTTTAATGTATTTTTAGTTTATTATTATTTACAATGTTATTAACTAAAGAAGAAGACTATAATACAGGAAACGCATTTTTCCAAATGTCGGCACTCAGATATCTTTCGACGCATTATCCTCAATTTTATCTATCCTCGGGCCAGGAAAAGAAGCGGGGAGTGGCTATATGTTTTTCGAGAAAGGTCCAATTTACTCCGGTTACAGTGGTCCGAGACAAGGAGGGCAGATACCTCATGGTGGTGGGCCTTGTTCAGGATCAGTTGGTCTCCTTGGTCTCTTATTATACCCCTAACACGGGTCAGGTAGGGTTTTTTCAGGATATGCTGAGGACATTGCTTCCCAAAGCACAGGGCAGAGTGATCCTAGGGGGAGATAGTAACCTCCCGCTCGAGAACACACTGGACAAGTCCGTCCAAGGCGTGCCCAGGTTTAAGCATGTACCGAAGAACGGCTCAAAGTTGGCCCGACTTCTTCATGATTGGGATCTACTAGACCTGTGGAGGGAATATAATCCGACTCAGAGAGACTACACGCATTTTTCCCACGTCCACGGCACCTATTCTCGCATAGACCACGTGTTCGCCAGCTCCGCTCTGGCCCCTTGTGTGTGCTCCGCGCAGATTTTGGCGTCCTCCTGGTCCGATCATTCCCCGGTTTTAGTACAGTTTTCAGCCCTGTGGTCTTCCCCGGGTCCCTCTCCTTGGCGACTCAATGCAGCTTTACTAAACGATCCTGGGGTCCTGGGGGAAATCGAAAGGGATATTAAACAATTTTTCCTAGAAAATAGACCGGGTGATACGTCCTCTACCATCGTGTGGGTGGCCCATAAAGCTACCATCCGCGGTAAATTGATTCAAATGGCAGCCAAACTAAAACATAACAGGGAGAGCACAATAAGAGAACAGGAACAGACCCTACGCACTCTACTCCTTGAACAACGGACGCGCCCCCTCGTTGATATCCGACACAAAATTGATGCGGCTAGATTGGCACTTAACTTGACACTCACAACACAAGCGGAGAAATACATTAGATGGTCCCGTCATAGAACTATTATTATGCTGCACAGTTATCCCAGTTGGTGAGATTCCACTCTGAGGGGTCCCGGATGCCCTGGATGGAATTGGAGGCTAGCTCGGTTCCGGGCCTGGCGGTCTCCCATGCAATGTGGTTATCGCCTAGGGATCGTCCCCCCATCCTGTGCCCAGCCTTGTCTCATTCTATGGCCATTTGGGATCGCTTGTCCAGAACGCATGGCTTTAGGTCCCCCCATACCCCATTGGCCCCTATTCTTAACAACAGCGGGTTCCCCCCCGGGTCTCTCCCCCAGATCTTTTCAGTGGTGGACGAACAAGGGGCTGCTCCGCATAGCGGATTTTTGTGATCATAGGGGTATCCTCAAACGTCAGCAGCTGATAGAAAAGCATGCCCTGCCTGATACTGAGTACTATAGGTACGCACAAATTGATCATTACCTGCGGTCCCTGTCTCGCCTGTCCGATCTGACTACCATGACCTCCATGGAATATTTGTGCCGTAAATACGATAAATTACGGGGGTATATATCTATGATTTATAATATGCTTATGGACTCGCCCCTGAAGCTTCCCTACATGGAACGATGGGAGGCGGATGTCGGGGAGGTTGTGGAGTTGGCGGACTGGCACGACATGGCTCAAGAGGCTTCCAGGTCTCTAATTAACACTTCAATCATCGAGGCTAATTATAAAGTGCTCCTGCGCTGGTACATGGTACCAGCCAGGATTGCATTCTTTGTGCCAGGAGCATCTCCTCTGTGTTTCCGGGGGTGTGGCCAAGAAGGTACGATGTTTCATGTTTGGTGGCAATGCCCGAAGGCCCGACGCTTCTGGATTAGAGTGTACAATTTCATCTACACTCTCACACAAGTTAACCTAATCAAGTCCCCTCAGCAGGCACTACTGGGCAAAAAGGTGGATACAGCCAATAGAGCGCAGAGGCGGCTCATAACGTTCATATTTACTGCAGCAAAAATAGCAATAGCGAGATCCTGGAAGTCTCCTACGATACCATTTGAGCTGCTCCGGCACAAACTGAATTGGATTATGATTAATGAGCGCCTGACAGCTCAACTGGAGGACAAAATGCGTGTGTTTGACAAGGTATGGGGATCGTGGATTAACTACCTCACTGGGGGTGCCTGATGGACTCAGGAAGGTCTGGGGGTGGGGCGCGGGGGCGGGGTCGGGTCCAACCTTACAAATTTTTCCTCTTCTTTCTTTTCCCTTTTCTCTTCTTTTCTAGTGGTTCTATTATCCTTTCTCTTTCTCTCTCTCAATGATTTTTCTCAGTTAACGGTATGAGGTTAACAGTGGTACTGTATTCCAATGGCTTTGTACCCCATGTCCCCAGCCCCAGGCTGGGGCAAGGTTCTGTGGGATCACGATCTAGCCACTAACCCTGTGAAGTATGCAAAGTGTGATTAAATGCTCGGGTTAGCTGGCCCTGTTCATCCACGGTGAGGGTCCCTCTAGATACCTTAAGGTTCCTGTTCATTGTGTATTGGGGTGCTAGCCCTTGCTACGTTGTAGTTTCGACCTTTTATAGCAGTATTACCTAATGTTTGCTATGGTTGTACCACTGTTCACGTTTGTTATACACTGATTTTTTATGTGTGTATATTTTGCACTATTTTTGTAAAAACTTTCAATAAAAATCATTGAAAAGAAGAAGACTATAATACCCATGGACCACTGTGCTTTTTGTTTTTTGGGGAAGGGGAATTAAGAAGCTTTATCACAGATAGGCCAAAGCATATAAAGCATTCTGAGCCAAGTCAATTTGGCTTCCATATGAGGTAGAAACTAGAAACTTTGAAGCCTATGCTAAATGCACTGATGAAATTTCAATTAGAGATTTTTATTTCACTAATTTGAAATTGCAAAACGGCCAGCACTAATAGGTACCAAACCTACAGAGATCTGTGTGGCATCAGGTAGATTTAACAGTCCAAAGAGATTGCAATTGCAAATTATTGAAACAAAAATGGAGAGATAAAGGGAATAAAGAAACAGATGGAATTTTGGGTCCATGAGAGTGGTAAAATTTGTTTCCCTTCTGTATAAATATATATATATACAGTCAGGTCCATAAATATTGGGACATCAACACAATTCTAATCTTTTTGGCTCTATACACCACCACAATGAATTTGAAATGAAACAAGCAAGATGTGCTTTAACTCCAGACTTTCAGCTTTAATTTGAGGGTATATGTATATGTGCCTCACACTTTTTAAGAGACCAAAAGTAATGGGACAATTGGCTGCTCAGCTGTTCCATGGCCAGGTGTGTGTTATTTCCTCATTATCCCATTTACAAGGAGCAGATAAAAGGTCCAGAGTTCATTTCAAGTGTGCTATTTGCATTTGGAATCTGTTGCTGTCAACTCTCAATACGAGATCCAAAGAGCTGTCACTATCAGTGAAGCAAGCCATCATTAGGCTGAAAAAAACAAAACAAACCCATCAGAGAGATAGCAAAAACATTAGGTGTGGCCAAATCAACTGTTTGGAACATCCTTAAAAAGAAAGAACACACCGGTGAGCTCAGCAACACCAAAAGACCCTGAAGACCACGGAAAAAAACTGTGGTGTATGACCGAAGAATTCTTTCCCTGGTGAAGAAAACACCCTTCACAACAGTTGGCCAGATCAAGAACACTCTCCAGGAGGTAGGTGTATGTGTGTCAAAGTCAACAATCAGGAGAAGACTTCACCGGAGTGAATACAGAGGGTTCACCACAAGATGTAAACCATTGGTGAGCCTCAAAAACAGGAAGGCCAGATTAGAGTTTGCCAAACAACATCTAAAAAAGCCTTCACAGTTCTGGAAGAAAATCTTATGGACAGATGAGACCAAGATCAACTTGTACCAGAGTGATGGTAAGAGAAGAGTATGGAGAAGGAAAAGAACTGCTTATGATCCAAAGCATACCACCTCATCACTGAAGCATGGTGGTGGTAGTGTCATGGCGTGGGCATGTATGGCTGCCAATGGAACTGGTTCTCTTGTATTTATTGATGATATGACTGCTGACAAAAGCAGCAGGATGAATTCTGAAGTGTTTGGGGCAATATTATCTGCTCATATTCAGCCAAATGCTTCAGAACTCATTGGACGGTGCTTCACAGTGCAGATGGACAATGACCTGAAGCATATTGCGAAAGCAACCAAAGAGTTTTTTAAGGGAAAGAAGTGGAATAATATGCAATGGCCAAGTCAATCACCTGACCTGAATCCGATTGAGCATGCATTTCACTTGCTGAAGACAAAACTGAAGGGAAAATGCCCCAAGAACAAGCAGGAACTGAAGACAGTTGCAGTAGAGGCCTGGCAGAGAATCACTAGGGATGAAACTCAGCGTCTGGTGATGTCTATGCGTTCCAGACTTCAGGCTGTAATTGACTGCAAATAATTTGCAACCAAGTGTTAAAAAGTGAAAGTTTGATTTATGGTTGTTAATCTGTCCCATTACTTTTGGTCCCTTAAAAAGCGGGAGGCACATATACAAACTGTTGTAATTCCTACACCGTTCACCTGATTTGGATGTAAATACCCTAAAATTAAAGCTGAAAGTCTGCAGTTAAAGCAGATCTTGTTTGTTTCATTTCAAATCCATTGTGGAGGTGTATAGAGCCAAAAAGATTAGAATTGAGTTGATGTCCCAATATTTATGGACCTGACTGTATATATATATATGTACACTGCTCAAAAAAATTAAAGGAACACTTTGAGAACACATCAGATCTCAATGAGGAAAAATATCATGTGGGATATCTATCCAGATATGGACTGAGTAATGAGTTAGGAACGAAAGGATGCCACAACCTTCAATGGAAATGAAAATGATCAACCTACAGAGGGCGGAATTCAAAGACACCCTGAAAATCACAGTGAAAAAATGATGCAGCAGGCTAGTTCATTTTGCTGAAATTCCATTGCAGCAACTCAAAATGGTACTCAGTAGTTTTTATGGCCCCCACGTGCTTGTATGCATGCCTGACAACGTCGGGGCATGCTCCTAATGAGGCGATGGATGGTGTCCTGGGGTATTTCCTCCCAGATCTGGACCAGGGCATCACTGAGCTCCTGAACAGACTGAGGTGCAACTTGGTAGCGTAAGATGGATCAAAACATAATGTCCCAGAGGTGTTCTATTGGTTTTAGGTCAGGTGAGCATAGGGGCTATTCAATGGTATCAATTCATTCATCCTCCAGGAACTGGCTGCATATTCTTGCCACATGAGGCCAGGCATTGTCGTGCACCAGGAGAAACCCAGGACCCACTGCACCAGAGTGTGGTCTGACAATGGGTCCAAGGATTTCACCCAGATATCTAATGGCAGTCGGGGTGCCATTATCTAGCCTGTAGAGGTCTGTGCATCACTCTATGGATAAGCCTCCCCAGACCACCACTGACCCATCACCAAACCAGTCATGCTGAATGGTTACAGGAAGCATAACGTTCTGCATGGCTTCTCCAGGCCCTTTCACGCCTGTCACATGTGCTCAGGGTGAACCTGCTTCCATCTGTGAAAAGCACAGGGCGCCAGTGGAAGACCTGCTAATTCTGGTGTTCTGTTGTTCAATGGCAAATGCCAATCAAGCTCCATGGTGCCGGGCAGTGAGCACAGGGCCCACTAGAGGACATCGGGCCCTCAGACCACTCTCATATGATCTGTTTCTGATTGATTGGTCAGAGACATTCACACCAGTGGCCTGCTGGAGGTCATTTTTTAGGGCCCTGGCAATGCTCATCCTGTTCCTCCTTGCACAAAGGAGCAGATACAGGTTCTGCTGATGGGTTAAGAACCTTCTACGACCCCTTCCAGCTCTCCTAGTGTAACTGCCTGTCTCCTGGAATCTCCTCCATGCTCTTGAGACTGTGCTGTGAAACACAGCAAACCTTCTGGAAATTGCACATATTGATGTGCCATCCTGGAGGACTTGGACTGCCTGTGCAACCTCATAGGGTTCAGGTAACGCTTCTTGCTACCAGTAGTGACACTGACCCTAGCCAAATGCAAAACTAGTGAAAAACAGTCTGAAAAGATGAGTAGGGAGAAAAAATGTCAATGGCCTCCACCTTTAAAACCATTCCTGTTTTGGAGGTCATCTCATTGTTGCCCATCTGGTGCACCTGTTTTTAATTTAAAAAGCAGCTGAAACTGATTAACAACCCCCTCTGCTACTTAACTGACTGGATCAATATCCCAGGAGTTTAATTGATTTGATGCTATATTCTGATTAAAAAGTGTTCCTTTAATTTCTTTGAGCAGTGTGTGTGTGTGTATATATATATACACATACAGTATCTCACAAAAGTGAGTACACCCCTCACATTTTTGTAAATATTTTATTATCTTTTCACGTGACAACACTGAAGAAATGACACTTTGCTACCATGTAAAGTAGTGAGTGTACAGCTTGTATAACAGTGTAAATTTGATGTCCCCTCAAAATAACTCAACACACAGCCATTAATGTCTTAACCGCTGGCAACAAAAGTGAGTACCCCTCTAAGTGTAAATGTCCAAATTGGGCCCAATTAGCCATTTTCCCTCCCCCGGTGTCATGTGACTCATTAGTCTTACAAGGTCTCAGATGTGATTGGGGATCAGGTGTGTTAAATTTAGTGTTATCGCTCTCACTCTCTCATACTGGTCACTGGAAATTCAACATGGCACTTCATGGCAAAGAACTCTCTGAGGATCTGAAAAAAAAGAATTGTTGCTCTACATAAAGATGGCCTAGGTTATAAGAAGATTGCCAAGACCCTGAAACTGAGCTGCAGCAGGGTGGTTAAGACCATACAGTGGTTTAACTGGATAGGTTCCACTCAGAACAGGCCTTGCCATGGTCGACCAAAGAAGTTGAGTGCATGTGTTCAGCCATATATCTAGAGGTTGTCTTTGGGAAAAAGACGTATGAGTGCTGCCAGCGTTGCTGCAGGGGTTGAAGGAGTGGGGGGTCACCCTGTCAGTGCTCAGACTATACGCTGCACACTGCATCAACCTGGTCTGCAAGGTTGTCGACCCAGAAGGAAGCCTCTTTTAAAGATGATGCACAAGAAAGCCCGCAAACAGTTTGCTAAAGACAAGCAGACTAAGGACATGGATTACCAGAACCATGTCCTGTGGGGACCAAGATAAACTTATTTGGTTCAGATGGTGTCAAGCGTGTGTAGCGGCAACCAGCTGAGGAGTACAAAGACAAGTGTGTCTTGCCTACAGTCAAGCATGGTAGTGGGAGTGTCATGGTCTGGGGCTGCATGAGTGCTGCCAGCACTGGGGAGCTACAGTTCATTGAGGGAACTATGGATGCCAACATGTACTGTGACATACTGAAGCAGAACCTGATCCCCTCCTTTCGGAGACTGGACCGCAGGGCAGTATTCCAACATGATAACGACCACTAACACACCTCCAAGATGACCACTGCCTTGCTAAAGAAGATGAGGATAAAGGTGATGGACTGGTCAAGCATGTCTCCAGACCTAAACCCTATTGAGCATCTGTGGGGCATCCTCAGAAGGAAGGTGGAGGAGCGCAAGGTCTCTAGCATCCACCAGCTCTGTGATGTCATCATGGATGAGTGGAAGAGGACTCCAGTGGCAACCTGTGAAGCTCTGGTGAATTCCATGCCCAAGAGGGTTAAGGCAGTGATGGAAAAAAATGGTGGCCACACAGAGTATTGACACTTTGGGCACAATTTGGACATTTTCAATTAGGGGTATACTAATGAGGGGTACTGAGCTATTGATGGCACCTTGTAGGAGAGCGAAACGCGTCTAGTGTGATACCAAGCGTACAACGTCAGTTGCGGCCACTGGAACGCACGCCGAGCCACACAGGAACCACAGAGGAGGAAGAAAGTTGTTGTTTTTAATGTAAGTGGATATTATTATTTAATAAAGACTCCTTTACGTACTTCACTATGGAAATCCCTCTTTCTATTTGGGTCACAGAGAAAGAGTACTCTACATATACCAGGGCATAACTACCCTTCCTTGCTCAGACGATCAGTGGAGTATTAAGGATATAGGCTACAATTTAATGGCTTTCCGGTGAGTGGGGACACTGAAGGGGAGCACCACTGAGCACGCTTGAAGCATTTTCAGATTGGATTATTCAATTTATTGGAGCACCATGAGCACTTTATGAACTTTATAAGAAATGTGCAATCCATTGATTGTTTTTCTGTGAATATTGTTTATTGACACTATTGCACCAAGGCACTTTATTGCACTCTAGCACTTAATTTGCACATAAGTGTCTTTGTTATATTTGTGAGATTTGATAGCAGTGCTGAGACATGTTGTTTTATACTCACTTTTGTTGCCAGCGGTTTAGACATTAATGGCTGTGTGCTGAGTTATTTTGAGGGAACAGAAAATTTACTCTCTTATACAAGCTGTACACTCACTACTTTACATTGTAGCAAAGTGTCATTTCTTCAGTGTTGTCACATGAAAAGATATAATGAAATATTTACAAAAATGTGAGGTGTGTACTCACTTTTGTAAGATACTGTAGATAGATAGATAGATAGATAGATAGATAGATAGATAGATAGATAGATAGATAGATAGATAGATAGATAGATAGATAGATAGATAGATAGATAGATAGATAGATAGATAGATAGATAGATAGATAGATAGATAGATAGATAGATAGATAGATAGATAGATAGATAGATAGATAGATAGATAGATAGATAGATAGATAGATAGATAGATAGATAGATAGATAGATAGATAGATAGATAGATAGATAGATAGATAGATAGATAGATAGATAGATAGATAGATAGATAGATAGATAGATAGATAGATAGATAGATAGATAGATAGATAGATAGATAGATAGATAGATAGATAGATAGATAGATAGATAGATAGATAGATAGATAGATAGATAGATAGATAGATAGATAGATAGATAGATAGATAGATAGATAGATAGATAGATAGATAGATAGATAGATAGATAGATAGATAGATAGATAGATAGATAGATAGATAGATAGATAGATAGATAGATAGATAGATAGATAGATAGATAGATAGATAGATAGATAGATAGATAGATAGATAGATATTGTAGCAGAACGTCCTAGAGAGAGCCGAGAAAAGTCTTGTTGGGGGTTTATACATCTCCCAGGCTCCTCTCTTACGATTACTAGATTAGCGATTACTAGATTAGCGATTGGCTGAGCGTACCTGACCACGAACGATGTCACTTCCGGCCGGTGGAGCGCACGCTGAGAGAGCAGGGAACCACCACGCCGTGCTCTGTCTACCTGTTATTTACCCATTGTAAGTAGGTTTCTTCATATTAATAAAAATATTATTTGTACATACTTCACCATGGATGGCATTCTATCTTTATGAGGGTACTCTGGATCTAAGAATGGCCACCTATAAGGATCTCTCCAATTGACCGGATATCTAATGCGGTGTTCCAAGGAGCTGTGATAACACACAAGGATATACATTTTCTGCCAGCTTATTAGCGTCTTGTGGTAAGTAGGGAACCACAGGGTGAGCACCTGGCACTTTAACTCTAGCAAGTGGAGCACAGGAGCACTTTCCTTATTTTTGCACTGAATAGACACTATATTTATATTTCTGCACTGAATGGACACTATCCATATTGATTTATTGGACTTTTAATTTATTGCACTATCCAAATTGATTCATTTAATTTATTGCACGTATATAAAAGGAATTCATTGCAGTTTGGCATCAGATTTGCACATTTGCTTACTTGCACATTTACAGTTTGGATATCAGTAGCAGCGCTGAATCATTCTTCTCTTATCACTGTAAAGGCACCAGCACTTTATTCTTCAGCAGCAGCTACATACTCACATTTATACATATTTATTTAAATTCATGCACATTAATTTACCATAAGCGCGAGGTTTACTTTTCTACATGTTTATGGGAATGTTTGACCATAGATCCAGAAGTGCATTTGTGAGGTCAGGCACTGATGTCGGATGAGAAGGCCTAGCTCACAGTCTCCACTCTAATTCATCCCAAAGGTGTTCTATCCGGTTGAGGTCCAGACTCTGTGCAGGTCAGTCAAGTTCCTCCACCCAAAACTCGCTCATCCATGTCTTTATGGACCTTGCTTTGTGCACTGGTGCACAGTCCTGTTGAAACAGGAAGGGGCCATCCCCAAAATGTTTCCACAAAGTTGGGAAGATGAAATTGTCCAAAATATCTTGCTATGCTAACGCCTTAAGAGTTCCCTTCACCGAAACTAAGGGGCCAAGCCCAACCCCTAAAAAACAACCCCACGCCATAATGCCCCCTCCACAGAATGTTACACTTAGAAAAATACAGTCAGGCGAATACTGTCCTTCTGGCAACTGCCAAACCCAGACACATCCATCAGATTGCCAGACAGAGAAACATGATTCGTTACTCCAGAGAACACATCTCCACTGCTCTAGAGTCAAGTGGTGACGTGCTTTACACCACTGCATCAAACATTTTGCATTGCACTTGGTGATGTAAGGTTTGAATGCAGCTGCTTGGCCATTAAAAAGGATTCCATGAAGCTCTCTATCCAATATTGTTGTGCTCATCTGAAGGCTACATGAAGTTTGGATGTCTGTAGCTATTGACTCTGCAGACAGTTGGCGACTTCTGTGCACTGTGTGCTTCAGCATGCGCTGACTCCGCTTTATCATTCTACGTGGCCTACCACTTTATGGCTGAGTTGCTTTTTTCCCAGTTGCTTCCACTTTGTTATAATACCACTAAAAGTCCATTCACACTGCCGCGACTTGTGAGGCGACTTGTGTGCCCTCAAGTCGCCCCAAGTCGCTTGACATAACAAAAGCATTGTCAATCAATGAGTGCCGTCTTAATTGGCACTACTGAAGTCGCTCCGACTTCAGAAAAGGGTCCTTTGAGGCGACTTGTATCCGACTTGTCCCATAGACTTCAATGGGAGTCGCCTCCTTATCTTATTTGAAGCGACTTGTGATCAGACTTTCCATTAAAATGGTCCTGAAGCAGGAAAAAAGATAATTTTTCTTAGAATTTTTAGTAGCACAGGGATGTGGCTCCGCTCCACCTGGGCGTTTTTGTTGCAGGCGTTTATCGGGCATTTTTTGGGCGTCTTTGGAGGCAGGCATGACATTTTTTGGATTTAGTGTCTGGGGGGTCTAAAAAGTGTACCTGTGAAGTTTCAGCTCTGTAGCATGTCCAGAACCAGAAAAAAAAGATAATTTTTCTTAGAATTTTTAGTAGCACAGGGATGTGCCTCCTCTCCACCTGGGCGTTTTTGTTGCAGGCGTTTATCGGGCATTTTTTGGGCGTCTTTGGAGGCAGGCATGACTTTTTTGGGATTTAGTGTCTAAGGGGTCTAAAAAGTGTACCTGTGAAGTTTCAGCTCTGTAGAATGTCCAGAACCAGAAAAAACTGATAATTTTTCTTAGAATTTTTAGTAGCACAGGGATGTGGCTCCGCTCCACCTGGGCGTTTTTGTTGCAGGCGTTTATCGGGCATTTTTTGGGCGTCTTTGGAGGCAGGCATGACATCTGAACTTCTGTATAGGGGTATATATACACACACACATATATGTATATATACACATACAAATAATTTCATTAGCGCATGGATGTGGCTCCGCTCCTATTACACCTATATGTGTGTATGTGTATATATACATATATGTGTGTGTGTATATATACCCCTACACAGAAGTTCAGATGTCATGCCTGCCTCCAAAGACGCCCAAAAAATGCCCAATAAATGCCTGCAACAAAAACGCCCAGGTGGGAAAGGAGCGGAGCCCCATCCCTGTGCTACTAAAAATTCTAAGAAAAATTATCTTTTTTTTCTGGTTCTGGACATGCTACAGAGCTGAAACTTCACAGGCACACTTTTTAGACCCCCCCCCGACACTAAATCCAAAGAAATCTCATTTTTCTTTTTCAATAATTGGCTCTCTATCAAAAACGACAATTTTTAAGAACTTTTTTTGTGTGTGATTGAGCATGATCCAGAACCATCATATTCTGATTGGCCAAATACAAAGTCGTACAAAGTCGTCTATCATACAAGTCGCGCTGAATACGCGCAAAGTCGCGCTGAAGTCACGCTGAAGTCGCGCTGAAAGTCGCGCTAACAAGACTTTCTGGTCGCGGCAGTGTGAATGGGGTCTAACAGTTGACTGTGGAATATCTAGTAGTAAGGAAATTTCACAGGTGGACTTATTGCACAAGTGGCAACCTATCATGGTATCACGCTTGAATTCACTTGGCTCCTGAGAGCAACCCATTCTTTCACAAATGTTTGTAGAAGCAGTCTGCATGTCTAGGTGCTTGATTATGTACACCTGTGGCCATGGAGGTGATTGGAACACCTAAATCCAATGATTTGGAGGGGAGTCCCAATATTTTTGGCAATATAGTGTATATATACAGCATTGTTTCTCAACTCCAGTCCTCAGGGCACACTAACAGGCCAGGTTCGCAAGAAAACTGAAATACATCACAGGTGATATCATTTGCTGCTCAGTGATTGCAGTACTCTAGTCTGCATCTCCCCAAGGTAATACTGAAAATCTGGCCTGTTAGTGTGCCCTGAGGACCGGAGTTGAGAAACACTGATATACAGTATATATATCTGAGACACTACATGGCCCATCTCATTTGCCACAGTCAATTAACCCACTCTGGGTGGCCGCAGGGTTTACAACTATTGCTATTGAAGAAACATGTAAACCATGTCAAGTATATGATCTTGTCCCCTTTCAAAAGTTGTAAGGTATTTACATTAAGTTATCAAAATGCTAATAATTCTATTGAGTTTTGGTGTGTGTAGACATGTTCTCCAGATTAGTAGAATCTTTGTCTATTGCCAATGCCACTGCTGTATTCATACCCCTTGAAATTTTCCACATTTTGTCATGTTACGACCAAAGTAAATGTATTTTATTGGGTTTTTATGAGACAGACCAACACAAAGTGGCACATAATTGTGAAGTGGAAGGAAAATGTAAAATGGTTTTCAAAATTAAAAAAAAAAAAATATCTGAAAAATGTGGCGTGCATTTGCATTCAGCCCCTCCTGAGTCAATTCTTTCAAGAATCACCTTTCGCTGCAATTATAGCTGCAATTCTTTATGGGTATGTCTCTACCAGCTTTGCACATCTAGAGAGTGAAATGTTTGCCCATTCATCTTTGCAAAATAGCTCTGTCAGATTGAATGGAGAGTGTCTGTGATCAGCAATTTTCAAGTTTTGCCACAGATTCTCAATTGGATTTAGGTCTGGACTTTGACTGGGCCATTCTAACACATGAATATGCTTTGATATAAACCATTCCATTGTAGCTCTGGCTGTATGTTTAGGGTCATTGTCCTGCTGGAAGGTGAATCTCAGCCCCACCCTCGTCTTTTGCAGACTCTAAAAGTTTTGCTTCTAAGATTGCCCTGTATTTGGTATCATCCAGCTTCCCATCAACTCTGACCAGCTTCCCAGTCCCTGCTGAAAAAAAGCATCTCCACAAACATGATGCTGCCACTACTATGTTTCACAGTGGTGAGTGTGTGTTTAGGGTGATGTGCAGTGTTAGTTTTACGCCACACATAGTGTTTTGCTTTTATGCCAAAAAGGTAAATTTTAGTCTCACCTGACCAGAGCACCTTCTTCCACATGTTTGCTGTGTCCCCCACATGTCTTCTCGCAAACTACAAATGGGACTTCTTTTAGCTTTCTTTCAACAATGGCTTTCTTCTTGCCACTCTTTCATAAAGGCCAGATTTGTGGAGTGCACGACTAATAGTTGTCCTGTGGACAGATTCTCCCACCTAAGCTGTGGATCTCTGCAGCTCATCCAGAGTTACCATGGGCCTCTTGGCTGCTTCTCTGATTAATGCTCTCCTTGCCTGGCCTGTCAGTTTAGGTGGACGGCCATGTCTTGGTAGGTTTGCAGTTGTACCATACTCTTGAGATGTTCAAAGCTTTGGAAATTGTTTTATAACCTAACCTAACTAAAATTTCTTCACAACTTTATCCCTGACCTGTTTGGTGTGTTCCTTGGTCATCATGATTCTGTTTGTTCACTAAGGTTCTCTAACAAACCTCTGAGGACATCACAGAACAGCTGTATTTATACTGAGATTAAATTACACACAAGTGGACTCTATTTACTAATTAGGTGACTTCTGAAGGCAATTGGTTCCACTCGATTTTTAGTTAGGGTTATCAGAGTAAAGGGGGCTGAACACAAAGGCACGCCACACTTTTCAGATATTTATTTGTAACAAAATTTGAAAACCATTTATCATTTTCCTTTCACTTCACAAGTATGTGCCACTTGGGTTGGTCTATCACATAAAACCAGTAAAATACATTTAAGTTTTTGGTTATAACATGACAAAATGTGGAAAATTCCGAGGGGTATAAATACTTTTTCGAGGCACTGTAGTTATGAGGGAAATGTGTCCCTCTGTTGAGTGTCACTATTTTATTGATGTAACTCTTTGGCCCTAAGTCAAGACAAACCATTTGTGCAGACAATTCGTAATGCAGTTGATTAGGGTTCCAGGACATTCACCCAACTGGCAGTTGTTAAACTTTAAAGATACTATTCCTAGGGAAAACAACCAGATTAATGATTACAAATATTGATATCCATGATTAGGATGAGTTAAAACTTGTGTAACTGAAGCACGAGTTAAAAAATGGGTCAAGAGATGTGTAGCATTTGTAAAATGTTATAATAGAGCAAAAAGAGTTATTGCAAATATTGCATTGAAGAGATTCAGGCATGTCATTGGGCAGAAACAAGCATGGAAGATTTGTACATCATGTAGAGAATAGAATTCAGAGACATAAATCACGCTTTTTAAAACTTAGAAAATGCTCACATTGATGCAGTGGCGTCGGCAGGGGGGGGGCTGACAGGGGCTATAGCCCCGAGTGTCCCTTTGAAAAGCCCCGAGTCTCCTCTTCAAGTTAGAAAACTGTTAGCCCCGAGCCTCCTCCACCCCCTCACCTGGCTGGCTGACTGCCGCTGTGTACTCCTTCGGTCATTCTTCCTTCCTTCCCACCTGCAAGCCGCGGAGCCGCTGACACACTGGTTGCTAGCCTGCCGCTTAGCATCTAGCAACCAGTGACGTCAGTACAGGAGCGTCAGGTCACGTGACAGCAGCAGCAGAGCGCGCGGCGGCCCCGAGAATTCCGCCTCCGCGCCATGAACTGACTCCACCCACCGGCCACCTCCCTCTTCTGGCACTGGTGTCGTTTCCAGTCAGAGAGGGAGAAGAGAGGACATGTGGTGACCACCAGCCAGGACCAGGTAGGCGGCAGGGCGGGCAGGCGAAAGCTTGCCAGAAGCCGGCGATCGTTAGGGAAGAGAAGAGGATTGTTTTGTGAGGGACCAGGTGATGGCTTAGAATTATAGTAGGAGACCCAGTAACATACATGTGCATTAATTTACCACTGCTGGAACTTGGCAGGACTTTCTTTAATGGCTGGTGTGTGTGTCACTGGGACAGGAAGATGGGAGAAATCTCTGTAAAGGAAGCACGGGGAGCAAAGAAAGCTTGCCAAAGGTTCTATGCTTCTTTACTTGAGTAGAAAAAAAATGTTACTAGTAGTACTTAACAGCTGAGCTCATACAGAACTGGGCCTTGTTGAAATATATATATATTGAATATTTCAACAAGGCCCAGTTCTGTATGAGCTCAGCTGTTAAGTACTACTAGTAACATTTTTTTTCTACTCAAGTAAAGAAGCATAGAACCTTTGGCAAGCTTTCTTTGCTCCCTGTGCGTCCTTTACAGAGATTTCTCCCATCTTCCTGTCCCAGTGACACACACACCAGCCATTAAAGAAAGTCCTGCCAAGTTCCAACCAAAATACTGTCAGCAATACAAACCTAAAATTAAAAGAAAATGTTTGGCTGCTGAAATTCCACAGTGCCGGTTCACACTTGTGCGATGCGGAAACGCTGCGAATATGCAGCGTGTTCCCACATCGCATCCGCACATCTGGCAGTTCACACTGCCATATGCGATATGCAGGGGGTGTCAATTAAAAGTTAACGACACCCCCAGTTGCGATCGCATATCGCAGTGCGTTCTGGAAGTTCGCACAGAATCGGATCACGCTAGTGTGAACCACTGTGCGATCCGATTCTGAGGCGGCTCAAAAAATGCCTCATGTGCAAGTTTGCTGCGGATGCACTGTGAATTCAGCCATACAAAGTGTATGGCTAAACTCGCATCCGCACAGGAGATCGCATGTAATGAAGGAGCAGTGCGCTCCGAATTACATGCGCATCCGCAGAAGTGTGGACCGGCACTTAATATTGCCTATATATATATATATTATTTATATTTTCCATCTCCTGTCTGTACCCTATCTTCTACTTGACTACAAATACCTTCTGGCAGCGCACAGGCCTCTCTTTTCTGCTTTTATACTTGCATGTTAGGTCCCTTTCACACGGTCCGCATTCCGTTGTGGACCGTGCTCTGCTCAGCGGGGATTGATCCGCCGATCCCCGCTGAGTCGGCAGATGACAGCTCCGTCTCGGCACTGTGTGCGGAGAGGGAGGTGTCAGAGCCCCGCTGCTCTCTATGGGGAATCGGATGAGAGCGGACCACCTGTCCGCTCTCATCCGATCCCCAGGACGGATGGAAAATAGGGTTTCCATTCGTCTGGATTTCACGGACAGGATCGGATGCGGGTGGCAGCTGGTGTCAGCGGACATGTCACCGCTGACATCCGCTGCTCCATAGGGCTGAATGGGGCATCCGATCAGATCCACCTAAAAAACTGACAGCAGTACCCACCAACATTACCCAGCAGCAGTAACCGCCAGCACTACCCACCAGCGGTAATCACCAGCAGTACCCGCCAGCACTACCTGCCAACAGTAACCCCCAGCACTACCCACCAGCAGTACCCGCCAGCACTACCTGCCAGCAGTAACCCCCAGCACTACCCACCAGCAGTACCCGCCAGCACTACCTGCCAGCAGTAACCCCCAGCACTACCCACCAGCAGTAACCGCCAGCACTACCCGCCAGCTTTACCCATCAGCGGTAACCACCAGCATTACCTGCTAGCATTACCCGCCAGCACTAACGGCCAGCACTACTCACCAGCATTACTCACCAGCAGTACCCGAAAGCTTTACCCACCAGATTTACCCACCAGCAGTAACCACCAGCAGTAACCGCCAGCACTACCTGCCAGCAGTAACCCCCAGCACTACCCACCAGCAGTACCCGCCAGCACTACTTGCCAGCAGTAACCGCCAGCACAACCCACCAGCATTACCCGCCAGCATTACTCACCAGCAGTACCCGAAAGCATTACCCACCAGCAGTAACCCCCAGCACTACCCACCAGCGGTAACCACCAGCAGTACCCGCCAGCACTCCATGTCTAACCCTCTCTTCTCTTCTCCTCCTCTCTCCGCTTCTCCTCTCTCCTCTTCTCCTCTCCATGTCTGACCATCTCCTCTCTTCTCTTCTCCTCTCCATTTCTGACCCTCTCCTCTCTTCTTCTCTCCATGTCTGACCCTCTCCTCTCTTCTCCTCTCCTCTCCATGTCTGACCCTCTCCTCTCCATGTCTGACCCTCTCCTCTCCATGTCTGACCCTCTCCTCTCCATGTCTGACCCTCTCTTCTCCTCCTCTCTCCTCTTCTCCTCTCCATGTCTGACCCTCTCTACTCTTCTCCTCTCCATGTCTGACCCTCTCCTCTCCATGTCTGACCCTTTCCCCTCATGTCTGACCCTCTCCTCTCTTCTCCTCTCCATGTCTAACCCTCTCTTCTCCTCTCCTCTCCATGTCTGACCCTCTCCTCTCTTCTCTTCTCCTCTCCATGTCTGACCCTCTCCTCTCTTCTCTTCTCCTCTCCATGTCTGACCCTCTCCTCTCTTCTCCTCTCCATGTCTGACCCTCTCCTCTCCATGTCTGACCCTTTCCCCTCATGTCTGACCCTCTCCTCTCTTCTCCTCTCCATGTCTAACCCTCTCTTCTCCTCTCCTCTCCATGTCTGACCCTCTCCTCTCTTCTCTTCTCCTCTCCATGTCTGACCCTCTCCTCTCTTCTCTTCTCCTCTCCATGTCTGACCCTCTCCTCTCTTCTCCTCTCCATGTCTGACCCTCTCCTCTTCATGTCTGACCCTCTCCTCTCCATGTCTGACCCTCTCCTCTCTTCTCCATGTCTGACCCTCTCCTCTCCATGTCTGACCCCTTCCCCTCATGTCTGACCCTCTCCTCTCCTCTCTTCTCCTCTCCGTGTCTGACCCTCTCCTCTCCTCTCTTCTCCTCTCCATGTCTGACCCTCTCCTCTCTTCTCCTCTCCATGTCTGACCCTCTCTTCTCCTCTCTTTTCCTCTCCATGTCTGACCCTCTCTTCTCCTCTCCATGTCTGACCCTCTCTTCTCCTCTCCATGTCTGACCCTCTCTTCTCCTCTCCATGTCTGACCCTCTCATCTCCTCTCCATGTCTGACCCTCTCATCTCCTCTCCATGTCTGACCCTCTCATCTCCTCTCCATGTCTGACCCTCTCTTCTCCTCCTCTCTCCTCTTCTCCTCTCCATGTCTGACCCTCTCTTCTCTTCTCCTCTCCATGTCTGACCCTCTCCTCTCCATGTCTGACCCTCTCCTCTCTTCTCCTCTCCTCTCCATGTCTGACCCTCTCCTCTCTTCTTCTCTCCTCTCCATGTCTGACCCTCTCCTCCATGTCTGACCCTCTCCTCCATGTCTGACCCTCTCCTCCATGTCTGACCCTCTCCTCTCCATGTCTGACCCTCTCCTCTCCTCTCCATGTCTGACCCTCTCCTCTCCTCTCCTCTCCATGTCTGACCCTTTCCCCTCATGTCTGACCCTCTCCTCTCCTCTCCTCTCCATGTCTGACCCTCTCCTCTCTTCTCCTCTCCACGTCTGACCCTCTCTTTTCCTCTCTTTTCCTCTCCATGTCTGACCCTCTCTTCTCCTCTCCATGTCTGACCCTCTCTTCTCCTCTCCATGTCTGACCCTCTCATCTCCTCTCCATGTCTGACCCTCTCCTCTCCATGTCTGATCCTCTCCTCTCTTCTCCTCTCCTCTCCGTGTCTGACCCTCACCTCTCCATGTCTGAGCCTCTCCTCTCTTCTCCTCTCCATGTCTGACCCTCTCCTCCTCTCCTCTCCATGTCTGACCCTCTCCTCTCTTCTCCTCTCCTCCATGTCTGACCCTCTCCTCTCCATGTCTGACCCTCTCCTCTCCATGTCTGACCCTCTCCTCTCCTTGTCTGACCCTCTCCTCTCCTTGTCTGACCTTCTCCTCTCCTTGTCTGACCTTCTCCTCTCCTTGTCTGACCCTCTCCTCCCCATGTCTGATCCTCTCCTCTCTTCTCCTCTCCTCCATGTCTGACCCTCTCCTCTCCATGTATGACCCTCTCCTCTCCATGTCTGACCCTCTCCTCTCCATGTCTGACCATCTCCTCTCCATGTCTGACCCTCTCCTCTCCTTGTCTGACCCTTTCCTCTCCTCTCCTTGTCTGACCCTTTCCTCTCCTCTCCTTGTCTGACCCTTTCCTCTCCTCTCCTTGTCTGACCCTTTTCTCTCCTCTCCTTGTCTGACCCTTTCCTCTCCTCTCCATGTCTGACCCTCTCCTCTCCTCTCCATGTCTGACCATCTCCTCTCCATGTCTGACCCTCTCCTCTCTTCTCCATGTCTGACCCTCTCCTCCATGTCTGACCCTCTCTTCTCTCCTCTCTTCTCCTCTCCATGTTTGACCCTCTCTTCTCCTCTCCATGTCTGATCCTCTCCTCTCCATGTCTGATCCTCTCCTCTCCATGTCTGACCCTCTCCTCTACATGTCTGATCCTCTCCTCTCCTCTCCATGTCTGATCCTCTCCTCTCCATGTCTGAGCCTCTCCTCTCCTCTCCATGTCTGACCCTCTCATCTCCTCTCCATGTCTGACCCTCTCCTCTCCATGTCTGACCCTCTCCTCTCCTTGTCTGACCCTCTCCTCTCCTTGTCTGACCCTCTCCTCTCCTTGTCTGACCCTCTCCTCTCCTTGTCTGACCCTTTTCTCTCCTCTCCTTGTCTGACCCTTTCCTCTCCTCTCCTTGTCTGACCCTTTCCTCTCCTCTCCTTGTCTGACCCTTTCCTCTCCTCTCCTTGTCTGACCCTTTCCTCTCCTCTCCATGTCTGACCCTCTCCTCTCCATGTCTGACCATCTCCTCTCCATGTCTGACCATCTCCTCTCCATGTCTGACCCTCTCCTCTCTTCTCCATATCTGACCCTCTCCTCCATGTCTGACCCTCTCCTCTCTTCTCCTCTCCATGTCTGATCCTCTCCTCTCCATGTCTGATCCTCTCCTCTCCATGTCTGACCCTCTCCTCTACATGTCTGACCCTCTCCTCTACATGTCTGACCCTCTCCTCTACATGTCTGATCCTCTCCTCTCCATGTCTGATCCTCTCCTCTCCATGTCTGATCCTCTCCTCTCCATGTCTGACCCTCTCCTCTCCATGTCTGACCCTCTCCTCTCTTCTAATCTCCATGTCTGACCCTCTCTTCTCCGCTCCATGTCTGACCTCCTCTCCTCTCTTCTCCTCTCCATGTCTGACCCTCTCTTCTCCTCTCCATGTCTGACCCTCTCTTCTCCTCTCCATGTCTGACCCTCTCTTCTCTCCTCTCTTCTCCTCTCCTCTCCTCCATGTCTGACCCTCTCTTTTCCTCTCCATGTCTAACCCTCTCTTCTCTCCTCTCTTCTCCTCTCCATGTCTGACCCTCTCTTCTCCTCTCCATGTCTGATCCTCTCCTCTCCATGTCTGACCCTCTCCTCTACATGTCTGATCCTCTCCTCTCCTCTCCATGTCTGATCCTCTCCTCTCCATGTCTGAGCCTCTCCTCTCCATGTCTGACCCTCTCATCTCCTCTCCATGTCTGACCCTCTCCTCTCCTCTCTTCTAATCTCCATGTCTGACCCTCTCTTCTCCGCTCCATGTCTGACCTCCTCTCCTCTCTTCTCCTCTCCATGTCTGACCCTCTCTTCTCCTCTCCATGTCTGACCCTCTCTTCTCCTCTCCATGTCTGACCCTCTCTTCTCCTCTCCATGTCTGACCCTCTCTTCTCTCCTCTCTTCTCCTCTCCATGTCTGACCCTCTCCATCCCACCCCATGTCTGACCCCCTGTACTCCTCTCCATACCACCCCTTGACTGACCCTTGACTGAGGGGGGGCATTGGGTGGAGCTTGGGCGGTACTTTTAAATGTGGGAGGAGCTTGGGCGGGACTTCCTTTAAAATGTGGGAGGGGTTGTCAAATTTACCTTCGGGCTAAAGCCCCTGGTCTTTTTCCCACCTAGCAACGCCCCTGCATTGTTGCATCTACCCACTATCTGAAATAATGAAACTGAAATGTAAGGGTTTAATAGTTGAACTGCATAAGTAGAACATAGACACAGAAATGTATGTTGGGAAACCCCGCTGGACTAGATTGGTACCAATTTTCCATATATGTAATGAAACCATCAATCGGTTTAACTGACAATTATTTTGGGTGTTAAATATGTAGCACCCTCCTAGGTAGGTAGGTGCTAGGAAAATGCATCTATCGCTCCTTTTGCTTATCAGGGGAGTCTGATCTATTAGGTTGCCTGTTGCATGTTTCCAGGTGTGATTCACTGGGTCTGAGGGAGTGTCCCCCACTGTATCAAATGAGTGAGCTTGTTGGACAGTGGAGGAAACCCGGCCAGTGACACATTGGCTTTTGTGGGAGTCCCAGTGGGATGGCATTCTTGTAATGCATCCTGGGATTTCTCATAAAAGCCGGGGGACATGTGACAACGTGTCTTTGGCGGAAAGCAGAGTCCCAGGAAGAGGCTGACGGCTGTCTCTCCTCCTGAAACAAGAGGAAGGTGGTCTTAGGCAGTCGGCCTAGTGAACCAGGTGTGAAGCTGAGCTGCAGAAGATTCAGTGGAGCTGACGGTGGAGCTTCTGGCAGAATCTCTCAGGAAAAACAGTGTCCGTGAGTACCAGGAGATTTGCCTAAGGGTCTGCCCAGGAAGGGGGGCCACTCCAATGAAGTCAGAGGATCAGGGAGCCAGCTCACACAGAGAGTTACAGTAAAGGGGGGTGCCGTGTAGAGAACCCTGAAGAATAGGGACAAAGGGGGTGCCAGGAAGGGCCCTGAAGAGTGTTCTACAGTATAGTACAGTACAGCTTATCTAAATACTTCTTCACTGCATAGTCAAGGTGAAGCAGCGGCCTTATTCAGCAGTCCCAGCAAATTGTGCATAGTTGTTCAAGTTGGAGTATCCCACTCATCCCTTCTCCTATCCAAGTTCTCAACTAAAACCACAAAAAAACCAAAACCCCTAGACTGTTTTCTGACTGAGCCAAGCACTTTGAAAATACTAAACTGTGATGTTGTTGCTATAGGTAACCCAGGGGAATCCGCAACCAGCAGCTCCCATGGGAGTAGTGCTACAAATAGATAACCTTTTCTCAAACCTTTTGTGGGATCATGGTCTGGAAAATTCTTCCAGAAGTTTTCATGCCCCAATGTTAAAAAAAAAAAAAAAAAAGTTTATTCTCATTGATTCAAGGATTATGTAGATACTGTAGATATGATTATGTAAAGTATACAGTGTAGCATTCATGACTATGTAATGTACAACATACCACATAAGATAAAACTTTACTGGGGTAAAGACTTTGTAATTGCAAAGCACAAAAGTAGGCCGGGGTAAATGTTTTCTCATGTTGGTGGTCAGTGTGCAACATTCACTCAGAATGCCCCCTTACAATGGTGATCAGCATGGTCCCTTGCACTGGTGTCCAGCATGCCCCTTGAATTTGTTGTCAGCATGCCCCCTTACATTGGTGGTCAACGTGTCGCCTTGCATGGTATCCAGCTACAGCTGTAACAGTCTGTGCAGTGCTGTTTGTTTACAAACTCTGTGCCCGTCTGTTAGAGCGGGCACTGTATACGTTTACCAGCTTTTGGAAGCCGGCACAGAGCTTGTAATCAAACAGCGTGGTACTGCCCAGACTGACAACATTAGTTGTTGAGTCGCAGTTCAGCAGGGGGAAGCAGTTAGTGCCACACCTGGAGTATTCTGTCCAGTTCTGGTTGCCAATCCTCAGAAGAGACATGCTGGAACCGGAGAGAGTCCAAAAAAGGGCAACTAAACTAATTAGGGGATTGGAGGACCTTAATTATGAGAAGCGATTACTTACAAGCGCTTCATTTATTCTCCTTGGAGAGGAGACGCTTGAGAGGGGACAAGATAGCGATTTACAAATACCTCAATGGTGATCCCAGCATAGGTAAAAAAAACTATTTAGTCTCAAGGATTGCAAGAGGACACATGGCCACACAATGAAATTAGAGGAGAGGCTTTTTAACCTTAAGCTGCGTAAGGGGTTCTTCATTGTAAGGGCAGTGAGAATGTGGAACTCTCTTCCACAATTGGTGGTAGCAGCGGGGAGTATGGCTACTTTTAAAAGACTCTTGGACGTGCATCTCACAGACCACAACATTCTTATGGGAAATGATCAGGTCACTGACACACACATACCTGTACAGGTTGAACTGGATGGACTGTTGTCTTTATTCAACCTCAACTATTATGTAACTATGTAACTATATAATAGTATCAGAGGAAATCTACCTTGCATTGTACTGCACCCAAGTACAGCCTGAAATGTCACAAGACCTTAGTTTATTGATTGCATTCCTCTATGCAGAGCAGTTTCTACTTGGTCTGAGAAGACAAATGGATATGGTCATTCCAAAATTTCTATCATTCACATAAAGCGGTGGATGACTGATCACAATGCTGCGACTGTAATAAGAACTGAAATTGAAGCGTCACACCACTGTTAAGAGGTCCAGATACAACTTTAGTGCTTTAGAAATCAAGGGTACAATCCTATGACTTCTACTGCAATAAAGTTGTATCTGGACCTCTTAGCGGTGCGGCGCTTCAATTTTAATTCTCTTAACCACTTGCCGACTGCCTAACAACTAATTACGTCGGCAGTCAGCCCCTCACAGGCAAAGCGACGTAGATCTACGTCGCTAGCCTGTGAGGCTCTAGGGAGCGAGCGTGCGCCACTGGAGGCGTGCTCCCGCTTGCTCACGGACCCCCCCGCGCGAGTGACCGGCGGACCCGATGTCCGCCGGTCACTTGCGATCGTCGGTTACACCAGGAGAAAGGCAGGCGGCTAATGTAAACAAAGCCGCCTGTCTTTCTCCCCTGTGTAACAGCACAGATCATACGGTCCTGCTATGTAGGACCGTAGATCTGTGCTGTTACATCACAAGCCACATCCAATCACAGTAAGAATCACACCCCTAGGGACACACTTAACCCCTCCTTCTCAAATAAAGTTAACCCCTTCCCTGCCAGTGTCATTTTTACAGTAACCGTGCATATGTATAGCACTAATTACTGTAGTAATGTCACTGGTACCCCCAAAAGTGTCAAAAATGTCAGTCAAGGGTCCGATCTGTCCACTGCAATGTCGCAGTCCTGCAAAAAAAAAATTGCAGATCGCCGCCATTACTCATTAAAAAAAAAAACAATAAAAATGACAAAAATCTTTCCCGTAGTTAGTAAACGCAATAACTTTTGTGCAAACCAATCAAAATACACTTTTTGCGATTTTTTTTACCAAACATATGTAGCAGAAAACAAATTAGCCTAAAATGTTAAAACATTTTGATTTTTACATTTTTTGGGGGAATTTCATATAAAAAAAATGTGAAAAATATTGTTATTTTTGCAAAATTGTTGCTCTTTTTTTGTTTATAGCGCATGATCAAAAAATCGCACAGGTGATCAAATACCACCAAAAGAAAGCTCTGTTTGTGGGATAAAAAGGACGTCAAATTCGTTTGGGTACAGCATCGCATGACTGCGCAATTGTCCGTTAAAGTCACGCAGTGCTGAATCGCAAAATAGGCCCTGGTCAGGAAGGGGGTAAAATCTTCCGGGGCTTAAGTGGTTAATATTACACTACAAGCCAAATAGACTGTGGAGATCCTCTGGGGTGTAGAAGCAGCGGGCTCTGAGGAAGAGGTTAAGCCTCGAAACGCGTCAGCCGTCATCTTATCGGATAGGGATGAATTTATGGACTATTCTTGACATTTGAGCAACTGAGCTCGATATGATCTATTTTCACCTATGTTTGTGAGTAGCCATTTTTAAATGTTGCATGAATAAAGCCTGGTAATGAGGATAATGCGCTAAGTCGGTGCGCCCTTTCTTTGTTTTTCTTTGCCTGGGTGTAGAAGCTGCCTGCCCAGGAATCAGATCATTTAAACCAACATTAAAATCTTAAGATAAACAACACCAGTAAGCTAACCCTACAGGTCCTGCACTATCTTTCCACTTTCCTTAACAGTTCAATGCTATGATATTCAGATCCCGACCTGAACTATTTCTTTACTAGTACCTGCTGCTGGGATAGAACACCATGCTTATACTGCAGTCATATTTGGTACTAGCACTAGCCAGAAACTAGTGTGTTACTTTCTAGATTACACCATGATCTAATGATCTATGAATTTAGGCAACTTCAGATCATAGATAGAGATGGGTGTTGGAGGAAGGAAGTTGTTATACTATGTCAAGGTAAAAAAGGCTCAGGTCACGAGTCAAGAGTCAGATGTGACAATGCTGGCAAAAGGAAGGATCATGCTTAATGAAAGCAGTGGAATTATCCCCACATTACATAAAGTATTTTAGACAATTTAGTATCAGATAACAAGTGACACACTTGCATTGAATTGTACATATTAGGGTACCCTACCTTGTGGGGTTTATTCTACACCTGTAACTGTCATAAATGCAGCAGAAAACACTAGAGAATACACGCGTTACACAAGAAAATAGGCTTGACATTTCTGGACCGGTAGGATTTGCCCCCTTAATGACCAGGCCATATTTTGCGATTCGGCACTGCGTTACTTTAACGGACAATTGCACGGTTGTGGGACGCTGTACCTAAATAAAATTGATGTCCTTTTTTCCCACAAACAGAGCTTTCTTTTTGTGGTATTTGATCACCTGTGTGATTTTTATTTTTTACACTATAAACAAAAAAGAGCAACAATTCTGAAAAAAAAAAAAAAAACAATATTTTTCACTTTCTGCTATATGACATTCCCAAAAACAAATATTTAAAAATCACATTTTTTTAACATTTTAGGCCAATTTGCTTGCTGCTACATATTTTTGGTAAAAAAAAAAATCGCAATAGGTGTATTATGATTGTTTTGCGCAAAACTTATCGCGTCTACTAACTGCGGGAAAGATTTATGTCATTTTTTTTGTTTTTTTTACTAGTAATAGCGGGGATCTGCGATTTTTTTTGCGGGACTGCGATATTGCGGCGGACAGATCGGACCCCTGACTGACATTTTTGACACTTTTGGGGGTACCAGTGACATTACTACAGTAATCAGTGCTATAAATATGCACTGTTACTGTAATAATGACACTGGTGGGGAAGGGGTTAACAGCGTGGGTGATCAGGGGTTAAATGTGTACCTAGGGGCGTGTTTCTAACTGTGGGGGGGGCGTGGCTTGTGAAATGATCACAGAGACCTGTGTTCCTATATAGCAGGATCACAGGCGCACCAGGGAGAAGAACGGTCGGCTGTGTTTACAACAACTGACCATTCTTCTCTCTCAGCGGGGAACGATCGTGGGTGTCAGGCAGCAATCGGATCCGCTTGTCCCATGCATCGGCTTCCCCGCTGATGAGCGGGGGTGGGAGCGCACCGCGGGCAGCGCGCGCTCGCCCCCTAGCTGCAGGCGCGCAACCAACGTATACCTACATCGGTTTGCACAGGAGCGACTGCCTGCCGCAGTATAACTGCAGCGAGCGGTCGGCAACCGGTTACAACTGGCACTCCCATACATCTGTAGAAAATTCCTTTGGGATTTGTTAACCACTTGCCCACCGCCGCATATATATAGTACAGTACATATACTGCGGCGGTCAGCCCCTCACAGGCAAAGTGATGTAGGGGTACGTCACTAGCCTGTGAGGCTCTGAGGAGCGAGCGCGCACCTCCAGATGCGCACTCCCGCTCAGTTAACGGACCCCCCCGCGCGTGTCCCCGGTGGACCCGATGTCCGCCGGGCACTCGCGATAGTCCGTTACAGCGGGAGAAAGGCAGGCGGCTAATGTAAACAAGCCGCCTGTCAGTCTCCCCTGTGTAAGAATAGTGATCATATGGTTCTGCTATGTAGGACCGTTGATCACTGTTCTTACACCTCAAGCAACAGCAAATCACAGTAAGAAGCACGCCCCTAGGGACACACTTAACCCCTCCCTCTCAAAAAAAGTTAACCCCTTCACTGCCAGTGTCATTTTACAGTAACAGTGCATATGCAAAATGACAAAAATCTTTCCCGTAGTTAGTAAACGCGATAACTTTTGTGCAAACCAATCAAAATACGCTTTTTGCGATTTTTTTTACCAAACATATGTAGCTTAAAACAAATTGGCCGAAAATGTTAAAAAATTTAGATTTTTTCATTTTTTTGGGGGGAATTTCATATAAAAAAATATTGTTATTTTTGCAAAATTGATGTTCTTTTTTTGTTTATAGCGCATGATCAAAAAATCGCACAGGTGATCAAATACCACCAAAAGAAAGCTCTGTTTGTGGGAAAAAAAGGACGTCAAATTCGTTTAGGTACAGCATCGCACGACCGCGCAATTGTCCGTTAAAGTCACGCAGTGCCGAATCGCAAAATAGGCCCTGGTCAGAAAGGGGGTAAAATCTTCCGTGGCTTAAGTGGTTAAAGGCCTTGTTGTTGGATTTCAGCAAGCAGAATCGGATTTTGAATATATTACTGCCTACAGAAAAGAAAAAAGCAACCGTACCGCTCACCAATGATCGTCATAAACTAGGTTTTTCCATGCACTTGGGCAAGACATTTCCTGGTGGGAAAATGTATTGTGGAATTTCGCTTCATCCTATTTTATTGATTTCACTAACACTTTTGTTTTTTTGCTACAACTAGTTATGCGAATTCAAATTTTAAAATGAAAGCTCAACTCCGGGAATAATAAAAAAAAATCGAACCCTGCAGTGGGTGCAAGGGTTAAATGCTCATTTAGTTGAGGGGCAGAGGATTAAGGAGAAAACAGAAGCCTGCCATAGACGGTTCAAATTTAATACAGTTCAGCAGGAACCGGCCTAGATTCGGACCATGTATGGGCAAAGAAGGCAAGAAATTTACTTTAATCCTTGCTCCAGGAGGCTTCTTCCAGCACAGCGACTGGTTAACCTGCAGCTGCTCTGTAAGCTGCCATCAGATCTGGTCACATTTCAGCCTCCTAAATGGGAGGATTAATGTCCCTGCATTGTACATGATGACAGCAAAGCTCCACCCATAGATCGAAAGCTTCAGGCAAAGGTGGGGAACATTGGAGCAGGGTGTAAGGTAAGTGATAGAGCATGTTTTGCAATCCCCTAGACATAATAGGCAATTAAAGCAGAATTAAACCCAAATCCAAAAAATGTAATACATTGTAGCTTGCCAATAATTAGATGTGGTGGCTGCTATCCTTTTCCATCTGTTGTCACCTAGTGATCTGGCCAGTAAAACACCTCCTGTATTAGAGTGCCCCACTCTGTATGAAGGAGCACAGGGGGCACAGCAGACAGCAGCATTGTCAGTCTAAAAATGAGGGTAGTGTTAAATGTATTAGCAGAATTAAATACACTATACACTAAGAAGTTGAAGCTGAAATCCAGGTAATACTTTACAAGGAGTTACTGCAAACAGTTTTTCCTTTTGAAATAAAGGTTTTACATGAAGAAATAAAAGCTGACCATTGTAATCGCTCCTGTCAGTGGTAGACAGTGGCGGCTGGTGCTCAAAATTTTTTTGGGGGGGGGGGGGGGGCGCAAAAAGAAAAATTTGCGGCAAAAAACGGGGTAAAAAATTGTGTGACTTTGACGCCACACAAGTTTTAAAGGGCCACTTGCCAGCCCAGTACAGCCAAGGCCCAACTTAGCTCTCCCTATCATAGCACAGTGCATGCACCTCCCGCAGCACTCTACCATCCAGCACCATCCTCCATGGCTCCATCCATCGCCACTTGCCAGCGTTAGTACAGCCAAGGCCCAACTTAGCTCTCCTGATAGGCACAGTCAGTGCATGCACCTCCCGCCGCTCCCGGACACGGTCCTGGTGCCTTCTCTTACAGTCGGAGACGAACGTTCCAGTCCTCCGGAGTCCGGACGGTCCGAGTCCAGGTCAGGTGCTGCGTCAGGTGGTCACCTCGCGTCAGGACAGGAGGTGTGCTCAGCTTCTTCTCAGTCAGTCGACTGCGGCTGGTGGGAGAGGAGAGCAGTGAGACTGCGAAGATGAATTTGGGCGGCTCCTCCCGCGGCTCTCCGTCTCCTCTCTAGTCTGGGCCGGCGGGCGGGAAGGACGTGACGCCGGGGCGGTGCACTTCCCCCACGCACACGTCATCACAGATCCGTCCCGGGATGTCCTCCTGTGATTGGTCCAGGCTGGAGTCTGTACCAATCACAGCCAGGAGTCCAGTAAAGTGGGGAGTGCAGAGCAATGCGCCCCGATGACCCCCAGAAGGCCGCCAATCGGTGCCTCTGTTCGGCTCACGTGGGGTCAAACCCCCCCCCCCCCATACCCACCACTAGGTCCGGTGCCCCTGGTGGGCAAAAAAGGACGATTTTTTTTTTTTAAATCTTTTTCCTTTTTTTTTTCTTGGGGGGGGCAGCGCCCCTGCGCCCTCTATCGGCCGGCCGCCACTGGTGGTAGATGTTTTGTTTCTTCCCTGTAAATCAGAATATCTGTAAACGTCTTGAAAGCAATGATTCGCTCTGGGGATTGACAATGATCAGGTACCTCATTTTCCCCATATGCTGTACAGGAATAGTCTTGCAGCACGGTAAGCGCCAGAGCTGGCTGTGATTGTCTTGTGTGAAGTGACATGTATTTTTTATGCAGCTTAAATACACAGTGACCTTTCCCCTAGATGTCTGGATGTTCCAACCTTATTAAACTCCATGAATGCTAGATTCTTAGCTCACCTGGACAATAGCCATGAGAAAAAAATGGATTTTTGTAAAATCTTACCGTAAAATCCTTTTCTCTTAGCTCATCGACAGACGTAGTCCTCGGTGATACACCACCTTCGGGTTATGTTACCTCCGCAGGAGCAGGACTAGACAGGAAATTAAAAAGCTCTGGCCACACCCTAGGGGCAGTCCCAGAGGGTATATCCTCTCTCTCTCTGCCTCAGCAAATCAGTTATGTGAAAAAGCAGTGCTTAGAGAATTTAACCCAACCCAACTCCAAAACAGAGGGGCGGGGACTACGTCTGTCGATGAGCTAAGAGAAAAGGATTTTACGGTAAGATTTTACAAAAATCCATTTTTCTCTAGCGCTCATCGACAGACGTAGTCCTCGGTGATACACCACCTTCGGGACGTCCCAGAGCAGTATCACAACTGAGGGGTGGGAAAATGGAAATCAAATCCCAATCTAGAAGGCCCAACCGGTGCCAACTAGAAGTTTACAATGCTCATCCTTAATGATGAGACTCAACAAAAAAATTTTCAAACAGAAAAAAACCCTCGAGGTAGACCACCGGTCTCCTCAAATTGCGGCCTGCAAAACCTTGCGGCCAAATGAGGCATCCGCCGATGCCGTCACATCAATTTTATAGAATTTTGTAAAGGTATGTACCGACGACCAGGTGGCCGCCTTACATACCTGGACCACTGACGCCTGATGGCGAAAGGCCCAGGAAGTACTGAGCGCTCGAGTGGAGTGCGCCCTAACAGGGAACGGAGGACTCTGACCCTTAATAGAATAAGCCTGTACCACCGTTTGTCTAATCCATTTGGCAATGGTCGCGGCAGATGCAGGCAAACCCTTTCTGGGGCCATCCGTGATCACAAAAAGTGAATCCGTCTTACGGAATGATTCCGTAGCTTTCAGGTATACCCTGATTGCCCGAACCACATCTAAGGAATGCAACGCATGTTCCCGATGATGCTTGGGCTGAGGACACAAGGAAGGTAGTACAATATCTTCATTCAGATGAAAATCTGAAACCACCTTAGGAAGAAAAGATGGCTTAGGATGAAGTACTACCTTATCCCTATGAATCACTAGGTATGGGGACTGGCATGATAATGCAGCCAGTTCTGACACCCTGCGAGCAGAAGTAATAGCCACCAAGAAGGCCACCTTCTGGGATAAAGTAAGCAAGGGAATCTCCCTGATGTTTTCAAAAGGAGGTTTCTGTAGAACCGACAAAACCAAATTAAGATCCCAGGGCGGTAAGGGCGCGCGGACTGGAGGAGCCAGGTGCCGCACCCCCTGGATGAAATTCCGCACCAAGGATTTGGTAGCTAACGGCTTCTGAAAGAAGATTGCTAATGCTGAAACTTGACCCTTGATGGTGCTCAAGGCTAGCTTCTGCTCAACCCCTTGTTGCAAAAAGGCCAATATTCGAGACACCGAATAGGTACGTGGAGGAAATCCTAAAGATTCGCACCACGCAATATAAGTCTTCCATGTGTGATAATAGACTTTGCTGGAAGTCGCTTTCCTTGCTTTAATAAGGGTAGGAATGACAGAAGTAGACAAACCTCTGTCCTTCAGTGCTTGGGTCTCAATGGCCAGGCCATTAAAACCAGCGACTGTAAAGCACGAAGGTAACTTGGTCCTAGAGACCACAGACACTCCCTGAGACGAAGTTCCCACGGAACGTCTGCGACTAGCATGTCCAAGTCGGCCAGGCCGGCTTGAGGAGGCCAGCCTAGAATTTCTAGGACCACTGGCGCTGATTGGATCTGAACCAGGCGTCCCTAGAGCTATCTGGCCCCGACCATCCGAGAAAGTCTGGTCGTTTTCTGTTTCCACACATTTATCAGATACCTGATAGTTATCAGGAAGGGTGATCTTTTCTGGTTGAACCTCAGGGACCGAAGTCACCCGACTAGAGGCTACTTGGCCTATCTGGTCAACCAGATCCGATTCCTGTGAGGTATCGGGACTAATCTTAGGAAAGGGTAAAGGAAAAGATCTATTCAGGGAACGGTAACTACCGCTTCCTGTGGTACTTAAATGTTGGAAGGGAAGAATCGCACCGGTAGTAGTGGTAGATGCTCGATCTGATGTCCTGAATACCGGTGAAAACGTCCCCCCACCCTGAAACCGGGTGGGGGCGCACCTTCAGGCTGTGTACTCCTTTGCTTCGGGTCTGGCTGGGTTGGTCCTCTGCTTGTCCGACCAGCCCTTCTTGAATCCTCCTGGAGGAGTCTTGCCTTTCCCGCTAGTACCAGCCGGGCGCCCTTTATGGGCGGTAAAGAAAGGTCCTCGCTTGTTGCGAGGTCCCTTAGCTTTTGCAGCCTGTGGCAAGAAAGTGCTCTTGCCCCCAGTGGCATCCTTAATGATTTCATCTAGGTTGGCCCCAAATAGACGATTCCCCTGAAAAGGGAGATTGGTCAAGGTCTTTTTGGAACCTAGGTCAGCTGACCAGCATTTTAACCACAGCACACGTCTGAGGATCACTGCTAACTTAAATGCATGCCCTAATAAGGGAGTTGTGTCCAAGGCTGCGTCACAGATAAACCGTAGCCCTTGTATGATCTGTTCCATCAAATCAGATGTCTCCTGGGGAATATCTTTTCCACTAAGATCTTGGCGTACCATTTTCGCCCATTCCGTAAGTGTCTGGGAAACTAGACCAATAACAATTACTGGTCTAAATGCTGACCCTATCAGAGAAAAGATAGTGCGGGACTCTGCTTCTATCTTTCGATCCACCGGATCCTTAAAGGACGAAGTGTCCTCCACTGGAATAACCGTGGCTTTATTCAGCCTGGAAATAGGCGGATCCACGACTGGTGGTACCGTCCATTTCTTAATGATGGATTCCTCAAACGGATAGCGTCTAGCAATACGCTTGGAAATAGTAAAGGTACGTTTAGAATGCTCCCATTCTCCTTTAATCTGATTACCAAAACATTTAGGTACCGGAAAAGCCTTCGCCATCTTGATGGGCTTATTAGTACCGAAAGGCCTCTCTGTTTCAGTTGCCTCTGCCGGTAAAGCCTCAAGTTTTAAGGTTTCTTGCACTGCCACAACTAGTGCGTCCACCAATGCTTCTTCCTGAATTATAGCAGGAGAAGAAGCGTCCTCCTCACTGTCTGAGGGGGCTTTACCTGGGATAACAGCCCTTGCAGAGGAACCTGCAACTGCCGTGACCATCTCTGAATCTGAGTCAGAGGTGTCAGATGGTATAGGAGTAGGCGGGGGTCGCTTCCTTGACCCCCGTCCCTGACAGGCCGCCTCCACCCGAGCCACCATAGACTCCAAAATTGCTGTAAATGATTCTATACTCTGTGCACCGGCGGGTCCCGAGGCCCCCTCGAGGGAAACAGGTGGGGGAATATGTGTGGCAGGGTCCATGATAACTCCAGTTACTACCTGGATAATATAATTCAAAAGAAAAAAACTTTTTTTTTTTTTTTTCTGACCCCCAGCGCCACAAAAAGCCCCTTAGTGTTACCTGCTAGGGATCCCTATCGATCGAGAGAGAGAGAGATAGACCCCCAGGCTCACCACTTGATGCTCAGAGTTAAACTGCAACAGCTTACAGCGCTGTCTTGACAAACAGGAAGTCTTTTGGCTGGCTGCCCAGGAAGAAGGGAGGCGGCTCCGCCCCTCTGCACGCCTTCCGGCGCCTCCCCCAAGCTCCACGAGGTGTAGGATCACCTCAAACATGGCCGCCCCCATGCTGGAGACACGAGGCTACGCCAAAATGGCGGCTCGTGCGATCCAGCAAAAAAAATGGCGGCGGCCTGTGCTGACTAGCGGTGTGCTGCAGGGCACACAACACTCTCTCTGCATGGGGATATGGCGTGGTTGGCGGTACCGGCCCTGGCGGACCGCATGGCCGTTCGGGAGGCCTGCTAATAGCTGGAGATCTGATTTGGAAGGCAGTCTACATGTCCGTGGCTTCTGACTGGTAGGTAGCTTATACTTAACCCATAAGATTCCCAGAATGCCACAGATTACATCTTTAAAACATGTATACAATAGATTGTTAGCTCCCAAACCAAGCCTCCTGGCTTTTTGCACACATAAAATCACACTCAAAGTAGGAGGATTTGTGACATGTTATAGGATAGAAAGAACTCTTTCTTACCATACAGAGAGGGGCCCGCGTTCACCACAAAACCCGTCAGGGAAAAAGGGGGAACATACTACTCACCATACCGGAACCAGGCGGGCACCAACTCCTGACAGTACCCCTCTCCACCGGGGCGGGAGGGCTGTCGACCGATACGGACGCCGTGACTCATGGTCTTTGGCGTTTCAGCGAGACGTTTAACTCGCGGGTTCAGTCCTTTTAATGGGACTTTGTCGCGGCCGACCCAGCGCGGAGCTATGGCCTGCACGCGCTCGTAGGCTGAACTGGGGTGACCACCGGATCTCAACATCCAGCCCGTCGCCCAGTTCAGCTTTCTTGCTTGAAGATCTCACAGGAACACTGGAGAAAAAAGCTGTCTAAAAATCCTTTTAGAAAAAAATTCTTGCCAGGACCTAAGATCCCAGCAAGGTATCTAGGTCCTTACTCCTAACTAGACAGAAAATAACTGATTTGCTGAGGCAGAGAGAGAGAGGATATACCCTCTGGGACTGCCCCTAGGGTGTGGCCAGAGCTTTTTAATTTCCTGTCTAGTCCTGCTCCTGCGGAGGTAACATAACCCGAAGGTGGTGTATCACCGAGGACTACGTCTGTCGATGAGCGCTAGAGAAATGAGGGTTTGTTCATGCTAATAGTTCTGAGAAATGGGATGAACTTTTTCCTGTCTGGTTAAGCTGTCTTTTATGTAATATTGGTGCACCATTTTGGGACATATCTTTGGCAATTACTAATTTTATAATCTTGTGCACATAGAGAGATATTCAGAACAATGACAATGTTTGACTATTCTCACACAAGTAAATCTTTCATTACAAATTACAAGGAGTTCCTGGAAAAGAAGGACAAGGTCTACCTAGCTAAGCCAGAATAGGTGTAAGGTTGGTGGTTCAATACTACCACAAGCAGTCTAATTTGTCACTGACAGGCCCTCTTTATGGTGATGTTAGAGGTCAATTAGACCCATGATGTCACCCCTGCCTCCACTACAGAATAGGAACAGAGAGCATCCTTGACCATCTAGGCAGTGATGGCGAACCTTGGCACTCCAGATGTTTTGGAACTACATTTACCATGATGCTCATGCACTCTGCAGTGTAGTTGAGTATCATGGGAAATGTAGTTCCAAAACATCTGGGGTGCCAGGGTTTGCCATCACTGAAGGGTTTTGACAGCTGAGGGCTTTGAGGTTACTTTCCACAAGCTATCTCCTCCTGCTCTGCTATTCTGAAGCCTCCTGGATTGGTTCCCGGCTCCCAGAAGGAAGAAAAGCAAGACGAGTTCAGAGACTGGTAAACTTGGGAAAAGTCAGATTGCAAGAAGGGGGGAGATCACATCAATAGGGCAGCACACGGGGTGTAAAAGTGTTTTGAGTGGCTGTACAGATGAGTCCTGCTTGAAGATCACAGGGCTGCAGAGAATTATCAGAAAACAAACCCACAGCCGCTACTGCATTTTCATAATTTTTCTGCCAAACATTGTGCTGTAACATATTGTTGTAAATAGATAATAATATGAGTCTCGCGCTGTCTCGACGATTCCTTATACCCCTTAAAGCTGCATATACCCGTTCTGTGAATTTTGGACACTATCACATATTTAATATTGTTGTAACCTTTACTTGTTATCCATTAAGTGTTCAAGACTCCCCAGAGAGGGTCCTCTGATGAAGCCATGTATTTGGTGTAATGCGAAAGGGGCGGAGCCAGTGACTTATTGTATCTTAGGAAGGAAATGAAACTTGTGTGTCAGGAGCACAGTTGCGTGGACATCTTAACCACTTTAGGACCGGAGGATTTTCCTGCTTTACATCCAGGCCACATTTTGCAACTTGGCACTGTGCGACTTTAACTGACAATTGCGCGGTCATGCAATGCCATACCCAAACGAAATTGACGTCCTTTTTTTTCCAGAAACAGAGCTTTCTTTTGGTGGTATTTGATCACCTCTGCGCTTTTCATTTTTTGCAATAATAAAAAAAAGAGCGACAATTTTGAAAAAATAACAATATTTTTCTACTTTGACAGTTAAAAAATATCCAATATATTCAATTTTTGTCATATATTTAGGACAAAATGTATTTAGCTACATGTCTTTGACAAAAAAATTCTCAATGAGCGTATTTTTACCGTTTTAAGACCGGAAGATTTTACCCCATTGCTAAACAGGCTATATTTTGCGATTCAACATTTATGTCCTTTTTCCCCACAAATAGAGCTTTCTTATGGTGGTATTTGATCACCTGTGTGATTTTTACTTTTTGCGCTATAAACAAAAAAAAGCGACAATTTTGAAAAAATAACAATATTTTTCACATTTTTTTATAAGAAATCCCCCCCCCCAAAAAAATGTAAAAATCCAAATTTTTTAACATTTTAGGCCAATTTGTTTTCTGCAACATATTTTTGGTAAAAAAAAAAAAAAATCGCAATAAGCGTATTTTGATTGGTTTTCGCATAAGTTATCGCAGCTACTAACTACGGGAAAGATTTATGTCATTTTTATTGTTTTTTTTTTTTAACGAGTAATGGCGGTGATCTGTGATTTTTTTTCCGGGACTGCGACATTGCAGCGGACAGATCGGACCCTTGACTGACATTTTTGGGGGTACCAGTGACATTACTACAGTAATCAGTGCTATAAATATGCACTGTTACTGTAATAATGACACTGGCAGGGAAGGGGTTAACTTTATTGGTGATCAAGGGGTTAAATATATGCCTGGTGCTTACTGACGTGTGTGGGGGGGAGGGGACTGTGTGACACAGGCACAGATCGCAGGTTCAGCTATGCTGAATCCTGTAATCTGTCCCTGCCTGTCACATAGGAGATCCGCCTGCTTGTGTAAACACTCGATCCCCGATGATCGGGGAAGAGCGGCGGTGATCACCACCTCTCCTCCCCTGGGCCGACTCCCGCTGTGTCTGAATACAGCGGGAGCGAGGCTCCGGCGGCGCGCAGGTAGGTCTACGTCGCTGGACGGGATCGAGCCACGTTGCCGCAGTACGCTCCATGTGAGCGGTCGGCAAGTGGTTAAAGGGGCCAGTATACCCTAATTATCTGTACATTGCACAGTAGTATGTGAGTGCATTTTGAGTTTTAATGATAAAGAGTGTGATTAGAATACAGTAATGCACTATGGGCATATGTTTCTTTCTCTTTGAGCAGATTGATTAAACAAAGAAGAATGTGTCCAGACCCATTTGTGTAAGTAAGTCAGATTAAAAAGTAATGGAGAGAAAGCATAAGAGGAAAGAGGGGATCCCACCAGGTGCAAAAGGATAGTGACCCCACTCTTAAAATGTAAATGAGCTATTGGACCTATTATAGGTCTGACAGAGAAGGTGAGCGCATGGTATAGATAGTAGTGACACATGGTGATTTGATCACAAGTGGAAACATATTCATTTGGAAAGTAGAATTGTGAAGCACTATAAACACGCAAGATGTATATTATAGAAAAACATTTCTTGTATATCTGTATATTTAAAAAAAAAAATTCTTTGCTGTTTTAAACATATTTTTTTATTCATTACATTTTTGTGAGGTGGCGCTACACTATTTTTGGTGTATAAAACTTGGAAAGAGGTGTGTGGAACACTTATAAGTGGTAGCAGTGACCTATAAAACATATACGTATCGCATGGTTTTTATATAGGTAAAACGGTATATAGAAACTGATTGTAATTGCACAGGAGTACATTTTATACAGTAATCACCTGTCAGTTCTAGGTGTACTAGTACCTTTTGGCTGTTGCAGTGCATTGATTGCTGATGATTGGCCAAAGCATGCACCTGACCTGTATGCTTTGGCCAATCACAGCACAATGTCCTGTCAGAGCCATGATTAGCCAATCACGGCTCAGGGGCTAAGTCCACGCCCCACACTATATAAGGCTGCTGCTTATACGGCAGCCCTGTATAGTGTATGATAATAGAGATTAGGCAGCATGCACCTGACCTGTATGCTTTGGCCAATCACAGCACAATGTCCTGTCAGAGCCATGATTTGCCAATCACGGCTCAGGGGCTAAGTCCACGCCCCACACTATATAAGGCTGCTGCTTATACAGCAGCCCTGTATAGTGTATGATAATAGAGATTAGGCAGGTAGTTGTATTGAGTTAGTTCAGTGCAATGTACAGGCATACTCCACTTTTAAAATGTATGTATGTTGCAGTCCCCAAGTTTTGTGTCCCTGTCACTTATAGTTGGGGAGCAGTGCCATGCCAAGTTGACCAAGATTTCCCATAGACGCCAATGTTAGACAGGGAGCAGTGCCATGTCAAGCTGTCCAATATTTCCCATAGATGCCAATAAGCACTGAAAGCTGAAAATTGGTCTGGGCAGGAAGAGGGTGAAAGTGCCCTGTATTTAGGTAGTGAAGGGGAACCCTTTGACAGAATTAAAAGAAAAAAAAAAGCCATGGGGTCTCCCCCAAAATCTATACCAGGCCATTTGGATCTCGTATAGATTTTAAAGGAGAACTCCACGCCAAAATAAAAAAAAAACATGCCCCCCCCCTTTGGTGAATGGGTAGGGGCACTATGTACCCGATACCCATTCACATTGGGGGGGCTGGGATCTGGGGGCCCCTTGCTAACCACAGCCCTCAACATGGGACAATGTGCTTTGGGGTGGGGAGGCCAAGCCCCCCCATGCCCCAAAGCACCCACAACCCCTCCCCCCCATGTTGAGGGCATGTGGCCTGGTATGGTCCAGGCTGCATGCTCGGATAAGGGCCTAGTGTGGATTTGGGGGGGGGGGGGGCCGCGCCATTTTTCTTTTTTTAATTTGGCGGTTCCCCTTAAAATCCATACCAGACCTGAAGGGCTTTGTATAGACTGGGGGGGACCCTATGCTGTTTTTTTATCTGTATTGCAGGGAACTGACACAATTATAGCCGTGAGCAAGTTTAAATTACATTTTATTCCTTTCGAAATTTAAATATTACTGCAACAGGCTAAATACATTGTAAAGATGCGCCACTTTACAGGCGCATTAAAGAGGTTGTAAAGAATTAAAAAAAAAAAAAAACACCTGAAAGACAAACACATAATGAGCTAGTATGCATCGCATACTAGCTCATTATAAAATACTTACCTTAGAACGAAGCTCCGCAGTGCAGCTCACTCACCTCCCTCACGGGTGACATGTTCAGTCACTCTTCTTCCTGCTTTGCGGCATCCGGCGATCTGATTGGCTGGAGCCGCGGTGACGTCATTCCCGCGCATGCGCGCCGGAGCCGACTTTCATGGCACTTGGCTCTGAAGGAACGGCACGAGCGGCCGTTCCTTCAGAGCGCATGCGCCAGTGATGTCACTGGCTGCATGTAAGCTAAATATCTCCTAAACGGTGCATGTTTAGGAGATATTCACAGTACCTATAGGTAAGTCTTATCATAGGCTTACCTATAGGTACAAGTTGCAGAGGAGGGTTTACTTCCTCTTTAAGGGGACCCCCCAGGCACAATATTTGAAGGATTGTTTCATTTTTATTGTTTCACCTTAAGCATCATTAAAATCTCTGTAAAAACAATAGTTTTTAAAAAAAATTATATTTTTTTAAATCATTTTTTTTGTTTTACACTTGTTACATTTTTTTTTAACTTTATTGCTATCACAAGTTTCTAACATGCCTCCTATGCGATAGCATGGGTAGGCGACAGGTACTCGTCGTGGATAGTAGACCCCATTACCTCCCTTACCTACCATTGCCACTCTTCAAACACAACAGGCCATTAGTTGCAGAAGGGATCAGGGAACGGATGTTTCCCGGGGTCCTCTTTCTTAACCTGGGGAAGCCATTTCCCACAATCTTGTACTTCTCTGTGAAATAGGAGATCCTGGGAACCACCACAGTTGCCGCTGGCAGGGAACTTTTAAGACTCTAGAGCAGTGACGGCGAACCTTGGCGCCCCAAATGTTTTGGCACTACATTTCCCATGATGCTCATGCACTCTGCAGTGTAGAGAGCATCAAGGTTCGCCATCACTGCTCTAGAGTCACCTGATCACTTTTATCGGAAAGGCCTTCACCAACGCTTGAGCTTGATTTAGCCACTTGTCCAGTATGACGATTATAAACGTACCTTAGTAGAGAAGTGGTTAACTGAGAAAGAAACCACAACTTTTGTACTTGCCATAAACTTAGAGTTTTTTTAAAGGACCAAGTTCCCATCACCTATTTTTGATCAACTCCTAGTAATGCTTTTGTACAAAAAATAAATAAATAAAGAATAGTGGGAGGGGTTATAACTGGCTGGCTAATAACTTTGTTTTCCAGTGTCCAGGTGGCTGTAGGGGGCATTACAAGCTGGTCATCTGAATAACCAAAGCTGCCCATACAGTGTGTTTTTTTTTTTGTTTCATCAGCCAGCTGTCTGAAAAAAACAAAAAAAACAAACCGATTCTTCCATCCACACAAACAAGGTGGAAAATGGATTTTAGGAGTACAAAAAAAACTTGTACTGTGCATACCTACCATACAATAGGAGGGGGCTAAGGTGTAAGGGGGCAACACTGAGGGGGGGAAGGGGCATGTTTTCTAATCCAGTAAAGTAAGGGGTTGCTATCAGTGAGTACTAGCAAGTTCTGGATGCCAAAATGGAAATGGTGAACTACCAATCTCAGTGCATACTTCTTAACTGGAAACTACCTTGCATAGGTCTGTATTGTAGCAACATTCTAACTGGTAATGATCCTCACCTATTTAAAAGCCTAACTAAGCCCAATAGCAAAAATGTTACATTTTTCAGCTTCCTAGCTGTATTGGCTGCATTCGTTTAACTTTCCATGCAAATGACATTTTTACGAAATACCTGTTGAGCTTGGCAGAAAGGTAGCACTCTTATATTTCCCCTGTAAACTACTAATCTCTTCACCCCTATATGTAACAGAGATGAGCAAAGGCATCCTAGATGGCTACCATGCTTCCCAACATAGATAAACTGGATAAGTGAACTTAGCCACACAGGGATAAGAAGTAGGTTATTAACATGATTACCAGGTTAGAATAGAAAAAAAAACAAAAGCAGAAACCACATACAAGGACTGGTAAGTGGCATATGGGCAAAATAAAATGGCACGTATAATGCAGCTGTCATGATTAGCATTAACATAACAATCAGAGTCCCTCCTGTAACATTACCTGTTGATCTGTTGAAAAAACGGAATTTTTGTAAAATCTTACCTGTAAAATTCCTTTCTCTGAGTCCTCCGACAGTCGCCGCCTCTTCATATTCGTCACATATGGGGTATTAGACTTTGCTCCGAAGGAGTAGCTAGGCAACAGAATATGTTAACATTAAAGCTTTTAACATATCCCACCCTCAAGGGGTGGTCCCCTCAGTCAATACCCTCCTACTTCCTGCAACCATATCTCAGTTTCAGTGGAACAGCAGTAGAGTATACAACCAAACCCCAAAAGAGGGGCGGGGGCGGCGACTGTCGGAGGACTCAGAGAAAGGAATTTTACAGGTAAGATTTTACAAAAATTCCGTTTTCTCTTACGTCCTCCGACAGTCGCCGCCTCTTCATATTCGTCACATATGGGGACGTCCCAAAGCAGTGCAAACATGAGGGGTGGGAAACGCATCCGCGCCGAAAGGCAACGCAGTCTCCGCATCAAAGAAAGGAACCTTACCAAAGGAAGGAAACCAGCTGGGCTACAGGAAAAACAAGTGCTCAACAGGAGCAACAACCCAGGAAAAGACAAATAACCAGGGGATAAAAAACTTATCCCAACAGCCAGAGGTCCCCAACAAGGGACCCTAGGGAATTGCCGCACAAAGAACCTTGCGTCCAAAGGAAGCATCCGCCGATGCCTGAACATCTACTTTGTAGAATTTTGTGAAAGTGTGCACGGTCGACCAGGTCGCCGCCTTACACACCTGGGCTACAGAAGCCCCATGACGACAGGCCCAAGACGTACTCAAAGATCTAGTAGAGTGCGCCTTCACAGGCACAGGGGGAACCTTCCCCTGCAAAGCATAGGCCTGTTCAATGGTCTGCCTGATCCATTTGGCGATGGTAGAGGCCGACGCCGCCATGCCCTTCCGAGGACCCTCTGGAAGAACAAACAAGGAGTCCGTCTTTCGAAAAGACTCAGATTTAAGGTAAACCCTTATCGCCCGAACAACATCCAAAGAATGTAATCTCACCTCCTTTGGATGTTTAGGCTTCGCGCACAGCGAAGGCAAGACAATATCCTCATTAAGATGGAATTCCGAAACTCTCTTCGGAAGAAAAGAAGGATTAGGTCGCAAGACCACCTTATCCAAATGAACAACCAGATACGGAGACTTGCAGGACAAAGCCGCCAGCTCCGACACTCTACGAGCCGAAGTGATCGCAACCAAAAAGGCGACCTTTTTGGACAACATAGACAACGAGATCTCCCTGATCTGTTCAAAAGGAGCACGTTGTAACACAGATAGAACGAGATTCAAGTTCCAAGGGGGCAGAGGATCCCTCCTAGGAGGAACCAGATGCCGCACTCCCTGAACAAAAGTGCCAACCAAGGAGTTGGAAGCCACGGGACGTTGAAACAGAACGGCCAGCGCAGACACCTGACCCTTTATCGTAGCCAGCGCCAAACGCTGATCGACACCCGTTTGAAGGAAGGACAGCACTCGGGAAACCGAGTACGTGCGGGGTGAAAACCCCCTGGACTCACACCAGGCAAAATACGCCTTCCAAGTACGGTAATAAACCTTCCCCGAGGAAGACTTCCTCGCGTTGATCAAGGTATGAACGACCTCTGGGGAGAGACCCTTCTCCTTCAGGACCTCGGTCTCAACAGCCAGGCCGTCAAAGCCAGCGACTGTAAAGCAGGATGGTATATCGGTCCTTGAGACAGAAGATCGTCTCGAAGAGGCAGACGCCACGGGGCGTCGACCGCCAGATTCACGAGGTCTGCGTACCAGGACCGGCGAGGCCAGTCCGGTGCCACAAGAATCACCGTGCTGCGTTCCGAGTGTAACCTGCGAAGGAACCTGGACAGCAACTGAATCGGTGGAAAAGCGTACATCAGCCTGTACTGATGCCACGGGGCCACTAACGCGTCCGACGCGTCTGCCCGAGGGTCGCGCGTCCTTGCCACGAACCTTCTCACCTTGTTGTTGAGACGAGACGCGAACAGGTCCACATCTGGAAGACCCCACTTTGCGCACAACATCTGGAAGACAGCCGGGTGGAGAGACCATTCCCCCTGATCCAGGGTCTGGCGACTCAGATAGTCCGCCTGCCAGTTCTCCCCCCCCGGAATGTGAACCGCCGTTATCGCCGGGACATGAGTCTCGGCCCAAGACAGAATGTCGGCCACTTCTCGAGCCGCTCGGGCACTCCTGGTGCCCCCTTGGTGGTTGATGTAGGCCACCGCCGTGGCATTGTCCGTCTGCACCCGAACCGGGCAGCCCTGCAGCCGGTCCGTCCAGCGATGAAGACAGAGATTTATCGCACGCAATTCCAGAATGTTGATCGGAAGGGAGGACTCCCCCTCTGACCAAGTCCCCTGGGCGGACAGAACGCCCAGAACACCACCCCAGCCCGACAGGCTGGCATCCGTGGTGATTACCGTCCACGAGATAGGACGAAACGACTTGCCCCCGGACACCATCGGGGACTGGAGCCACCACAGAAGGTCTCTTCTGGTGCGATGACTCAACGAGATTTGAAGATCCAGAGATTGAGGTCGCCCGTCCCACATGGACAGGATCTCCGCCTGGAGACCCCGCGTGAGAAACTGGGCGAAGGGAATCGCCTCGAAAGCCGAGACCATCAATCCCAGACATCTCATGCACGTCCGCAGAGACGAGCGCGGAACGTCCCTGAGGGACCTGACTTCCTCCTGAAGAGTTCTGAGTTTGTCTTCCGGCAGGAAGACCTTTGCCTGCACCGAGTCCAGAATCATTCCCAGGTAGGGAAGACGAACCGACGGACTCAGTGTCGACTTTGGAAAATTTATCGTCCAACCAAACTCCTGCAGAGTTTGCATCGTGACAGACAGGTCCTTCTCCAGACCCTGGCTGGTCGCAGACCGAACCAGAATGTCGTCCAGATACCCCAGGACAGAAATGCCCTGGGCCCTCAATAATGCCAGAACCGGTGCAAGCACCTTGGTGAAGACCCGCGGAGCCGAGGCGAGACCAAAAGGCAACGCCACGAACTGGTAGTGATCCTCCGCAATGGCAAATCGAAGGTACCTCTGGTGACCCTCGAAAATGGGGATGTGAAGATACGCATCCTTCAAATCGATGGAGGCCATGAATTCCCCCGGAACCAGGGCAGCCACCACCGACCGTAGGGATTCCATGCGGAACTTGCGAACCCGCACAGAGCGGTTCAGAGCCTTCAAGTCCAGAATTGGACGAACCTTTCCCTCCTTTCTGGGCACAATGAACAGATTGGAATAAAACCCCCGAAATCTGTCCCGATGAGGCACCGGAACTACCACTCCCTGAGCCCTCAGGTCCCGCACCGCCAGGTGCAGGTCCCGTAAACGCTCTGGAGACAGTTGAAGATTTGAGGGAAAAAATCTGCTCTCCGGCCGAGAGAGAAACTCGATCTTGTAACCAGATCGAACGATCTCCTGAACCCATCTGTCCCGCACGCGGGCCAACCAGGGCTGAAGAAAACCGAGCAAGCGTCCCCCCACCCCAAAACTGGGTGAGGGCGCCCCTTCAGGCCACACTGTTATGGGCTGCGGATCCGGATTGACCGGACTTCTGTTTTCCAGACCAGGGCTTCTTCTGAGAGCCTTGACCTTTGAACGGTTTGCCCTTGTAGTGCGACCGAAAGGCACGAAAGGACCCCTGAGGGGGCCGAAAATTAGCATGCTTCTTCCCAGAAGCCCCCTTAGCCTTGGGGAAATGGGGCAAGAGAGTGCTCTTACCCCCGGTGATCCCCTTAATCAACACATCCAAGGACTCCCCAAAAAGGCGAGACCCATCATAAGGCAGATTGGCTAAGGTCTTACGTGAAGACTGGTCCACCGACCAACATTTCAACCAAACCAGGCGGCGAGACAACACCACCACGCTGTGCACACGTGCAGCCAACGGGACTAGGTCCAAGTCCGCATCACACAGATACATGACACCCTGGTGGATTTGATCCACCATATCCAGGGTCGCCGGCAAGGCCGAATCGGCCACTAGGACGCGCCTAAGCATCTGCGTCCAACTTGCGACCGCCTGGGCCGCCATGAGAGAGGCAAACAGAGCCTTAAGCATAGAACCTGTAACAGAATAAGTATGACGGGCAAGAGACTCCAATCTCCTATCCGTGGCATCACGGAACACAGGGGAATCCTCTGGAGGAATCGCAGTGGATTTGTTTAAAACCGCAATTGCGTGATCCACTGGGGGTGGCACACACCACCTTTCATCAGTGGAAGGCGAGAAAGGATAACTCAGCTTGAACCTACTTGGTACAGCAAAAGGTTTGCGCAGATTGCGCCATTGTTCCTTAACAGCGCGCTGAAAATCATCATTGCAGGGAAAAACCTGCGGCGTCCTGCGTTTTCTCTGCGTCCCATAAGCCGCCAAGGCAGCGGGGGGGACACACTTCATCCTGCAAACGCAGCGTTTGTTTAATGGAAGCAATCAATTCATCCATGATTGCAAGCTCTTCAGGCGAGCCAGGGGGAGAATTATCAACCCCTTCAACTTCAGCCTCCACCTCGGACCCCACTAGATCCAGGGAGGAGCGGGACCCCGATAAGGAGGCCCCCGCCATAACAGCCCCATCACCTTCACCCTCAGAATCAGAGGAAAGATTGAGCAGCCACCAGCATCTGCACCTGAGCAGCAAGGCCAGCCACAATAGTGGCTAAATCCCCCCCTGGGGGGGAAACAGCGGTCCCCTGGCTTTCCACCAAGGCGGTAGGAAATTTGCCCTCCTGAGAATCCATTGCCCCTATTACAAATGCCGGATAATAAAGGGTTAACTGCCCCTTTAACAAGCGCGGCGAGCGCAGCCCACCGCACCACACACAAGCACAATGAGACCCCCACAGGGACAATAAAACTGACACAGGCAATGGATAAGAAGGATATAACCTGAGGAGACCCTCGCCGCTGCTGCTGCCTCGATCGGTGTTCCTGGAGAAGAGGAAGTGTGCTGCCAGGGCGCTCTATGAAAGCCTATGGGAGGCTACAAGAAAATGGCCGCCATGCATGTAGAACATGCGGCCGGAGCGAGTGTAGGCAAAATGGCGCCGTTTGGCGCCGAAACCGCCGCTCCACAGTACAGTAATGCACACATGTCATCCATGTATAAAAAAACATGTCAGATCGCCGCAGCGATCGCTGTATAGTGCCCAAAACATGCCCCACAGCTTCTCACACTGACAAGGCTGACACACACAGTGTCTCACAGCTCTCCCCCCCCCCTTGCAGCCCACAGCATGCAGCCGAGTGATAGGGAGACAAACAGTGTGAACAGAGGCAGGTTACACAGTCCCAGACTGACACCCCCCCAGACAGACAGGTCCCCACATAGATACACTTACCTCACAATGGCGTGGGGGACCCGCACAGGCAAACAAGCCGCTGCACATGAGGGAGAGTCGCATACAAGACGCACAGAATGGGGGTGAAGAAACCGCACAGCGTCCAGTGAGGTAGCCACCTCACCAATCATCCCTGCACCGAACAGGGATGGGTCGTTCACTGTGCCAGGAGCGTTACCTGGCTGAACGCTCGATGGCAGGCTGGGAAGCCACTGACCCACGACCTGCGACCAGGGGGATCAGCCCGAGACCCAGCCCGCATGATCCTCTTCATCAGAAGAACTAACTAATGCTGACAAAAAGAACAGCTAAGTAAAGGTAGAGAGAAAACTCAAACAAAAAATCAAAAAAGAAGAAAGAGTCTGGGGCACAAAGCCCCAGCACAGAGAGAGCCAGCCACTCCTGACAAGCTAGACATTGAAACTGAGATATGGTTGCAGGAAGTAGGAGGGTATTGACTGAGGGGACCACCCCTTGAGGGTGGGATATGTTAAAAGCTTTAATGTTAACATATTCTGTTGCCTAGCTACTCCTTCGGAGCAAAGTCTAATACCCCATATGTGACGAATATGAAGAGGCGGCGACTGTCGGAGGACGTAAGAGAAAGTCTGTTTTTTTTTTTTTAACTTCCTTTAAAAAGACAAGGCTGTCCAGCAAAAGTGGCAGTAAAAGGTTGAGGAAAAATAAACTTATATGCCTTTACCTGTCCTCGGACATCCTCAGGTTTCACTAGTTATACCAGGATGATGCCTACACCTACAGGTATCATCCCAGTATGACATTTTTTAGCTGGCAATTCATTCCCTTTCTAGCAGAAGTGATTTGAGCAGCTAAATAGTCACTCGATCACTTCTGTGGGTGGTGGAAGGGTGTCCCACCCTCCTCCCACCAACTCTCCCGGGCTCTTCCATATGTAGCACCACCCCCGCAGGAGCTGCTGATTATATTATTGGGTCTACACCCTGCCTAACAACCCAATCAAATTGGCTCGATCCCTCCTCAGGCACAACTGACCCAGAATAGGACTGGACTATCAAATAGATACACAGGTTGGAATACAATACTTCACTATGCAACAATACCTTGTTACCTTCTTGAATAGTAGTCCTTCTGGGTGACACAATGGAACAACGCACAAGATTGTAATTAACCAAACTTAGTTTACTATATATCAAATTGAATAGGGGAGATACAATACAATACAATACAAGTCCATAAAAGGTTATTTAAAACAGCTTTAAAAAGGTAAAAGAATACCCCCACACTCCTCCTGCATTAAGGCTAGACACAGTACCAGGTAGGTGGGCCTATCTGAGTCCCTCCCCCAGAGTTCTCTTCTTTCTTGTTGATCTTCGCTAGCAAGGTTATTGAATAGAGCTCATTTGTAATCCAGATTAGGAATAAAGATCAAGAGAGAGAAAACAACGAGCTGTTAGTTGTCACCGCAGGGTGTCTGCGTAACTGAGCAATAACTTCTGCGAGAGAGATAAGCCTCTGGCGACTCCTTTACAGACCTTATTGTTTGTCTATGAGTCTCCTGAGAGAGTATGGTGATAAACCCCGGGGTTTTATCACCTCCTGCTGCGCTACCGCTATCTGTAGATAAAACTGTCTCTTCAGCAGATAAAGTCAGTTATTGGGCATGTGCCCTCTCACCAACAGAAGTTTCTCCTTCGCGCGCTTCCACTGCGGTCTCAGTCCTTTGGCTATATGCCAGCCGCGCGGGGTCCTTCTGGCGGATGACTTCCGGTCTCGGCAAACAGCAGTATGACCTCCAGGAATGTGCCTCGTGCTTGAGATGGGACGGTTCCACGTCGTCCCTCCAGGCTAAAAGGCTCTGGCCCAATATCCAGTGTCAGTCCTTCACTCTCGCTCGCTGGTTCCTCAGAGTCCAGCGCAGAAAGGCCCCCCTTCGCGCGCTTCTCTCTCCTTTAAATAACCTCCCCCATAGTGCCGTGCGGTGCAGCCGTGCACCCTGGATCTTGCAAAGCAGCCTGGGAGATGTAGTTTCTTCATCTTGTGAAAAGGAAGTCACAGCCCGGGAAATTCCATGCAGCTACCACTAGAGGGAGCCTAGTTCCTTCCCACATATCAAACAGTGTCTTTAGGCATGTTTAACCCCGCTACACACTCCCCCCACTTGAGAAACTTTGGTCCCCAAAGAGGTCAACAGTATGTACCCTAGTGCATAGGTTGGCATTATACAACAAAAACATTAACATTTTGCTGAAATAAGTCAATCTGAATACATCCAATTTTGTATTCTAATAGCAGTGCAACAGTAAAACGATAAAGTGCAATTAATAAGCAAATAAGTGATTTCTACAGTGTTAATATAGTGCTGATTTCTAGTGCTTTTATATAGTGCTCCTTTAAAAAGCACATGTGCCTTTGCAATTTCTTAAACACTTACATCTTAAAGTTTGTGTTGAAAAAAAAACATCAAAAGGTGAGAAAGAGAAAAAAACATATAGTGAGGTCAGAGCAACAAAATGTGCGCAAACATTAACTCACAAAGTAAACCAAATTGTGAACATCAAAAACTGTGCTTATTATAATGGCCAAACCCAATATCCTTATGTACAAACTTAAATGCAAACGTTTTCTACTTCAATACTTTGTTCTCATGATCTCTCACAGACCCCCCAAAACTTGGGTGGCTTGTACAGTTGTGCCTGGGGGTGAGCTAGGGTTGTCCCCCACCAAATCTACAGTGGAGGAACTAGGCTGGTCAGGAGACCTTTTGGAGATAAAAACAGCTTCTTCCGAACATTCACCCAATTGATCATAGGTCAGTCTCTTAGGTGGGTGAATGACTCTCCTTTCCCTCTGTTCCCGTGGAGGCATGCTCTCAGAGGTACTAGGATCAGGCACTTCTGAGGATTCTTCCATGTCCCCCTCCTCATGTTCCAACACAGAGGCACCTGATGGTTCAAGAGAGGTCAGTTCTTCTTCAGAGAAGGGTGCAACCTCCTCCTCAGGATCTTCATCCTCAGCTGCTTCTTCTGGAAGCATATGAAAGGGTATGAATTCAGGGGCTTCTGCCCGAAGGGCTCCTCTATCAGCCAAGTCAGACGAAGACAGGGAGGCAGGTGTGGGTTCTGGCAACTGAGATGACCACAACCAGTCGGGTACCTCCTCTTCATCTTCCAAATCTTCAGATGGAGAACTTCCCTCTCCCTCATCTGGGAGCATCGTCTGAGATCTGGTAACTGGTCTGGACCGGCGAGAAGTCGAAGGGGCCGCTGACAAGTCTTCCACAGGGGGCATACGAACCGCTTCAGAGAGAGGCAGCAAATGGTTCCGATGCCAAGCCTTCAATGGACCCACACTTCCCTCAGGCCGAATTTGGTACACAGGAAGGTTTGGCAGTTGCTTACAGATAACATAAGGTTGGGACTTCCAGCGGTCTGCCAACTTGTGTTTTCCCGGGACACCCAAGTTTCTCAACAAAACCCTGTCCCCTGGTTGCAGGTCATGGATCCGAACTTTTAGGTCGAAATTTTTTTTATTCCGCAGTCCACGTTGATCAGATGTGGCCTGAGCCTTGTCATAGGCCGCTTTCAGACTCTTCCGCAGTCGGTCCACATATCCTCTATGCGATGCTGAAGAGGTATGATCAGGCGAAATGCCAAAGGCCAAATCCACTGGCAACCGAGCCTCCCTTCCAAACATCAGCCGATAAGGGGAATATCCAGTAGCATCACTGACAGTGCTGTTGTAGGCATGCACAATGGCAGCTACGTGCCTGCCCCAATGCTGTTTCTTCTCTGAGCTCAAAGTCCCCAACATATCCAAAAGAGTCCTGTTAAATCGTTCAGGCTGGGCATCCCCCTGTGGATGGTAGGGAGTGGTTCTAGTCTTTTGAATGCCTAACATATCTAACAGTCTCTTGATCAGTCTGCTTTCAAAGTCCCTTCCCTGATCAGAATGGAGGCGCTGTGGTAACCCATAATGTACAAAGAACTTCTCTACAAGAACTTTGGCTACCGTTGAGGCCTTCTGATCCCTTGTTGGGAATGCTTGAGCATATCTGGTAAAATGGTCTGTTACCACAAGGACATTCCCCTGGCCACTCAGATCAGGCTCTAAGCAAAGGAAATCAATGCACACCAGCTCCATGGGTCCCTGACTTTGTAGATGGCCCATTGGGGCTGCTTGACGTGGCAGAGTCTTCCTCTGTATACACCGGACACAAGAATGACAGTATCCTTCAACTTCGGCCCTCATACAAGGCCAGTAGAACCTGTCCCTGACAAGCTGAAAGGTTCTTTCGGGCCCCAGATGGCCATGATTATCATGAAGAGCGGCCAGAACTCCCTCTCTGTATTTAGCTGGTAAGAACAGTTGCCACTTCTCCTCCAGATCTTCAGATGGACCTCTCCGGTAGGCCACTCCTTCTCTGATCTGTAACCGGGTCCACTCTCTATGCAACAGACGGGCCCCCTGAGGGGAGTCAGTTAGAAGCAACTCAGGGCTCTGGATCTCCAGGGCTTCCAAGAGAAGTTTTCCCAAAGGGTCTTCCAACTGCTCCTTCCGCAAGTCCCTTTTGGACAGCCGGGGCAAACCCTCCCCTTCAACTTGGGTCACCTGGCAGTAGCATTTGGGTACTCCGATAGCCGAAACCCCAATCTCTTCTGCTCTTGACCCTCCTCGGGATCGAAATTCAGTTCCCTGATATAGGGCACGCACCCCTTCTGGAGCCAAATGAGTCCATTCTTCCGCAGGTTCCTGTGGAACATGCAACCTTCTGGATAGGGCATCTGCATCCCTATTTCCGATTCCTGGCCGATACTTCAGGCTAAAATTGAAGCTAGAGAGGGCAGCCAACCATCGATGTCCTGTTGCATCCAGCTTGGCCGTAGTCAACAGATAGGTGAGGGGATTATTATCTGTCTTGACAATGAATTCAGCTCCGTACAGGTAGTCTTTCAATTTGTCAACCACTGCCCACTTCAAGGCCAAGAATTCAAGTTTGTTAGTAGGATAATTCCTTTCAGCAGGCAGTAGGCTTCTGCTCACATAGGCAACAGGTCGCAGATGACCCTCATGCTCCTGATAAAGTACCCCCCCCAGCCCATCTCGGCTGGCATCAACATGCAGTTCATATGGTTTTGTGGGGTCCGCATAGGCCAACACAGGGGCAGTGGTTAGGGTTTCCTTCAGCTGGACAAAGGCCCCTTCGCATTCCGGGGTCCACTGATCCTGGATGGATTCCTTAGCCTTCCGGGGGCCTATGGTGGACTTCGCCGGCTTTACCAACTCAGGGACATCATCTTCTTCATTCTTCAGGAGCTCATTTAGGGGTCGGGCAATCTGGGCGAACCCCTCCACAAACCTCCTGTAATAGGAGCAAAAGCCCAAGAATGACCGGAGTTCGGTCACATTTGTGGGTCTCGGCCAGGAAGCAACAGCATCCAGCTTGTCCGGGTCAGTGGCCACCCCTTCTTCAGACACGATATGGCCCAGGTAATGGACCGAAGACTGATAGAATTGGCACTTCTCAGGAGAAAGTTTCAGACCTTCTTCATGTAGCCTCTTCAAGACCTTTTCCAACCTCTCCTCATGTTCTTCTAAAGTTCTGCCAAACACGATAACATCATCCAAGTATACCAGTACCTCTATCAAATTCATATCTCCAACGGTCCTCTCCATCAGCCTTTGGAAGGTAGCAGGGGCCCCAGACAACCCCTGAGGCATGCGATTGAACTCAAAGAACCCCACAGGGGTGATGAAGGCTGTTTTCTCCCGATCTTCAGGGTGCATGGGGATCTGATAATACCCACTCTTTAAGTCCATCACACTGAACCACTTCGCCCCTGACAGACTCTGTAGGGCATCTTCGATTCGAGGAGTGGTATACTGGTCTGGGATGGTTCTTCTGTTCAGCGTTCGGTAGTCGATACAAAGCCTCAAAGATCCATTTTTCTTCCGGACTACCACTATCGGGGAAGCATACGGGCTCCTGGATTCTCGGATAATCCCGATCTTTTTGAGCTCTGCCAGCTGTTGACGTAGATCTTCTAAGTCACCTAAGGGGACTCGCCGGACTCTCTCCCTGAAAGGCTTGTCCTCACTCAGGCGGATCTTATGAGTGGCGCTCCTGGCACATCCCACGTCAAACTCGTCCTTAGAGAATATTTCCCTCCATCGAGCAAGTTGTGCCTTGGCCCTCTTCACCCATTCCGGCGGGAGGGCAGCGTTTCCAGAGCAAAGCTCCTCTATAACCGCTTCACCCTGTTCCTTTTCTTTGAAATCAATGGGGGCAACTGGGGTAGCCGGGTTGACTTGGCCCAGGAGCACTCTGGCCGGTACCTTCACTGGTGTAATAGAGGTGTTTCTGACACTCACTAAAACCCTTCCACGGTTTTCCTGTAACACCTTCAAAGGGATCACCTCAGGGATCACTTCTATCCCTCTCTGTCTCTCCTTTTGACCTGATTCAAAGATAATGAAGGGACCCGGCTGTTGCCATGTGAGTTTAACAGAAGCCTTAAAACAGGCCACCTCTCCTGGCTGTAAGACCTTTTCTGCTCTATCCAGCTTCCAGAGTCGTCCAACTCCTTCTGCGGGGGTCTCTTGCTCCAACACTAATCGTTGGTAGGCCTGCCGTAGCATGGGATGGATCCTTGGCGCCTGAGCATCTTGTCCCTGGACCAGTTGTATCAGTAGGCGCCTTACCAGGTCAGTGTTTGTTCCTACGATGAGAGAGCTTTTGTTGGCCCCTGGTGGACGAGGACAGACCACCGCTAAGGTGTCGAAGGTTTCCGCTTCACCAGCCACTGATGGATCAAAGGTCAACTTGATTGGCAGATACCCGTCATAGGGAAAACTTTGGGTCCCAATACCCCATATCTCCAGATCTTCCAACTTCTGCAAAGGTAGATGGGTAAGATATTTATCATAGAAGTCTCTATACAAAAGAGTCACCTGGGCCCCTGTGTCAAGGAGGGCTCTTGTGTAAATTCCTTCCACCTGAACCGAGACCACTGGGGAGGGCCCGACCAAGTTAGTTGGGAATTCTCTTGATGTAGCCTTGTTATCTGATTCAGTTCTCTGTACCCTGGCCCTCTTCTCCTTTTTCTTCCTTGATCTAGGCCCCCGCCGAATCCGGTGTGCATTGACTTTCCTTCCCTCAGTAACCCGGAGTCTAGAACTGGGGGTGTTATATTTGGGTCTGACCCCCTGACTCAGTTTCCCTGATCCTGCACCACTTCTGGAGTCCCTTAAGACTGGCGGACACCCGGTTGACTCCTTCACCGGTGTCCTCTGAAGTTTCCCGCTGGCTCGCGAGGTTTCGCGGCAGCATTTCCTGAGCTGGGACATACCCTTCTAACATGCCCAACTCCCCCGCAGTTGAAACAAGTTAACAATCTTGCAGGCCGTGGCTCTGGATCTGTGCTGAGACTAACAGGTTCATCTGGCCTCTCCGATATACTCCCCTTGGGTAGAGTGGATACCTGACCAGTCAGGATGGACACCATTTCTATCAACTGAGACACTTGGGTCTTTAGGAGTTCAACTTGAGAGTCACCCTCTTCCACACTTATCACTCCAACCCGGGCAGTTGAGTCAAACTGCCGACTTTTCTTCTTGTTGTCCAACATGACCTCTTCCTCTCTGACCATTCGAATCAGATCGGGGTATTCTAGAATGCCGCCATCTCGACGAGTTCGTAACAGTATGGCAATGGGATCTAAAGGTTGAGCCCCTTTCAGAACCTGTCGTGCACGAGTCTCATCTATTTTCCGGGGGTCTATTCCTTTCTTTAACAGAATCTGGTGGATAATCCTATCCAGACGTTTAATGAATTCGGACAACTTCTCCCCCTCTTCTTGATAACAGTGGTCCAACTGGTAGAGAAGTTCAGCCGCGTTCTCCGTCCGACCAAACACATCTTGCAGAATGTCCAAATAATCCTGTGCAGTGCAGTTCTTCTTGCTAAGCTTTAGATTACGTACAGCCTCTAATGCAGGTCCCCTTAAACTCTCTGTGATCCTCTGCTTCTTGTGCTGTTCTGGTACCTCCCATTCCTCCAAAGCCTGAGTGGCGGTATCTAGCCACTCTTCGAACCCATCTTCTGCTGAAGGCACAGGCTGTTTCCCAGAGAATGTCCGGAGCTTCCTATATCCAGTCATCAGATAGCTCGAGGAGTCCCTGCTACATTTTTCCACAATCTCCCCAAGAACAGCACACAGTTCTGAGCTAAAAGTCGACAAAGGTGATGACTCAGGATGCCCTTCTTGGACACCTTTTTCTTGGCTGGATACCCCAGGGGTGGTGGATGAGGGACCCGCAGTAGGAACTCCTGGATGTATCAGGAAAAGTTCTGTTTGGTCAATAGTTTTTACACTGTTTCCATTGAAATAATCAGGGACCCCTTTCCTCCACTCACACAGTGCATACGTGTGTGGGGCAGTGGTGTCAGTTTTTATGTCAATCACCCAGAATTTCCTGTCTGTGGATAGTGCCCTTAAAACAGGGAGGAGCTTTTCTTCAGTCCAGGCTTCTCCCTTGATTTCAACCACCAGGCCATTTTCCACTATGACATTCTCTTCCTTGCACCACTCAGCAGCAGCGACAGGATCCATTTCTGCGTGGGAGGGGATTCTGGGGCTGAGAGGGTTGTGTTGCAGGACTGTAGAAATCCCGGACGAGCCCCCACGTGTAGCACCACCCCCGCAGGAGCTGCTGATTATATTATTGGGTCTACACCCTGCCTAACAACCCAATCAAATTGGCTCGATCCCTCCTCAGGCACAACTGACCCAGAATAGGACTGGACTATCAAATAGATACACAGGTTGGAATACAATACTTCACTATGCAACAATACCTTGTTACCTTCTTGAATAGTAGTCCTTCTGGGTGACACAATGGAACAACGCACAAGATTGTAATTAACCAAACTTAGTTTACTATATATCAAATTGAATAGGGGAGATACAATACAATACAATACAAGTCCATAAAAGGTTATTTAAAACAGCTTTAAAAAGGTAAAAGAATACCCCCACACTCCTCCTGCATTAAGGCTAGACACAGTACCAGGTAGGTGGGCCTATCTGAGTCCCTCCCCCAGAGTTCTCTTCTTTCTTGTTGATCTTCGCTAGCAAGGTTATTGAATAGAGCTCATTTGTAATCCAGATTAGGAATAAAGATCAAGAGAGAGAAAACAACGAGCTGTTAGTTGTCACCGCAGGGTGTCTGCGTAACTGAGCAATAACTTCTGCGAGAGAGATAAGCCTCTGGCGACTCCTTTACAGACCTTATTGTTTGTCTATGAGTCTCCTGAGAGAGTATGGTGATAAACCCCGGGGTTTTATCACCTCCTGCTGCGCTACCGCTATCTGTAGATAAAACTGTCTCTTCAGCAGATAAAGTCAGTTATTGGGCATGTGCCCTCTCACCAACAGAAGTTTCTCCTTCGCGCGCTTCCACTGCGGTCTCAGTCCTTTGGCTATATGCCAGCCGCGCGGGGTCCTTCTGGCGGATGACTTCCGGTCTCGGCAAACAGCAGTATGACCTCCAGGAATGTGCCTCGTGCTTGAGATGGGACGGTTCCACGTCGTCCCTCCAGGCTAAAAGGCTCTGGCCCAATATCCAGTGTCAGTCCTTCACTCTCGCTCGCTGGTTCCTCAGAGTCCAGCGCAGAAAGGCCCCCCTTCGCGCGCTTCTCTCTCCTTTAAATAACCTCCCCCATAGTGCCGTGCGGTGCAGCCGTGCACCCTGGATCTTGCAAAGCAGCCTGGGAGATGTAGTTTCTTCATCTTGTGAAAAGGAAGTCACAGCCCGGGAAATTCCATGCAGCTACCACTAGAGGGAGCCTAGTTCCTTCCCACATATCAAACAGTGTCTTTAGGCATGTTTAACCCCGCTACACATACAATTGCGGAGCCCAGGAGCGATGCAACCGGTGGTATCGGCTGCACAGAACAGAGAGAGAGAGAGAAACAGACATTGTTCCTCTCTCTGTGCCCCCGGAAATCAAGAGTGACAAGATTTCATCACTTCCGGTTCTGCCGCTTTGTTTTTCCTGGCCGTTAGCAGCCAGGAAAGCAGCCAATTTGACCGATCTGTGTCTGATCAGCTGCATCGAAGTCCAGAGGAGAGATTTGGAGTCTAATAGACCCCAGATCTCCCCTTAAAGAGGACCTGGCACGGCCTATGCTATCACAAGGGATGTTGTTCATCTCTTGGGATAGCAATAAAGTTAATTAAAAAAAAAAAAGTGTAAAATATAACGTTTTGTAATAATAAAAAATTAAAACCACCCCCCATCGCCCTGTGCTTACGCATAAATGCAAAAGCATACATTACTCCTGCACCCATGTAAAACGGTGATAGCATCACACATGTAAGGTATTGTCGCAAACGTCAGAGCGAAAGCAATAATCCTAGCACCAGAACTCCTGTGTAGAGGCATTTCAAAGCGACGCCCATGGAAAATTTTACCCACCGTTGCTTGTCCCCCATTCTACGAGCAGACGCAATTTGAAAGTGTGACATGTTGGGTATCCATTTACTTGGCGTAAGATCATCATTTACAATATACAAAAATGTAACTTTTTTTTTTTTACATTCATTAAAGTGTTTTTTTTTCTTTTTGCGCAATACTGTGTGACATAAAAAATTGCAACACCAATCATTTTATTCTAAAGGGCCTCCATTATTATAAAAAAAAAAAATTATATATATATATATATATATATATATATATATATATATATGTTTGGGGAGTCTAAGTATTTTTCTAGCATTTCTTCATTTTTGTATGTAGGAGTGAATTGTCAGAATTGGCCCAGATACAAAGTGGTTAATCCATGCTGTTTATTGCGTACAATATGGTTTTCCAGATACAAAGTGGTTAATCAATGCTGTCTACTGCTTATAATATGGTTTTCTATCAAACTCTAAAATATCTTCCGGACTATAGGAGTTGGACCTATAGGTCTGTAGTTATTTGGTAGACTTTGATCACTTTATAAATATAGGCACCATCTTGGCCTTGCACCAATTCATTGTTACCATACGAGTCTCTAAAAATTAGAACCATGCCGTTAAAATAACAGGGGGGTCAACTCTTTAACCTTTTCATTGTCAGAGCCATTTTTACATTTTTTATAACCTTTTCATTGTCAGAGCCATTTTTACATTTTTTATACTAGTTTTAAAAAAATAATTTTAGGTCTGAAGATTACACAAAACCCCCAAAACATATTTTCTGAAAGCAGACAAAAAATAAATAAATAGTGGTAGTTCCAATTTTTACCTAACACGATATTACCGTAAAGGTATAGGAAACTCAAGATTTCAGTAAAACACACATTAAAAAGTGAATTTTAGTTAAAAAATAAAAGACGAGTTTGCACCAAGTAGATACCAAACATACCAAACCTTAAATTTGTGTGGGCCGTGAAATGGTGACAAACTTCAGTAACCTATACCGCATCAGAAGCCCCTATAGGTCATCAGTTTAGTGTAACAGAGGCGGTATTGTGCTAGAATTATTGCTACTCCTTGGGTGTAACTTTTTTTGCAATTAAAAAAATATTTTATGCTTAACTTTTTTTTTTTTTTCATCACATAGGGGACAAAGAGGATTGATAAACCCTGTAGCTTCTTGGCCACTTTGGTTTTCCTTTGAAATCAATGCATGCATATTTAATATTCCCTTTGAGTTATTGATGCGGGAGTCTGAGGAGGCAACCAAAAAACTTAGAAGGAAAGCCTGGCTATATAAGCCATGTCTTATTTGTCATGAGACCCTGCAGACATAGTATCTGCTGAGGCTAATGCTTCCTCCATGGCTAAACCAACAAGCCATTGGACCTGGACCTACCATTGTTCATACTGTGGCCAATTGCTCTTCCCAGATACTTAAGCAAGTATTGCCTCTGAGCTACTTTTTTCAAACAAAACTGGCTGAACCAAACAGATTCCCCTCCAAGTATTCTTTTCTACGTTACGGCCGGTTCACACTGAAGCGATGTTATACATTGCATGTGATTTGCACCGCACTGCTGTGCAAATCACATGCGATGTCTGCGCGTTGCAAATTCAGCCATACAGATTGGTCCTGAATGCATTGCGAATTCAGCCATACAAACTCGTGCAGGACCCTTTTTTTGGTCCGCACCAGAATCGGATCGCATGGCTGTTCACACCTATGTAATATGATTCCTGTCCAACCTGACAGTTCGCACTGCGATATGCAAACTAATCTGGGGATGTCGTTAGCTTTGCATTGACACTACCAGAAGTTCGCATATGGCAGTATAAACTGCCTGCGAGACAGGTGAGATGTGGGAACCCGCAGTGGATTTGCAGGATTCCCACATCGCACCAGTGTGAACTGGCTCTTCGTAACCTCTAGATCATCACACTACGGGCCTGCAGTTGTTCAGGAACAATTCACATCATGCCTAGTCATGTATGTGAATGTCAGAGTTTTACAATGCCTCATAGGATGTGTAGTTCTGCAACAGCTGCAGGGCCATAGTTTGGGAATCCCTGCTATAGATGGCTGTAAACAATCTCCTGAAATGAAGGTTGAGCAAATCTATAAGATGGCAGTCAAGAGATGATATGAGATCATTGCCCTTCTGAGAGCAGTGCTATCCCTTTGTGGAATGGCATGGCAGATGACAGTTGGACTGGTATTTTTTGGTTTATCTGTTAACCGGTTAGCAAAATTGTACATCATGAAGTCACCATGGGAGAGTCTCTAATTTTTTTTAAATCATGTTCTCATGTTTTCCCTAGGATTGGGTCACAGGAAGCCTAGTAAACCCCTGGGCCTAGCTCATGGCTGCCATCTTAAATTGGTTCTAATAAAAGTTGTAGAGAAGAGTGTCACTCAGTTCAACAAGAGGATTTTTTTTAAAACAAGGGGTCTTTAAAAAAAAAAAAAAAAAGCTTGGAAACTTTTTGATCAAAAAAGTAAAAAAAAAAAAAAAAAAAAAAGAAGTGCTGAAACTTTAACCACCACTTAAGCCCCGGAAGATTTTACCCCCTTCCTGACCAGGGTTTTTTTTTGCGATTTTTTTTACTGCGTGACTTTTTACTGGACAATTGCGCAGTCGTGCGACGCTGTACCTAAACTAATTTAACGTCCTTTTTTTCCCACAAACAGAGCTTTCTTTTGGTGGTATTTGATCACCTGTGCAATTTTTTTTATCATGCGCTATAAGTAAAAAAAAAGAGCGTAAATTTTGCAAAAATAACAATATTTTTCACATTTTTTTTTTATATGAAATTCCCCAAAAAAAAAATTTTAAAACTCAAAATTCGGCCAATTTGTTTTATGCTACATATGTTTGGTAAAAAAAAAAAAAAACGCAAAAAGCGTATTTTGATTGGTTTGCGCAAAAGTTATCACGTTTACTAACAAAGGGAAAGATTGTCATTGCGGGACTGCGACATTGCGGCGGACAGATCGGACCCTTGACTGACATTTTTGGGGTTACCAGTGACATTACTGTAGTAATCAGTGCTATACATATGCACTGTTACTGTAAAAATGACACTGGCAGGGAAGGGGTCAACTGTATTGGAGAGGGAGGGGTTAAGTGTGTCCTAGGGGCGTGCTTCTAACTGTGATGGGACATGGCTACTAGTGTAAAAACAGATCAACGGTCCTACATAGTAGAACCGTCTGATCTCCATTTTTACACAGGGGAGAATGACAGGCGGCTTGTTTACATTAGCCGCCTGCCTTTCTCCCTTCCCGGCGAACGATCGCAAGTGACCGGCGGACATGGGGTCCGCCTGTCACGCGCACTGACTTCTTAGGGAACGAGTCTTGTGTGTTCAATATGTATAAGAATATGAAGCTTCATTCTATCACAAAAAAAAAATGGATTTTTGTAAAATCTTACCGTGAAATCCTTTTCTCTTAAGCTCATTGACAGACGTAGTCCTCGTTGATTAATAACAACTCGGGTTATACTGCTCTCTACAGGAGTAGGACTAGACAGGAAAGAAAACGTTCTGGCCACACCCTAGGGGCAGTCCCAGAGGGTATATCCTCTCACTTCCTGCTACAGCAAATCAGTTATGTCACAAAGCAGTGTTTAGAGAATTTAACCCAACCCAACTCAAAAACAGAGGGGCGGGTACTACGTCTGTCAATGAGCTTAAGAGAAAAGGATTTTACGGTAAGATTTTACAAAAATCCATTTTTCTCTGTCGCTCATTGACAGACGTAGTCCTCGTTGATTAATAACAACTCAGGACGTCCCAAAGCAGTACCACAAATGAGGGGTGGGATAACAGAAATCAAAATCCAGAAGGCCCAACCGGAGCCAACCAGAAGCATCAAGGACTCATCGAGCAAAAAGATGAGACCTAAGTGAAAAACCCAACAAACCCTTGAGGTAGACCAACAGTCTCCTCAGATTGCGGCCTGCAGAACCTTGTGGCCAAAAGAGGCATCTGACGATGCCATCACATCAACTTTATAAAATGATGTAAAGGTATGAACCGACGATCAAGTCATCGCCTTGAAAACCTGGATCGCTGACGCCTGATGGCGGAAGACCCAGGAAACACTAGGCGCCCGAGTAGAGTGCGCCTTAACAGGGAACGGAGGATTCCGACCCTTAATAGAATAAGCCTGTACCACCGTCTGACTGGTCCATCTAGATATGGTCGCGGAAGACACAGGCAACCCCCTTCTAGGGCTATCCGTGATCACAAAAAGTGAGTCCGTCTTACGAAACAAGTTCGTAGTAGTCAAGTGTACCCTGATTGTCTGAACCCCATCCAAGGAGTGTAAGGCAAACTCCCAAGGATGGCTAGTCTTAGGACACTGGGAAGGTAACACTATTTTTATTCAGATGAAAACTCTGAAAACCACTTTAGGAAGGAAGGATGGATTCGGAAGAAGAACCACCTTATCCCTATGAACCACCAGATATGGGGAACGACAAGATAATGCGGCCAGTTCTGACACCCTGCGTGCAGAAGTAATGGCCACCAAGAAGGCCACCTTCTGGGATAATGTAAGCAAGGAAATCTCCCTAATATCTTCAAAGATAAGTTTCTGAAGAACCGACCACACTAAATTAAGATTCCAGGCGGTAAGGGTGCACGCACTGGCGGAGCCAGATGTCGCACCCCCTGGATGAAATTCCGCACCAAGGAATGATTAGCCAAAGGTTTCTGAAAGAAGACTGCTAATGCTGAAACCTGACCCTTGATAGTGCTCAAGGACAGTTTCTGCTCAACCCCTTGTTGCAGACAGGCCAAGATTCGGGTCACCGAATAGGTATGTGGGGGAAATCCAAGAGATTCACACCACGCAATATAAGACTTCCATGTGCTGGAAGTCGCTTTCCTAACTTTAACTAGAGGTAGGAATAACTGAAGCTGACACTCCCTTGTCCTTCATTACCTGGGTCTCAATGGCCAGGCCATTAAGCCAGCGATTGTAAAGCAAGATGGAAGATCGGTCCCTGAGACCGCAAATCCTCCCTGAGAGAAGTCTCCAAGGAGCGTCCGCGACTAGCCTCACCAAGTCGGCGTACCAGGCTCGACGAGGTCAGTCCGGAATTTCCAGAATAACTGGAATTCCCTCCATCTCTATCCTGCGAAGAAGTTCCTGCAGTAACTTGAGAGGATGGAAGGCATGCCGTAGCTGATACTGCCCCCACGGGGCGATCAGCGTTTCTGCTGCGTCCGCTAGAGGACCACGGGTGCAAGCTACAAACTTCCGCACCATCCCGTTGAGCCAAGGTACAAACAGATCGACATCCGGGGTTCCCCAATGAAGGGACAGCTAGTGAAAAACCTCTGGATGAAGAGGCCATACCCCTTGATCCAGAATCTGACGGCTGAAATAATCTGCCTGCCGATTTCCCACCCCCGGAGTGAACACTGCGGGGAGATCTGGAACAAACCGTTCCGTCCAACGAAAGATGCTAGTCGTTTCGATGGCCACCAGGACACTCTAAGTGCCCCTTTCTTGACATAAGTCACGACCGTGGCATTGTGCGATTGGATCCGAATCGGGCTGCTCTAGAGCTGCTCGGTCCAGTAAATCAGACAAAATCTGATCGCTCTCAGTTCCGATACCCTTATTGGTAACCTGGATACTATCGGAAGGAATGACTTCCCCTGGTTGAGCATCGGAGACTCCCTGGTCCGCTCGCTCAACCGGATCCGATTGTCCAGGGAATCGGAATTCTGATTCCATTAGAAAAGAATCTCCTTCAGGAGAATTCGGGTATGAGACTGGGTATACGGTACTGCCTCTAAGAAGGCCACCATCAGTCCCAGCCAATTGACGGACAGCAACATCCGAATCGTTGACTGAACCTTCTGGAGTTTCTCCGCAAGGAGAAACTCTTGCCCAGGATGTATCCAACATTAGGCCCAGATAGTTCAGTCTCCTGGTGGGAACCAGGGATGATCTTTGGGAAAGCGAAGAAAAAACGCTGATGTCCTGCGATGATGGGGATATAAAGATAGGCATCCTAAATGTCTATGGACGCCAGGACATCCCCCTGATGCAGGGAGGCCACCACTGTTCGGATGGACTCCATCTTTCCCCAAGTCCAGAAATTGGACGCACCTTGCCCTCTTTCCTGGGCATTGTGAACAGGTTCGAATAGAACCCCCTGAAACCGTTCAATGTTAGAAGGGAAGAATCGCACCGGTGGAAGTGATCGAAAACTCGATCCTGTATCCTGACCGTATGACCTCGCGAACCCCTTAGTCCGGGGTTCTGGCAAGCCATGGATCCGGAAACCGGTGAAGCCATCCCCCTACCCCAGAGATGGGTAGGGGCGCATCAGGCTGTATTCTTCAGGCTTGGCTGAGCCGGACTTTTTGTTTAGCCGACCAGCGCCCTTTGAAAACCCTCTGAAGGGGGTTTGGAGGGTTTCGCCTTATCGCCCGCCCTCGCGGAACGAACAAACTCTTTATGAGTAGAAAAGGAAGGTCCTCGTTAGTTACGAGGTCCTTTTATCCTAACAGTCTGTGGCAAGACCGTGCTCTTGCCCCTAGTGAGATCCTTTATAATCTCAACCAAACTAAATGGCAACCACTGGCCTAAGGGTTGACCCTATCAGGGAAAAAATGACGCGGGATTCCGCTTCCACTTTTTCGATCCACCGGATCCCTAAAGGACGCAGCGTCCTCCAACGGGATAACGGTGGCTTTATTTGGAAATTGGTGAGTCCACTACAGGTGGTACCGTCTATTCTTTTAAAGAGGGATTCCTCAAACGGATAGCGCCTAGCCATGCGTTTGGAAATAGCAGGGGTTCGTTTCAAAACAACCCCATTTGGGTAAAGGAAAATCCTTCGCCCTTTTTGGTAGGCTAACAAGTACCAAAAAGGAATCTCAGTCTCAGCTACCTCTGCCGGTGTAACCTCAAGACTAAAGGTTTCCCGGACGGACACAACTAGTGCATCCACCACTCTTGTGCTATGGCGGAGGCAGAAACATTCTCCTCACTGCTGAGGAGACATTACCTGAGACAACAGCCCCATAAGAGGGACCTGCAGCTGCATTGACCAGCTCCGAATCCGTATCTGAAGTATCAGATAAAAAATAGGGGTAGACAGGCCACCTCCACCCGGGATACCAAAGACTCCAAAACTGCCGAAAATTCATTAAAACAAGTGGGGTACTGGAGGGTCCTGCGGCCACCTTGAGGGGATCAGGTGGGGATACATATGCGGCAGGGTCAATGATTATACAAGACATTTTCCAGCGACAAAAAAAAAAAAAAAAAAATGATAAAGTAAAAAATTTTTTTTTTTTTTATGTAATCCCCCAGCGCAACAGCGCCCCTCAGTGTTACCTGCCTTTTTGGACCCCACAGAGAGAGAGAGACCCCAAGGCTCATCCCTGATGCACAGAAGTTTTCTATCAGCCTGCTCAGTGCTGTCCTGTTACAGACAGGAAGTCTTTGGCCCTTTTTCCTGGGTAAAGGAGGCGGCTCCGCCCCTTAACACGCCTTCCGGCACCTCTCCCTGGCTCCACGAGGTGTTTGGTCACCTCAAACATGGCCGCCCCCATGCTGGAGACACGAGGCTACGCCAATATGGCGGCCTCGTGTGATCTGCAAGACAATGGCGGCGGCCTGTTAGGATAGCGGCGGCTAGCAGCGGCCTGCGGGATGCTGGAATCGGCCTAGCGGCCTGCGGGAATGCATCGGCCCCACAAACTTCACCCTGGATGGTGATAACTCTGGCCGACGGTACAGGACCCTGGCAGGCCGCATGCGGTCCGTGGGTCGTCGGGAGATGCCACAAAACAGTGCTGTGCAGCCCGTGGAAGCTGGAGGAATGGCGATCTGGACTGCAGTACTCAGGCATAGGCATCAGCCTGTGTACCTCTGACAGGTAGGATACCTCTTACTTCAATAGTAACGCCCCTTTTAGTGCTGCCACTGACTTCAGTCATCCTTACAGACTTACAATGACTTTAGATGATCGTCAGCTCCCAAACCAAGCCTCCTGGTTATTTTTCACAAAAATCACACTCAAATTGGGGGATCTGTGACTTATTATAGGATAGAGGGGAGATCCATCCTACCATCCCAGAGAGGGGCCCGCGTCCACCACAAACCCGACAGGGGGAGAGGGGGAACATACTACTCACCATACCGGAACCAGGCGGGCGCCAACTCCTGACAGAACCCCTCTCCACCGGGGTGGGGGGGGGCTGTCGACCAATACGGACGCCGTGACTCTGTTGGTCATTGGCGTCCAGGCGAGATGTTTAACTCGCAGGGTCAGTCCCCATCCAGTGGGACTATGTCGCGGCCGACCCAGCGCGGAGCTATGGCCTGCACGCGCTCGTAGGCTGAACTGGGGTGACCACTGGATCTCAACATCCAGCCCGTCGCCCAGTTCCAGCTTACTTGCTTGAAGATCTCACAGGAAACTGGAGAAAAAAAGCTGTCTAAAAAATCTTTCTAAGAAAAAAATCCTGCCAGGACCGAAGATCCTAGCAAGGAATCTAGGTCCTTACTCCTAACTAGACAGAAAAAAACTGATTTGCTGTAGCAGGAAGTGAGAGGATATACCCTCTGGGACTGCCCCTAGGGTGTGGCCAGAACGTTTTCTTTCCTGTCTAGTCCTACTCCTGTAGAGGGCAGTATAACCCGAGTTGTTATTAATCAACGAGGACTACGTCTGTCAATGAGCGACAGAGAAATATCCAGTTTCCTTACTGCTTAGGGTATTTGGTGGTATTTGCTTTATTTGTCAAGAGGTTAAAGCGGAGTTCCACCCATTTTTAATAGGTTGGAATACATAGATCTTTGTAATCCCCTTTAAAACGGCTTTTACCAATGGAAACTTTTTTTTTTTTTTTTTGCTAGTAAATACCTTAATTTCAGATTTATTCCTCCTCTCCTCACTTCCTGGTCCGATCGGCGATGACGTCATTCGGCGATCCGCAGTGTCTGCTGGGATGTATTCTATTCCAGAAATCTCAGTAGCTGTATCTGTACTGAGCCGTGCCTGCCCCGCCTCCTCTCATTCAGTTGCATTGTATGAATGTATTAAGGCCGTTCTCTGCCCCGCCTCCACCCCGCCTCCTCTCATTGAGTTGTATTGAGAGGAGGCGGGGCGGAGGCTGGGCAGAGAACAGCCTTAATACATTCATACAATGCAATTCATTGAGAGGAGGCGGGGCGGAGGCGGGGCAGGCACGGCTCAGTACAGCTACAGTTACTGAGATTTCTGGAATAGAATACATCCCAGCAGACACTGCGGATCGCCGAATGACGTCATCGCCGATCGGACCAGGAAGTGAGGAGAGGAGGAATAAATCCGAAATTAAGGTATTTACTAGCAAAAAAAAAAAAAAAAAGTTTCCATTGGTAAAAGCCATTTTAAAGGGGATTACAAAGATCTAAAGTTCCAAAAATGGGTGGAACTCCACTTTAATGTCCTGTGTCCCTGCATTCACACCAGTGTTCCTGAATGCAGGCAGAAATTCTAAATGGCACCCGTAATGCAGGTAGCCATGAAAGGGATACCTAAAAGGAAAAAAAAATATTAAACAAATACCTTAAATAGGTTTTAAATGTTACTTACATGATCTGTGCAATGCTTTTGCACAAAGTAGCCCCGATCCTTCTCTTCTCAGGTTGCTCACCGACACTCTGAACTCCTCCCCCCTTCCGCTTGCTATGGGGGCAGTTGTGCATGCTCAATTCTGAAACGGTTCTGTGTTCGGTCTGTCCATTGACAGACAGATCAGGGCTCAGTCCCACCCCTGCTCACTCTCACTGGCTGTGATTGACAGCTAATAGCCCCTGCTGCTATGTCTGAACCAATGAGGGAGAGCAAGAGAGCAGCTGCTCTTGTGCACATTGTTGGATGGAGATCGGGTCAGGTAAGTATTAAGGGGAACTGGAGGGGAGAGCTGCACACAGAAGGCAAAAAAACCTTTAGAACCACTTAAAAGGTTGGGTTCACACATATGCGGCCGCGGTTTCAGTGCAGTTCTGTTCACAGGTTCAGGTGCAAATTTTTACCTAATATTGCACCTGGACTGGACCCAAAAATTGTACAGGACTATTTAAAACCGCACCGCACGTGTGAACCAGCTGCATTGAGAAGGCTGCCGGTTCATAGGTTATGCGAATTGGATGCCATTGAAAAAGCATCCGATTTGCATATATGTAAACCGAGAGAATTGAATACTGCAGCAAAAAGCTATTATAATTTTATACTGGAGTACTACTTTTAGCTGTAAATTATTTTTCAAACAACCAGTGTAGCTGCAGACACAGGGAAATTATTACTTTCAAACTAAAAGTTCATAGCAGAAGAAATTATATCATTTCAACACGTTTCACGTAGTGCGAAGGCCTGCTAACTGCTGGTATAAAATGACAATCAGCACCTAATTAAAACTGATGTTTACCATCCTGAAATGGAACTGAAGAGGCTTTTTTTGCTACTTTCATTGGCTTTGATGCAACTTTTAGGTTGATGGCAGCAGCGGTATGTAAACAAAATTCCTGACTGCTAAGGACTGTGTCAATCAAATCAATTATAAGTGCCATGCTATACCATCCATTCAGGCTAAGGAGTGTGTGTACCTTTTCCCTGCAGGCTTACAGCCTTCTTGTAGAAGTGATTCTAAAGCTGTCCAATCATTTTAACACCTGTTCTTACCTCCCCTGTGAAATGGTGAAATATGAACCCAGAAGTACTAAGCTCTGAGCACTTCCAGGTTCAGAACTGTCAAACCCCAGCCACTCACTGGGGAAAAAGCTGATTAAGTACATTTCCAAGTTTTATTCCTGAACCCAGCCCTTGACTAGATAGTGAAAGGAGCAGCAGCAGACTGATTATATTATCTCTTGTTCACTCTACGGTCTCCTCCTGTCAGCGCATTCCTTTGGTAAAACATGAGTACTGCAACATCACAGATTTGCTCCTTGTGCTGAATCTCACTCTCCCAATCTGAGCCCTACTGTACAGGGACTGAAACAGGCCGATACCAATATAGGTACTTATACTCTTTCAATTAATGCAGCTCTGTTTCATTAATTACATTAAACAGGTGTCTTTTCTGTCTTCCTGGAGTCCAGCTTCAAAGAAGTATTAATGAACACACAGCAGCACGCATTTGTCTTTTATATCTGCCTATAATTTAGCTTTCCTTTTTTTGAATACATGTAAATTATGGTATACCATTTTTCAACTTGTGTTTCCATGTGAGGTTTGATTCTGTGTTTATGTGACCAGCATTTTGCCCTTGAACCGGATTATCTATATTTAAATTTACAATTCATGCCAGTGCTATTTTGGTAAGGGGTATACTTTTGATTCCTAGCACCCCAGTCACGCGTTGGAGGCATGGTTTGATGGGAGCTCAGGCTGACGTGGTCTCTCTCTCTCTCATACCACCATAGGACTCCATGGATGTGCGGCACCAGGGATCTTTCCTCTCTTCCTCACACCACAAAAATCGCTAAGGATTAATCGCACAATGCTCCAACAGGTCTGAAATAAGTTCCAGACCCTGGCAGTATTCATTCAAATGTCATTTAAACAAACATCCTTTAAACATGTTTTTATTCTGTGTAGCAATCACCCTTTAAGAGTCGGTTCACACCAAGGCGACACGACTCTGTACTACTTGGGGGGCGACTTGTGCATTGCCATGCACCACGACTTCGGAGCGACTTGCATGGACTTCACATAATGGAAGTCTATGCAAGTCGCTCCGAGGGCGCCCCGAAGTAGTACAGGACCCTTTTTCAAAGTCGGAGCGACTTGTGTCGCTCCTATTAGAACGGGTTCTGTAGCGGTCAATGGACCGCGAGGGAGCGAGACTTGTCAGGCTGACAAGTCACGCTAGTGTGGACCGGGTCTAAAAGTATAAATTCATTTTTGGGAGCATGCTATACTCCCGGATTTAGGGTGTGTGAGTGGGCAGGGGATGCTCTCCCCGCACCCACTATCACAGTTCACTCTGCCTATACATCCACGTCATTTATTCACAGTTCTGTGAATGAGTGAACTTCAACTACTGCCTGCTACTACAGCAGACAGCTTGTAGTTCATAGATCTTTCTCTTCTTCAGTTACTGTTTGCCTGTGCGGGAAGTACAGGCAGACAGATCTACTGAGAGTCTGCAGGAGCCTGACATTACACTCATATCTACTGATCACAGGTGCATTGCTTTCCAGGCTCCTGCAGGAAAAAAAATGCATTTTTGTTCTGCAGAAATATGTGCATTTATTATTTTTCCCTAAAAGGTGAACTTGACCTTTATTATTTGCAATTCAATTGCTAGAAAGCGTAGCAGCAGAACTAAGGAACTGAAAAGGTGGTAACAAAATATTCAAAGTCATTAAAAAAAACAAAACAAATAAAAACCACACAGGAAACAAGGAATATCAAATGTCCTTCAAACGGTTTTAATTTCAAAAAGGCAGAAAATAATAGCATTGTTAGATTTCAAGATTATTGCACTGAACTTTTTGTTGAAATTAACTCAACAAAATCCTTTCCTACAAAAAAATGCCACTGAAAAGGTTTCTTTAAAAATCAAAATAAAATGAAGTCTGAAGGAAAGAATAAAAGTCCTCAATGCTTGATGCTGGAGAACATGCATTCCCTGAAACAATCAACCATTTATAAGCTTAGCTGCGTCAAGAGAAAACCTAAAACCTGATACTCAAGTGCATCACAGCCAAGGAGTGTTTATAAATGCCCAAATACAACCTGGGTCTTAAAACACTGGGCCTTCTGCACTACCAACTAGAGTCCGATTTGTTAAACAGGTTCTTGCAAGAAAAAAAAAACAAACAAAAACAAAAAAAAAAAAACAAACAAAAACAAACAAGCATCTACACTCATATGAATGCTAACGAAATGTACCCATATATACACGATTACATGGTGGCAGAGTCTAGTAATTGTAGCCACTTTTGTAATTTTGGGAAGGGACAGTCCCTACTTCCTGAAGATACATGGCTCCTTCATCCAGGTGCGACAAGGGGACTGTGTCTTCTTCACTGACCTGTCGGTCAAACTCGGACTTTAAGGCAGGACGTTGATTGTCAGGAAAAGCCAAAGAAAACAGCGCCTCGGGTTCACACACAAACTTGTAGACGTAACGCTCGCCAGCAACCTGTAGAGGGAAGATTTGTATAGTTATTTAAAATGACCAGTACAGAGTTTTCTTTAAAAATCATACACTAAACTTTTCACTTGGGAAAAAAAAAATAAAAAATTTGGCCAATAACTACAAGTGGTCACTGGCTAGACATGGCCAATGTCCAAGTCATGGAAGCGTTAAAAAGGGTACAAACTAGGTTTTAGGTGTGAATATAAAGTGAAATCTGGTTGCCATTCATTACTGAACTTCCACGTGCCCCCGGGTACCACATTGAAGGGGGGGGCTGCCATTCTGGGGTGCATGGGGGTACTTAATCACCCCCCCCCCCCAAAAGTGCTGCTAGTACCCCCAATCAGCAACCACCATGTCAAGTCTAAATTAAATGTTTTCCTCAAATCCTAGCTTAAACATTAGGCAGCTGGCTGATGGTTAGTCAGGAACTTAATTGTGCAGTTGGTCTGCAGAGTGATTATGCAATATGCAGCCGTGTCTTCTGACACTCACTGTAAAGTTCCGGCACCCCAGTCAGTTGTTGCTGTTGGGGCACAGGTAGCTTCTCTCCAACTTGGCTATATCTCCTCTACTGATTGCAATATGTTAATCCCCCCACTTCCTCATGGAGCCCTCCCCACTTCCTCATGGAGCCCTCCCCACTTCCTCATGGAGCCCTCCCCACTTCCTTTTTCAAAATTCACTCCACCCTTTCCTGGTGAATTACTTTCACCTATTCTTTCCACACCGGCTGACCCTCTGCTTAATTTCTTCTCCCTCTGTCTACACATGCAGTAAGTCAGACGCTTTTACATCAATCCGATACTCCTCCCCCTCTCTTCTGTTAACTCCCCTGTCTACTCTCCTCCATAAATCTGCACTAAAAACAAAGCTGCAGCCTCTGGTCTAAGCTCTGGGAATTCCACACATCCATCTGCCATGCACCCTTTCCATCAAAGCTCACTTCACCTGTCCTGCAGCCTAGCACATCGACTGCAGCTCTTTAATCCACCTATAAAGTTGTATGTAACAGGCAGTACTGCCCACTGAATGCAACACTGGGATTGGGTAAGTAAAATCATGTCCTAACCGCCTTTTTTTTTTTTACCACCCACACAACCACAAGTTTAAATGAGGCTGGTAAAAGCAGGCAGTTGAGCCATGGCTTTACCACCCCGATAACCCATCTCTCAGGGCTGTACGCATGGCAAAAATTAATAGCACATCGCCATGAATGGGACAGCACCATAACTGCTTTGCGGCCATATGTAATGCACATGGTTGTGGTGCAGTGTCTCAGCATTTTCAGGGCTGAAGCCTGCAGTAAGGAGGTGGCATATCACTCCCTGGTCAAATACTAGCAATGACCACTGCACATCTGAACAAGCCCTCCTTTCAGCCCCACTTCCTCCTTCAGAGCCCCCTAGATCAAGCCACTAATTCCTAACTGGAGATTCTCTGTCCTCCGTCCCTTTCCTGGTCTCAAAAGTGAAACTTCAGTTTTCACTGTTTAGACCCCTGATATCTCACTAAAGACCCCCCGTCCGCATTGTAAAAAAATATTTACAAAAAAAATTACAGTAAGTATTTGATACAATTTTCCCAACTACCAAAAATGATGGTACTTCTGCTCTAAAGATTCGATTTCTAACTAATAGGACTGGCTGTCAAATAGCATCACAATAGTAAACCATATGAAAGAAAGACTGTATATTTTCACTAACCACCAGCTTTACATTCATTGTGTAATTATATTGATCATGTGTATTGAATTTAATATAATTATAAAATGGTTTCCCAATTTATGTTTTGTTTTATAGGTCTTGAAGTGATGTATATTCAGATTAAAGTTCCTGCCTAACAAAGGGAGTTTGTAACTTTTCCCTAAACTGTTGCTTATATGGAACATTTGGGTCTTTCATTTTTATTTCCTATTTGTTAATAAAGCCAAGTGCAACAATCTTGGATTTTGAGATGATATAGGTTAGATTTTTAAATTTACTTACTTTCTGCATGATTCCTTTTTCATAGTAGTACCTCAGAGACCGGCTCAACTTGTCGTAATTCATTGCCGGCCGGTTTTTCTGCATGCCCCACAGTCTGGCGACCTACAAAAACATATCCGCGTCAAAACACTGTCAAACATAAGGAGGAGTTAACAGGTTAACTCTGCAGAAACTACGGTATGTTTTGTCCTTTTAAGTTTGAAAGGGCTAACGTGCCTTTAGGCAAAAAATACATTTTGCCCTTCTTGATGCTATACAAGCTCATCCAGCTGTGACATATAGAAAACAAAAAAAATAAAAAATAAATTAAGTCCAATATGTGTGAAATGAGTTGGACAAGGTGGAGTCACACAGACTAGTAAATATATTGTGTAGACGAGTGCAAGATGTGAGTCAGCTATCCATACTGTAAATATAGTTCTATATTTACACATCAAGCAAAAAAAAAAAACACTGTATATAAAGTCCACTTATTACCAATACAGTACGTATATCAAAACAGTTTGTCGTCTCCAAAAAAGATTTGCAATATATTCGGTTTGAAAACACTACATTTGTAAAAAGGTCTGGAACTAAAGGAAAGTGGCCCTGAGGGCGTTAGAAAAAACATGACGGATAATGACTTCTCACCTAGCTGTATGTCATGCTGACAGTGGTGCTTCAAAACTTTGATTTTTATTGCTAGAAAACTACTCAAAATTGTAACACTCACCATGTAGTATGGGTTTCGTGTGTCACACAGTAGGCGAACACGAGGAGACAGGGGGCGCTTTAAATTTTTTAGATTATTACCATTTATTCCTATCAAAAGAAATTGAAACTTCTCTTGTAATAGAAATAAGAGATGACAGGTCCTCTTTATAACTCCTCTACCCTGAAAAGCATGAAAAACAAAAAAAAAAAAAAAAAAAAAAAAAAAAAAAACATCTTGATCTTTGCTTTCCATACAAAAATAGCAGTGTTTACATCTGCCAGAACCGAAGCGGCATCGCTTCTGGCCTCCCAGGACCATGGAGATGGGCGAGGACCATCTGGTCCACGGCCGACTCTATGGTAACCCGGCAGAACAGTTGAATTGCACACTGGGCTCTCCGATCACATTGGAAAGCCCAGAGATGCACCGGAAGGGTGGGCGTCTCCCCTCCAGCTGCCTGTAAAAGCAGTCCACCAGTCACCGTTAGGATGGCCATTTACGAAAAGGAGAAACACTGTCGGAAGGAAAAAAAAAAAAAAATAAAAAAAGAAGAAGAAGAAGCTCCAGGCATAATCCTGGTAGAGCCACTTCAATCCAATGACATCAATGGATGGCCTATGGTCAGGAAGTAGTTAGGTTCAGTTAGTTCTATCCTGGACTTCCACTTTAAGAGATATTGGCTTAGATATGCTAAGCCACAACAGAAACTAAGGACTTTCAGATTGGATCTACAGGATATAAAAACAGACATGGATATTAATTCTGATAAGGTAATTAAAGCTCATACTCTGAAGGAATTTTAGAAATCATTGGCGAACATCTTCAAAAAAAAAAAAAGGCCTGGAAATCTTGGTGTATACAAATATTTATCAACTGGTCAGTTAGGTAACTTTCAGAAAGATACCAGATGATCCTTCCAGAAATTGTGGGTCCCCGTTACGTCCTGTGTACTAAACTGAAAACTAAACCGTGTTATTGGCCTTCCCAGCTACACCTTCCACACTTATGTAATAGAGGAGGGAGGGAGTTTGTAGTCTGAAAGAAGGGCAGCTGGAGGACAACACTGATTCTCCATACATACACAGTATACTTATTGAGCATCGTCACCCCAGGACATGAAATTTGAAAAGCTAATGCAGCCACTGCATGCAAGCTGCAATAGGTTACATTGTATTCTTAGCTTTTGATGTATTTTAATGTATAAAGCTTGCTTGTTCAAGGAGTATTGTTTTCATGTATGGAACACTAATGGGATGGCAGACTTTAACCATTAGTCCGATGAAATAAAAATTTAAAAAAAATCTACTTCGGACTTGGTTTCAACAACAGTACTATGACAGATCCTGTAATTGAAATGTTTTGGCCTAAGGTGTATACTAGGAGTGAGATTAGTTTCTAAAAACATACCTCTTCTGGCTCGATCAGTTTAAATTCCATGCCTCTGCCAGTCCAGGCAATGAAGTGGGAGTTAGAAGGATCATCCAGAAGAGCCACCAGGAACTGCCACAATTGTAATGATCCTCTTCTTTGGTAGGGTGGTCCATCTCTGTAGGCTCCAACTTCCTGTTTGATATCACCTGCTGCAAATCCAACATGGGGTCAAATTAGACAGACATTGTGGCAAATACTTAAAACGGCACCGCTTTCAAATGACCACAGAAAAAAAAAAAAAAAAAAAAAAAAAAAAAAAAGAAGAAGGGTCTCTTGATAACACAGTCCGGTACATCAGCCCTCAAATTTTTCACTCGCCTGCTCGCATTTTGCGAGTGAAAAATGATTGAATGCGAGCAAGGAGAGGAAGAAACAGAGCACTGTCTGGACGTGCAGGGGTGGGCAGTGTCCATATCTGTGATGAGGGGGGGCGCACTAGGAGCTTCTGTCTTCACCTGCCTGACAGGAGTGAATGTCATTCTCCCTCCTGTTATTGCAGCAGCACAATGCATGATTTCTGGACTCCTCCGTTCCAGCCACTTATCTCTCCTGCAGCCGTTAATCACTTCTCTCCTTCCAAGCTCCCCCCCTCCCCTGTTGGTTTGTTCTACTCGGCCAGGTTAGTGGCCAGGTTACTTTCACTTTGTCCGTCTCCTCTCACTTGTCTTTATCTTCCCTGCACAATGGTAAGTCAGCAGCGATTCTTGTACTCCTCTGTTCACATTAACCCTTCATCTACTTCTATCTTTCAGCTGTCCTCTCCATAAATCTGTACTGTATGTCCTGCAGCCTCTGGTCCCAGCTCTGAGCATTCCAAGCAGCCATTTAACTGACCCTGTCCTATCCCAAAATACAGCCTAAGCACTTTCTCTACAGCCCTTCACTCTGCTCTTCATTAACATATATTATTACAACCCAGCCCCCCCTATTCACTCTCTTATCCCTAATAACTGGTGAACTGTGGTTTGGCCAGTGTAATTGTATGTGCGTTTTACCTGGATTTTAGGTGCATTTCTATTGAATTTCTATTACAAAGTGCGTTTTCATGAAAGCGCTTTAAAGTCCTGCATGCTGCATCTTTGATGCGGCTTCAGAAAACGCACTGTGTAATAGAATTCAATAGAAGTGCACCTAAAATCCAGGTAAAACGCACATACAATCACACTGTTGTTATTAATATTTATTTGTGCAACTTCTGCAGTCATGCAAAAACATTTAACAGTGTAATTTTATAAAATAATTTTTTGAGGGCGCATTTAGGGGCGGGGCAGGGTAGGGGTTAGGTGGGGCAAGTAGTGGCGAGTAACCCTTAAGGCCTGGCTAGTAGCTCAGGACTTGAAATTTTGAGCCCTGCGGTACATGATCACAAAGTTCATCTCCCATCAGAGTTCATTGGTCTGAATCAATTGTCCCAGTCTCCATCTATAGGATATGTATAGACCTTACCTGTGTAACATACAATGTGCACAAAGCAAACTCATGTACTGTAAATACATAAAACTACTGGGGATGAGCCAAGACGGGCTAAAATAAACACCAAAGCAAAATAAAAATTATATTATATTTATATATATATACACATACATATATATACATACATACACACACACACACACACACACACAGACACTGGTATGTAGTAGAGGCACTACTACTAACTTAAAGGGCCTCTATCAAAACATGCATAGATACAGCTGTTGTGAAAATCAATCTCGCTAGTCAGTAAGGATTAGTAAAGATCACTTCTAATACATGAAATATTTTGTCTTAGGTTTCTTTCAAACTTGCAGTACTTCTTTCCACCCTCTGAAAAGCAATCTGCAGTGGATCCCTTTTCAGAGGACAGTATAGCAGCAGCTGACAGGTGTTAAGAAGGCGCCTCTGCCACTTCCTGAATGTCTGCTTTTATTTTTAAAATTGACGAACAGCAGTTTTACAAAGCAGGATTAAACTGCAAATGTGAACCGTGCATTTGGCTTGCAATTGCAGTACAGTATGATTGAACTCAATAGGCAAGTTTGACAGACAGTGCCATCTGCCTAACTCTGCACCCAGAGTTAAAGTAGTTGTAAACCCTTACATATACCTAGGGAAGTGACTGGCTTCGGAGGATTTGTTTAATCTAACACAAGTTGTACCCGTTTATCTGCAGTCTTCTCTTCATCTGTTCAAAGTGCAAAATTTTTAAAGCTTGTCTAAGAGTTCAGAAAAAAGGGGGTGGAGAGCTGAAGTTACACTCTGGAGAGCTCAGTGAGAAGAACCCTGAGAGCCGATTTAAGGGAAGGGATACACCCCCCCTCACACAACACACAGGAACAGAGCTCATACTGGAGTCCCCTCCCGTCACCTGTTTTCTCTTGGTGTCTGGAAAACCTGTCAGAAGTAATTCATGCGGATAGAGGAGGAGTAAAGCAACAGACAGAAATGACACCTATTGCTCTGGATTGAGACAAGTACACACTAAAGAGGTATATGCTTTGTTCACATTTCAGGTCTGACATTTACAACCACTTTAAAAATGCTGCTGCAGAAAAGCATCACAGCTGTGACATGTGTGCAGCCCTGTCTGGCTGTATTGTTACAATTTGGTGGGTGGTAACACCATGGCTCAGCTACTCGTTTTTACCTCCACCAGGTGCCAGTTTGAAAGACATTAATATTTGAAGGAATCCAAATTTATAACCTTGTGTAACTTAAGTGGGCACAGTTAAATATTTACCTTCAAACTTTTCTGGCACAACACAGGCATCATCGGTGAAGGGTCGCATTGGCTTCTCATAGCTATAACCTGCAAGACAGGAAAGACCTTATTCAAACTAGAGGACAAAGAATTTATTAAAAATAGCTGAAAATCTTAACAAAATACATTTTATGACTACTTAAGTGAATAATTGAGTGGAATATTCACAATATATTGTGTAAAGATTCTCAACCATTTTAGTAAATCAGCCTCATAGGAACAACCAGCAAGCTGGGTTTTACCAAGTTGATCAACTTGATATATTCAGCCTGCCCATACAGGGTTCAAATCTCGGCCAGTTCCTGCTGAACCATCCAAGATTCTAAGTGTGTATGACCTGCCTAACTCTGCTCTTTCCTCCCATCAGCATGTTCCTTGGTAGCACTAAAAACACAACTGATTTACTTAATCAGCTGTTTCTCTATCCCAATCTGAGCTCTGCTGTACAGGGAACTCCTAAAAGGTTGATATAAATTCATGTTCTTGCACCAATAGCTTTTGAAAAAAAAACACTTTACGATGCATCAATCAACACTTAATGCAAAAATGTTTTTTTAGCCTGTAGTTAATTTTTTTTTTTTTTCGTTTTCTTTAACAAGTGGGCAACACAGTAGCATAGTGGACTATCTACATGGAGTTTACATGTTCTCCTTGTGCCTGTGGGTTTCCTTTGGGTGCTTTGGTTTCCTTCCACAAGCCAAAGACGTGCTAGTAGTTTATTAGTGCTGGTCTAAATTGGTCCTAGAATGTGAATGAGTTAAGGACCTTAGATTGTAAGCTCTTTGAGGGTAGGGACTGATGTGTATTTACTATACATGTAAATATCTGTGTAAATTGTCAGTGCTATAAAAAAATGCCAAAAATAAATTGGGTGCAAGAAGTAAAATAGTGTGGTTGATTTACTAAAACTAGAGAGTGCAAGATCTGGTGCAGCTCTGCATACAAACCAATCAGTTTTCGGGTTTTTTGTGAATGCCTAATTGAACTAGCTAAAGTTAGAAGCCGATTGGCTACTATGCACAGCTGCACCAGATCTTGCACTCCAGTTTAGTAAATCAACCCTAATCAAAGAAGCTGAAGTAACCTCAAACAATACAAGCTAAACTCTAGGAATCAGACAAAATCTACCCTTGCAGTGCACCCTAGTCCCACGCAAGGGTTAAAGTCCTCGTCTAAACTAGGGGTGCAGTAAAAAGGTAATAACTTCCTCTTGGCTCCAGCAGTCTTCCTTCAATCAATGCCACCTCTAAGTGCATTTGCATACTTGCCTCCTTCACGTAAAATGCAGACTTAAGTCCTGCACTATGCACAATAAAGCCTGGTACAAAGGTTTTTTTTTTAAATTCAGCCCAGCTGGGTTTAATGAAAAAAAATCTACTAAACAACTAACAGTTTAGGAGGAGTGTCTGTACTAACTATGCAATGTTAGTACAGCGATCTCCCCTGCTGTGCTACTGTGTCTCTCCCCCCCCCCCCCCCCGACAGAACACCCAGTTCAGCGCTTTTATCCACTGGCTGAGAGCGCTGATCAGCAGACCTTTTTTGATTGTGCCCCATGGTCAGAGCCTGGCTGAACAGCTAGCTTCTGTGGGACCAGCTGCCGTACACACGGGCCGAACGTCGGCCAGTTTCTATGAACCAGCTGATGCCACCCGACATTCAGCTCGTGTGTACTAGGCTTGATGCCGAGGACCACCTGGGAGCTTGTGGGACAGAGGAATAGGGTATGTAATACACCTTTACCTTGCACCCCTAGACTAAACAAGCATTTAACCCTTGTAATATAAGGGGCCCCACTGCAAGGTTTTATTTTGTCCCAATTCCTGAAGTTCAGCTTGAAGTAAAAAACTAGACTCAAACTGGAGGAATAACGAAGCTTCCTTCGCCTGGAGTAGGAACCTGTCTGGAGTGGTCCATGCCACATTAAACTGAGCAGACTGACCTGTTTCAGGCCTGTCTGCACCAACCACGCCAGTTTCTACTTTAGAGTGATACAGAAACTAGTGCAGGTCTGCCCCCAATTATTAGAGGAAATGCAACAGTTTTCCATACAGAAAAATGGCAGATTTCTGCCAAGTGCAACCTTGTTGCATTGGATGCGAGTTATCAGAAGGCAACTTCCATTCCTCTCTTGGTCGGTGCAATGATCACACTACACGAGCAGAGTCTGCAGGGTTCCCCCTCCCACTCTAATCTGACCGGAGGATGCAGGGACTGCAGTGAGATTTAGAGCATGTAGCTCCAAATATTGGTGCTGGCTGTCAGATAGAACTACTTGCTTGTGCCTCCTTTTGTTAATTAGGGGCAGTATTTGCTCCTTTCTTTAGGCTTAGTAGAGTGGTTCAAGCATGGCACCTGCACTACTCCCCGCCCCTAATCACATTACGTGCGGATTTCAGATAAAAATAAATACTTACCATCCATGTTTGAGTAGCCTTCCATGTTTCTGTACATTGACTGACACCCAGGAACATCTGCAGAAAAAGGGAAAAAAATTTCAACACAATTTGTTTGTAACAATGTAGAGTCCAACAACAAATGCAAAGTCCAACAAACCGCAAACTAAACTCTGCTAAAGATGGCTTGGAAAAAAGTTTAGGAAGCGATCTTAAAAACTGTGCACGGTGACCAAGCAATTAACCAGATGTGCTATATCTGTTTATATTAGACAAAATCAATGTAACAGTGTATTATAAACACATCTGACAAAGCTTGTGATATTTCCGTTCGTTACCTTCAGAGTTTATCCTGCTGACCCAGGCGCCAAAATTTGTTTCATTACAAAAACAAAATAAATATTGAACTGATCATTCTGACATAACTCTGAAAGGATTGTGATGGGTCATTATACAAGGGCTGCCTTTTTGGGTTCACTTCGATGAAAATAGCCACTGCACAACGTAACTTGGCCTAAACTCCCATTGACATTCCAAAATAGAATACAGTGTGAATGTAAAATGTTATTTTATAATGTATTTCCAACAAAAAACAATTTTCCTCATTTTAGTGATGGAATCACCGCTGAATTTGAACAGGTTCTAAAGATAACTTTTTTTACCATAATGCATTTTAATGCTCCCCTACTCCCTTAAACAGTTTCCAGAGTCTTCTCTCAATGCAGCACTGTCCTGTCTGCATTAACTCTCCACTTTTCCTTTATTCTGAGGAGGTTTTGACAGCAGCAGGAGTCAGTGGCTCTTGCCGTCAATTAAATCCTGTGAAGTGGAACTGGGGGCAAGCCACGCTGAGTGTGCCTATGGACACACACAAGCTGGTTTGGGAGCACGCCCGCAAGAGTGCCGTCATCGCAAGTGAATTGCTATGGGGGGCACTCCAAAGAGGAGGGGGATCGAGGGTGCTCTGCATTACCACTGCACAGAGCAAACAAGTATAACTTTTTTAATTTTAGGAAAAATACATTTACAACTACTTTACTGTTATATGGGAATTTCTCCTCTTACTGCCCCATTGACAATAGTTTCACCAAACAAGTCCATACACATTTGTATTATGGATACAGAAAAAAAAAAAAAAAAAAAAAAAAAAAAAAAAAAACTCTACTAAAAAGGTTTTTTTCCCCACTTATCTGGAGACTTCCCTCCTTTCTTTTCTAGTTAAATAAATGTAATTTGTGAGATCCCTGGTAAATGGAGCAACGGGTTGTAGTAAAAACTGACAGTAAAAAAGTTTAATCTGGACATTGGTAAACCTAGCTTAAGAACATGCACTCTTCTAGGAGCATTAAGCAAAAACTTGCAAAAAAACTACAACATATGCTATTGATAGCAACCAAAGTAACCAGCTTATTCCATTCTCAAACCAACTTTAGAGAACTGACAGTTAAGCCTCGTACACACGCGTCGAAAATCGGCAGGGAATTTTCGTCCGACGACCGAACTGCCGATTTTCTGCTTGTTAGTATGATGCTTCCGACAACCGACTCCGACTTTTCGGCCGAAAAAAATCTGGTGTGCAGGCTATAAAATCTTTGTCCACAGTCAAAACACGTCCGATTTTCGTGCAATCAGTACAGATTTCGACAGGGAAGAATCTTATGAGCAAGACTGGGCATGCTCAGAGATGAAAGAACACAAAGAAAGCAAACCAACACATGACATCACTTCTGAAGTAGAATTCTGTTGGTCGACAAAAGTCCAGTGCAGTCTAGAGCACATTCCAACCAACAAAACACAACTCTGGACAAAAGACGGACGACAGGTCGGCGGATATTCGTTAAGTGTGTACTAGGCATTAGAATCTGATTACTAGCTAAAAAGGCAATACCGTCAATTTTCCTTTCCATGGTTAAAAGACAAGAACCCCCACTGCACCACAATCTTACAGCTGACTCTTTGCCTGAAATTAGAGGGAAGCTTCTTCTATTGGGCACAGCATTTTCAGTTGGATTACTTTCTTTTTGAGAAAAAATAAATAAATTGCCACTATGGGGTTGATTTACTAAAGCCAGAGTGCAAAATTTGGTGCAGCTCTGCAGAGAAACCAACCAGCTACGTTTTTGGCTTAGATTCACTTATACATTTAGAAGGTTAGTAAACCACCACAAGCTTTATTGCTCTACAAGTACAAAGAATTTTGAAGTTGCTAAGGTTGCTCATTTCGAGTGGGCAAGAAAGCAAAACTAAAAAAACGCCACCAATGTTCATCTATCCATAAGCTTCTGTTCCCCGAGTCATATCTGCAATGTCTATCATCACTCAGCAGTGAGGTAAGAGGATAAAAATGGCTACATACATTACAAACGGGGCTTTTTTTTTGTTACACGTGTTGATAGGATGGTTTAAATCAAGCTGATTTCTTTCACATGTCTATCTATAAAAAACCTGCTCAATGTTAAGATTGGAAGTTTGGTACTATCCATCCTGTATTGTAACGTCATTAGCACAGAGGTTTTTTTTCCTCCCAAAGCCTTAATAGCCTTGGGCAGAAATACAGTAACAGATAGTGTTACCACAAGACAGCCCATATTTCTGCTATGATGTCAGCTGCCTATGAAAAGGCAGCCCAGCTGTGTAAGCCGGCACCAGAGTAGCCCTATGGGGACTTCTTGTCTTTCGCTCGTCCTCCATTTTGTGAGTGAAATTCCTTTGACTCCATTCAGAGTGTATGTGTGTCTGTGACTGGCAGGCAGGTGGGAGGGAGTTAGAAATCAAGGTCATAATGCAATCCTATTAATGAAATGTTGTAGCTGGAAATTGCAAGGTTATAGTACACACTAAGAATGCAGTCTCCTCCCTGCATGATGTGCCACAAGAAGCAATGATAACTAAAGACAGAACGGTTAATTTATTTATATGCTAAACAGAGGCTAAAAGGAACCCAAAGTTTAAATTTCATAATTAATACAAATCAGGCCCCTGACAGGTCCAGCCATGTAATTCCACTGCCAACCATTACTGATAGTTTTTTTGGTTAAATCCTCTTTAGTTCATGCGTACTGGTACCTCAAACAAGCCATTTCATTTAAATTTCATTTTATATGGTGGCACCAAGTTGCATGGAAAAGACGTTCACTCACAAGCAATGCAGACAGACAGCAGATCGGAAACCACACAGACATGGACAGACATGTACTTAAAAAGCACCAAAAACTGATTCTCCCTCTAGTTATAAAAACGTGAGGGTAGAGACTAGTGTCAGATGGAGATATAAAAAGTCCCAGTTATAAATCTTTACTGGGCTCACTGTAGGATCTCAAGCCTACCCTAATGTATAAAACTTGACTAAGAAAACCAAGGATCCTAAAATAATGTGATTTTTGACTGATCGCAAAATCCATTTCTCTGATGTTCATTGACAGACAGCTCCTAAGATCTGATCCACGAGAGGGAGCGAGGATGAACCTAAAGAGACTCACACCACGCAATGTACGTCTTTCATGTACGATGGTAGATCTTCCTAGAGGCAGATTTCCTAGCTTTTAACAGCATAGGAATCACTGATTCAAACAAATCCCCATCCTTCAGCATCTAGCATTCAACAGCCAAGCTGTTAAAGCCAGCGACTCTAAAGCAGGGTGGAAGATTGGTCCTTGGGACAGCAGATCGTTGCAGAGAGGAAGTCCAAGGAGCGCCGGCAACCAGCTGTACCAGATCGGCATACCAAGACCAGCGAGGCCAGTCTGGAGCCACTAGAATGACCGGAATCTCTTCTGCCTGAATTCTGTACTGTGTTTTGGACAACACCATTGTTTTGTGACAATGTTGTCAAGGTAAGCAGTAAGAGGAACACCCTCGCCACTTTGGAGAGCCTGTGGGTTCAAAAAGGAACTGATGCCTCCAACGCAGCATCAGCCGCAACTTCCATTTTTATAAAGTTTCATGACTGACACAAACAGTGCATCCACTAGCACCTATTTAAGGGCCGCGAGAGGAGCAGGGGACTCATCCATACTATGTGAGCACTCAGGGTACATGGACAGACCCAGAAGGGTCGCTATATACCGAGCTGACCCCAAAAACAAAATCCAGGGAAGCTGTCGACCGGGAACCCGCAAAAGGGATACCAGCCAAGGGTCCGCAAATGGACCACCTATTGGACCCCGCAAAAAACAAGGGGTTCACCCTCTGAGCCCTCCATAGAGGACATAATAGGACATAGCCCCCCCCTTCAAAGTGGGACACCCGCTGTGACAGACAAGCAGGCAGGATACCAGCGCTAAAACAAGGCAGGTGCCCCACACAGTAATGAGGACAATACTGTCATTAAAAATGAAGCACCCCCACAGCACCTCCTTGTCCAAGGGAGGTGCCAAGCTGACCATATGGCCCAGCAGGCCTTAATTTTTTATGGGGGCCCAGCTGCAACTGCAAAGAGCCTCAGCCCGGCAGGTGCCCAAAGAAAGAGTAGCGGCTTCAGCTACACGCACTGGGCCGCCCCCCCAACGGCGGCACCTGACATGCCTGAAAGACCCAAAGTGACCGAAAGTGTCTGAGCCAAGCATTTAAAGTGATAAGTTTCCACAGACTGTTGCTACGGGTAACCCAGGGGAATCCAGAAAGTGCAATTCTCAGCAGTCCTCTAGGGGGCAGTGCTACAGACATATGCCACGGCATTGTCCAATTGAATCATTACCGGGCACCCATGCAGACGATCAGTCCATTGGGTCAGGCAAAGCCTGATCGCCAGAATTTCCAGGATATTGATCTGTAGGCTGGACTCTTTCAGAGTCCAAACCCCCTGAGCACAATCCGTGCCCAAGACACCTCCCCAGCCAGACAGGCTGGCATCGGTGGTGACCACTGTCCAGTACAGGAGGAGAAAGGAGTTTCCCCTGTCGAAACACCAGAGAGCGGAGCCACCAAATCAGGGATCCCCTCGTACCCTGGCTCAAACTGGATCAGATTGTCTAGAGACTGTAGGTTCTTGTTACAATTGGCAAGAATCTCCTTTTGCAGAGATCTGGTATGGAACTGAACAAATGGAACCGCCTTGAAAGTGGAGACCATCAAGCCCAGCACTTGCATACAAGTCCTGAGAGATGACCGCCGGCTGGACAACAGGAGCCGTATCGCATCCTGCAACTTCTGGAGTTTCAACTCCGGTAGCAACACCCAGGCTGAGGCCGTGTCCAGGGTCAGGCCAAGATAGTCCAGCTTGGTGGACTGGACCAAAACAGATTTTTGGAGAGTCGGTTTCCATCTGAACTCTTGCAGAGTTCGCACCAAAATGTCCAGACTATCTGTTAAGGCATTCAGAGACTCTGCTCGCAGAAGGAGATCGTCCAAGTAGTCCAGTACTGCAATCCCGTTCTGCCTTAGCAATGCTAACACCAGGGCCAAAACTTTTGTGAACACCTAAGGAGCTGAGGCGAGACCAAAAGGGTAATGCCACGAACGGATAGTGCTCCTCAACTATGGCAAAGCAAAGGAAACGCTGATGCCCCACATATATTGGGATATGAAGGTAAGAATCCTTGACATCGGCAGAGGACACTTTTTGCTCATCCTATTTTGGAGGGCCATATCTACTTTGGACACGAGTGACTGCAGGACCGCCGTCATAGCAGACAAGGCGGACTGGGACCCCATGGGCCCTGCAGCCTCAAAGGGGGTCAGGTGGTGACACGTGCTCCAGGGACTCCATGGTTAACCTGAGGACCGCCAGCAAAAAAAAAAACTTAAAAATTGCTGTCAAATATTCCCACCATTGCACCAAATGCCTATAACAGAAAGTGGGAGCCATTTATCACCCACAGGATTCACCACCCCCTCCTCAGATGCAGAGCCAGAGAGCCAGGCTGCACGCCGTGCAGAAATCAAGGAGAAAGAGGAAGAACAGGAACTGCCACTAGAGGCCCACCACTGCTCCATAAGCTTAAAAACCATGGCCATGGCATGATAGCAATGGGAAACTACAAGAAATTGGCCACCAGATTACACAAACCTGGTTGCTGATTATATATGCAGGCATCCACAGCAAAATTGCAGCTACATGTGGCGCCCAGGGACCCCCAGGTACACTTGGACAGTAAGGGGGACCCCCACCAGGACCATCCCCCCAAAAACCGCATTTTGCGCAGCCGGTGGAGCACCAAACCCCCCCCCTCCCTGGCCCCCACCTGACACCCCCAAACAGGAACAACAGGCATGACCACTCGGGGGGGGGGGGTGCTTAACATTGGTGAATGGGGGGGGGGGTCTGCAGAGGAACTCTGATGTTGAGGGGGGAGTCATGAGGGAAGGAAGGGCACTTGGGGGCCCAACCAAAGGGAGGGGACCACGTCCACCCCGAAAAACCACCAGAAGGGAGGAGGGACATTACTCACCACACCTTGAAACCGGACGGGCAATGCTCCAGGCAGACCACCGCACCATCTTGGAATGAGGGTGCTGCAGGCCAGAGGCACGCTTCGAGTTGGTGACCAGGGCTATGCGTCCTCGCAATGCATTTAACTCGCCGGCCAGTCCCAGTCCAGTGGGGCTATATGTCGCGGCCAACCTAGCACGGAGCTAAGGTCAGGTCGCGCTTGCTGGCCCGATTGGGAAGACTGAAAGCATCCAGGATATCTAGATCATCACCCAGCCCAGCAGGTGATTGTAGTTCTCACAGGAACAGAAGAAAATAAAAAAAATCAGTTTAAAAAAGGAAAAAATGCTAGGACCAGAGGTCCCAGCAAGGAACTAGGCAGAAAAAAACTGAAGACCTCTAGCAGGAAGTGAGAGTATACCCCCGGGGACTGCCCTATGGGTGTAGTCATTTTTCCGCCTTGTGTCCTACTTCTGTAGGGGGCAGCATATACCCAAGGGTCAAGAGGATCTGGAGCTGTGGCCATCAATGAACGAAAGAGAAAACTCCATTTAAAAATGAAAAAAATGCCAGGACCAGAGATCCCAGCAAGGAACGAGGTCCTTACTCCGGACTAGGCAGAAAAAACCTGAGCACCATTGCAGGAAGTGGGAGTATACCCCCCTGGGACTGCCCCATTGGCGTAGTCAAGTTTTTTTCCTGCCTAGTGTCCTACTCCTGTAGGGGGCAGCATAACCCAATGGTTAAGAAGAATCAGGAGCTGTGTCAGTCAATGAATGAAAGAGAAATGGAGCCTTTAATAACTTAAGTTAGCCAATAAAGGGTTAGTTCACCTTTACCAAAAAACTGCCTATGCAGTTAAAGAGCACAGAAACTGAGCAGCTTTGACTAAAGTTGGATATTACCCTTGCTCTAGGTGTAGACCATTTACAAATCTTCCAAAGAATCTGTGGGAATCCCAGAGATGGCATCCGCCCATCCTGCCTTGTAGCTAGGACATTTCTAAGGCAGTCCCAGCTGTTACTGCTCACCCCCAACATGACTGGAGTGAGCGTTCAAATCCCTGGCCGTGTTTCACTATATGCTCTGTCACAAGATTGCTGAGCACAAAGCTACTGCAACGTGGGAGGCACATTTGAGGGGATTTAAAACAGAGAAAAGGCTTATTCCACGAATAGTGGGGGTGAGCAGCGATTGGGAGGGTCTTCGCAGCACCCTAGAAACAAGGCTGGATGTGGGATTGCCATTTCTCATGCCTCGTACACACGCAACGATTATCGGCCGACCGATCGTCCGACTTTTGTCCAGAGTTGTGTTTTGTTGGTTGGAATGTGCCTAGACTGCACACGAATTTTCTCGGCCAACAAAATTCTACTTCAGAAGTGATGTCATGTGCTGGTTTACTTTCCGTGTGTTTTTTCTTCTCTGAGCATGCCCAGTCTTGCTCATCAGATTTTTGTCCGCCGAAATCTGTACTGACTGACGGAAAATCGGCCGTTGTGTTGACGGCCAACAAAAATTTTATAGCCTGCACACCAGATTTTATACGGCCGAAAAGTCAGAGTCGGTTGTCGAAAGCATCATACCAACAAGCAGAAAATCAGCCGATCGGACGTTGGACGAAAATTCCCGGCCAATAATCGATGCGTGTGTACGAGGCATATGAGTTTTTTGGCCAGGCTTTTGGTTCGTAAATGGCCTATACTGAATTCAACTTTTTAAGACAGGTGAAACAGAGCGGCTACCTCCTTAATCATCCACAGCTTGCAAGCATGGGCTTCCAGCTTGATCTTTACAAAATATATACACAAAGCTGGTGCTCCAGTGCAACGGCTATAATCAAATGCTCTTTATTAAAGGGGTTGTAAACCCACTTTAAAGTCTTTTACCTATAGGTAAGCCTATATTAGGGCTTACTTATAGGTGCTATAAATATCTCCTAAACTTGCACCGTTTGGGAGAGATTTACAGTGCATGCAGCCGATGACGTCATCGGCGCATGCGCTCTGAAGGAACGGCCACCCGTGCCGTTCCTTCAGAGCCCTATGCAGTGAACGGCACCTCCGGCCAATCAGATGGCCAGAGGACGTGAACAAGGAAGCAGGACGCCCGAACATGTCGGCCGTCCTGTCGCTGAGCGGGCGACACTGCGGGGGCTTCGTTTTAAGGCAAGTATTTCATAATGAGCTAGTATGCGATGCATACTAGCTCATTATGTCTGTCTTTACAGGTTTTTTTTTTTTCTCTTTTTTGTGAGGGTTTACTTCCTCTTTAAAGTTCATGTGGTACAGTCATGTAGAAATCCAACATGTCTCGGTCGCTGGGCCTTAATCATGGCTGAAACGCGTTAAATTTCTACAGGACTGTACTACACAAACTTTAAGAGCATTCACTTATAGCCATTGCACTGGAGCGCCAGCTTTCTCTATCCACAATTAATAAACATCAAAGCTGCAGTTTGTTTTTTATTTACAGAGAGTTTTTTGTAAAGGCGAACTAACCCTTTAAACTTTCTACAAATTCACTGCGAACAAACTTCTAAAGAGGAGGAGAACAGAGGATTGGTCAGATTGCATACAATTTTTGCAACAAGCTGGAAAAACTGAGCAGTAATGAGTTCTACAATTGATTCGATGATGATCAAGGCTATGATGGTCCAAGCTGATCGTTGGCTCAAAACAATGGTACCGAGGGGGGACGCCTCTAGCTGCAGGCATCGCCCAGGTACAACCCCCTAAAGCCAAGGCTGCATATTTGCGTTCCCTCAGCGCTAAGGGGTTAAACCAGCAGACCTATTTTTGAGATAGAAAAATAGATTTTAGTTTAGTTCCACTATTTAAAAAAACTTCCCAACTGGTACCTTTTCTAGGCCAAGGCTAGCCAAAGATTAGACAATGTCTTTCCAAGTATAATGGGTGGGAAACCATCTGCTGGTGAACTAGAGAGGCAAGACCTAGTACGGTTTCTCACTGACTAACCTGGTAAACAGCAGGCACACACAGGATTAACACATTTCTCTCTGGTTTTCTCTGAGCAGTTGTGAGCTGTGAGCAGTTGGCCAGCAGAATTTCCAACATGCTACAAGTGCATTGGAGGTTCAGAACAACGTTTTAAATCGCCCCATTTTTGGCACTTTTCCACTGCAAGTACCGGCTCGGCTCCACTCGGCCCTGCTTGGCTCGGTTTTCCATTGCATGGTACCGCATGGTATGGTGTTGGAACGGTTCGGTACGGTTTGCTTTTCCACTAAAGTAAAGTGGGTGGGATAACAACGATTCTCTGACCAATCAGTGGCTAGTAGTGACAAACATTTAAGGCTGAATGCAAATGATTGTGGGATATGATACCGGTACGGCCCTCGTGGAACCACAACCGAGGTGGTACTGTTTAAGCGAGCCGTACCGTTCGGTTCCATGTAGTGGAAAAGCGCCGCTGTACCGTACCGAACCGTTCCAACACCGTACCATGCAGTGGAAACGCGCAAAAGCGAGCCGAACTGTTCAGTTCCACGCAGTGGAAAAGCGCCATTTGTAGCCTTAAGGCACTAAAACAGGGACCAAAAATGTGTTTTCATGGCCATCTCAAGTTAGTCATGAACATGGTTCTGGCAGTCAGATTTAAGCCTCGTACACACGCAATGATTATCGGCCGACCGATCGGCCGTCTTTTGTCCAGTGTTTGAAATGTGCTCTAGACTTGCACTGGACTTTTGTTGGCCAACAAAAACCAACTTCAGAAGTGATGTCATGTGATTGTTTACTTTCCGTGTGTTTTTTCTTCTCTGAGCATGCCCAGTCTTGCTCATCTGATTTTTGTCTGCAGAAATCTGTACTGACTGATGCAAAATCGGCCGTTCTGTTGACGGCCAACACAAATTTTATAGCATGCACACCAGATTTGTTCGGCCGAAAAGTCCGAGTCGGTTGTCGGAAGCATCATACTAACAAGCCGACAATCGGCCGATCTGAAAATTCACGGCCAACAATCGTTGCGTGTGTACGAGGCATTACATGTACAACCATTCTAAATTTTTTTAATGAAAGCGACTGCCATCTGGATGGGGTAAATATTGCTATAATATTGGCAGACAAAGACCTTCAAACAATCTCCCAACCATTTAAGAATTGCTCTGTACTGAAAAAGCTTAAATTTTCAGTTGGGAATTTCATTGGGAGACACTATGGGATCAAAACAGCAGGTCTCTTACCTGAATCATATGAATAGTCTGTCTGCTCCTGTTTGATTACAACACTGGAAGGATATCGATGAGCTCTGCTTGGACCAATATGGTTTGCCTGGTCATACATGGGGTCATGATACTCTTGCTTGAAGCCCTGCTGTGGGTATGGAAGACATGGCTCTGACAATTGCCGTTGGTAGTTGGCAGGAGACTCCCTGCTCATGTTCTGTGCTGATGGAAAGGAGTGGCACATCTCTGGCATCTGTTGTGGGTACCTGGAGCTAGGAATGCAAAAAATGTGATATTTATACGTTTGCTACTACATACATTATCACCATCTACAATCTGTTTAACCTTTAGGACACTGGCAATGTGTTTTGAGAATAATGGCAAAGTACATGTGAACTTTCACCTTATAAAAAAAAAAAAAAAAAAAAAAAAAAGGTATTGATAAATATAATTTTCATTTTCGATTTTTAACTGAATGGGTTGTTTTTTGTTTTACAAGTGATTACATACCCTGTTCCCCAGCTGCATAAAGGGACTGGGGTGGAGAAACAGAAGTACACTAATGTTCCCAGTGAATGGCTGTGCAGGGTGGGGATGTGTAAGCACAACTCTGATCATTGGAGGACAAGCAGGCTGTTCTCCCAGCACAGCCAGAAAACCGACCATGCTGAGGTGGAGGTATTCTCATGTCTAATGTGGTCAGATTGAAAGTGGAAAGCAGGGGAACTGGTAGGCTCAACAGGGATTTTACACAAAAGGAAAAAATACAAAGAACAGGATACTTTTTAATAAAAGTACAGGGCAAAAACAGACACCTAAAGCATACAAAATGTTGGGGTAACATTCTTTCATTAAGATTTCTATGGAGGAGAATTGCGAATGTGCACCTGTGCTTCTATCCTAGTTCCTTTGACACCTCTTTATAGTGGCAGCTTGGGACTCCCTTCGGATCAGGCATCAATTCAGCATTGCTTCTGAGCAGGCGATTTTCTTGGGAGCTACAATATGGCGATTAAAAATGGTTCTTTACAAACCGCCAAGCTCATGCAGTCACAGTAACCTACACTTTCTGGGTCTGAAAAGCCATGCGTGTTTTTACATTGTAGATATAGTTATCTTGCTATTTCTAATTTATGATACACAGCTCCCACAGGAGACAGGAGACCATTTTTGACATGCCATTTTCAATAATGACCCTTACCCATGTTCCACAAGGTATCCTCCAGACTGAACAGGCTGTGATGAGCTCTGTGGAGGGACAAATCCTCGGTCCTGTCTATTAAAGTGATGGAGGGGGGACGCTTGAGCGCCTTGGTTCTGAGACTTAATAGCAGCTTGCCTGGATGTTTGGTCATAAACACTGTTCACAAAAAAGAGGAAATTTCACAATCAAAAACCCAAAAACCATTAACCAACTATAGGAGAAAACATTCAAATTCTAGTCATGTTCCTTCCAACAGGAGATCCAGTCAAGTTAAAGCGGAACTTTACTCTCCCAACCAACATTTTTAATCCTCATGCTGCTAGCATTAGTAAATAGATATACCGTATTTTTTGGACCATAAGGCGCACCGGATTATAAAGGCGCAGTATCAGTTAACAGTAAATTTTCAAACTATTTTCAAATACAAGGCGCACCGGATTATAAGGCGCACTTTTTTGTGCAACGTTGATCCGCACGGGGTTTACTGGCAGGTGCTCAATTTGCAAACATTTTTCATGGATCGGCGTAGCCTTTAAAAACGAAGCCTAAAAAGAATCAAAACACTAAAAAAAATACAGAGAAAAAATCACTCACTTTTATTAAACTTTTAAACAGCTTTATTTTACAGTCGGCTCTTTTCATCTTCCATGAAACCTTCGAACTCTTCATCCTCCGTATCGGAGTTCATCAATCAATGTGAAACAGAAATTGTTTTGAGATCCCTTCAATACTCAAGGTTTATATATAAAAAGGTGCACCGGATTATAAGGCGCACTGCTGGTTTTTGATAAAATTTTAGGATTTTCAGTGCGCCTTATAGTCCGAAAAATACGGTACTTTTCCATCATATTTACTGGTTTTAAACTTTTTACTCCTGCATGCAAGCTTGAGCTAAGGGCAGATGGATTTCATGAAGTAAATGCTACATGAATCATTTGCCCTTATTCAAGATGGCCAAAAAATGCTAGGGGGTGTTTTTCGAAGGGATTTCCCAACAAAATAAACCATGGAGACATGGATGGATAAGGGAGTTTGCTTTGAATATTAAAAATGAATTAAAATTGGGTTTTTAGTTTGTGGTGCTCAGATGCAGTGAAGATCCATTTTAATTATTAAAAAGGGAGGAAGAACATCTGCTTCAAAACTGTAAATGGCAGCAATTACTTCTTAAAACAGAATGCAGTGACATCACTTCTGTCATTAATCCAACAAAGCAAGGGGTGTATCATTTCTGTCTGGATATGGGCTTTAAATAAGAAATAAATCCTTTCCCTTAATTGATGAAAGATATGCCATGTACACAACTTCTGTTTCAAGGGAAGTAAAGTTAAACCTACACAATAAAAAAAAAAAAAAAAACACACAAAAAACGTACTTACCTAGCATAAAGGCACTGCTCCCCATTACGGTATTCAAACTGTTGTTTCTGGCTACAGGAAAGACTGGGCTCTGAACAAGAACTGGGCTGCTCCTTCTTTATTTTCACCGGTGGACTGTGAAAGGCAACTGAAAACAGATGACAGAAAAAAACTAAACACCATATGGATGAAACACCTTCGACACTAAAGTCCATGTACAGAGGAGGTCTTCTCCCTTTTGAAGCATATAGTGAAAGTCTCACTAGAACCATAAAAACCACAATAATGGAGAAGCTGCGGTTTGCTTACATCTAAAAGAACTACAGACAGGGCCGGTGCTTCCACTAGGCAGTCGCCTAGGGCGCATTGCCACCTAGGGGGCGCAGCCAGGAGTCGGCAATCTCTCTCCATCATGAATGATTATTGTGAGCTGAGGGGAGAGGTGGCGGTAGGGGAGGAAGAAGGGACAGAGAAAGATGCCAGGTGTCTTGGGCAGTGGCGGAACTATCAGGCCCTGGCTTTCCACCACTGTTGGAGGGGCCCCAGGAGGCAGGAATGGAGCCCACCAGAGTTCTGCCTGCAGGATGATCCTCTTCAGCTGGAGCTGAACGGCCTTAACCCCAGGCAGGAAGTGACTCTCTGCACTGAGCTGATGGGCAGCCGTTCATTTCCCTGGGTAGGTATTAAGCAGGGAGCGGAGGAGAGCTGAACCTGAGCCGAAGCTCTACACTGGAGGGCGGAACCTTTACTGGGGCAGAAGCGACGAGGCACCAGAATGGTCTGAGGAGGTTGGTGATGGAAGGACATGCGGAGCTCTCTGACAGCTGCTTTTCCCTCCACCAGGAGCCGGTTGGAGCTGTGGTGAGCACTGTGGTCCAGGAGAGAAGCGTCCTGGGAGAAGGAATCAGCAGGATCACTGTGAAGGAGGGCAGGGAGGGGGCCACTCTCTTCATACCGCCCAGTTAGTGTCCCCAGAACAGAGGATCGGGGTCCCTGGGTGTTACATGGAGCATCCCTGGTATGAAAGAGAATCGGGGACACCAGGTGTGCCATGGGGAATCAGAGTCACCAGGTGTGACATGGAGGTTAGGGGTCACCGGGTGTAATAGGAGTTCAGGGTCACCAGGTGTGCCATGAGGAATTGGGGTCCCTGGGTCTGCCATGGGGGATTGGGGTCCCCAAGTGTGACACGGAGGAACATCAGGGTCCCCAGGTTTGACATGGAGGAACATCAGGGTCCCCAACTGTGACATGGAAAAACATCAGGGTCTGACATAGAGGAACATTGGGGTCACTGAGTATGACAGCATGACATGGAGGAATATTGGGGTCCAAGGGTGTGACATGGGAAAACATCAAAGTCCCTGGGTGTGACAAGGAGGGACATTAGGGTCCCCGGGTGTGACATGGAGGAATATGGGGGGTCACTGGGTATAAAAGCATAACATGGAGGAATCATCAGATCAGGGTCAATGGGTATGACATAGAGGAGTTTTTAACCCCTTTCCTCTTTTTTGGGGGGGCGCAAGTAGCTGGTCTTGCCTAGGGCGTAAAATAGTCTAGCACCGGCCCTGACTACAGATACCAGTGTACTTTGTCAGGTGTAAAAGGCTGTAGAGTGCCAGGTACAGGCTGTCCGGTACCTTGAAAGTCTCTTCCAAATGCACCATTATGTCCTTATAGCTAACCCACTGGGCAAGTAGCAAGCCACACCAAGGATTATCCTGTAACTAGTTTGCTTAATAAACATCTAACATAAAAAAAGAAGGATCTCCTGCCCATAGCAACTGGATTTGAGATTTTATCTAGTACAAGGTTAAAAAAAAAAAAAAAAAATTCTAATTTGCAGCTTTAAAGCCAAGTATTTAATGTATAACCAGAGTTCAAGGTTTTAAATCTAGGCGTTTGTAAGCTGCTCTTCAGACTATAGCAATTAGCAATAAAAATAAACACCTCTAAGCATGTTGGCCTGCCTTTTAATGGCCCCACCCAAATCTAAAAGTATAGGCCTGGAGCAAATATCAAGGTGCTTCCAGGTAATGCAACTGAAATAGATTTACCACTGGTATGAAAGATTACCGAGATTGTTTCCATCTACAATATAAAATCTTTAGGCAACATGGCTCAGAGAAGAAGCAGTTACAGCAGCATTAAATCCAAAGGCAAACACTTATTATATCGGTGCTTACCAATTCTTAGGTGCGATGGGTTCATTAGTTTTCTTTTTAGGCTTTCTTCTATTTTTATCTGGTAATCTAGCTAGGAAGTCTGTTTTTCAACAGAAAAGCTCTCTTGCAGTTACAGGGATGAGACACACCAGAACATTGGCAGGGGTGCCTAAAAAATGGTCAGCTTTTATCTAAAACCATTATACCAAACAGAAAAAAAAAAATGTTTGCTGTAACCAATTGTGCAAAGGGTTAGCTGGAGTTCAGCTTCAATTTGTTACTGTATTTAAATCTGCTACTCCATCGAACACTTCCTACTCCCCAGATTGACAATGCTGCTGTCCAAATCTGCCCCTGTACTCCTTCATCCAGACTGGTGTATGTAATACAGGAGGCGTGTTACTGGCCAGATCACATGGGGAAATAGAGGGGAAAAAGCCTTAAAACAGAAAACTAATGAAGCCATCACATTATTAGTTGGTAAGCTGCAAAATCTTGTATTTTTGGTTTTGGGCTGAATAGCAGTTTAGACCCATTTTTAGGAAGTGGTCTAGCATACAGGCAAACAAAGAATATGGTGCACATAGGGATCTCATGCCTTATGTATGACTGGAATACGTGGTAGATGACCTCTTCTGCTGTTCCTTAAACAGCTTGCACGCAGGTGTTTTTTTTTATCTTAATGCATAGAATTACAATCACTTTAAATGATTTAGTTCATGCAACATCATCAGGTCCTTCATTCAGATTGACTTTGCACTAGGGGAAGATCTGGATAAGCTGCGCATGTCACGTCAGACATGTTTCCTATGTGGCAAGCTTAGCTACATTTAATATGGGAACTCACAGACATGGTGGGCAGACTTGGCAGTGGTGCTCAAGGCTACTCCTGCTAATCAATGGATGTGGATGGGTCACGGCCAAGCGCTGCAGAGATCATATCCAAAAGGGGAAAGTTGCGACATCAACACTTCACAACTACCTTTAGTAATCTGCATGAGGTTGTGTGACCAGGAATCGTCTCTCCATAGGGAGAAAAAGAGAGTGCGGCCTAGTTGTATTAACTGGAGCAACCATCAAAAAAAGGAATGCATTTTGTAAACCAGACAAGGAAGCACTTTTATGATGACCCCTTTTAAACACTTTTAAGACCCCTTTCACACAAGCCGATTGGGTCAGTCTGTCAGTTTTTTCAGGCAGACCTGATCCAACCCTCCATTTCCCTCTATGGAGCAGCGGGTGTAAACGGACATGTGTCCATTTATACCCACAATCTGATAACAGACGGATGGGGATCCATTTCTCTGCAATCTGGCAGATCGGATGACAGTCAGGTGTAAACTGACAGGAGATCCATATACATCCAACCGCCCATAGAGGAGAGAGGGCTGTGTCTGCCCTGCATAAGTGGAAGGGACATGGTCCAGCCAGCCGCCTGCTTAGCAGGAATCAGCAAACAGATCCCCTGCTGTACCAGCGGACACCTGGCAGAGTTTGTCCCATGTGGGAGGGGTCTAATCCTCTTAGCTGAGGTTCAGCTTTAGGAGTTTGTTTACACTAGTGTTAGCCCTCTGAAGAGCAATCCACAATGAAATGCTCTTCAGAGAGCGATTCACAGTTGGTGAGGAGGTGTGGTCACCAAATAATTGTCTGTTTTAACCCCTAGGAGCCCACAACACCACACTGCAACCATGTGAATTGCATATCGAGCAGCCCTATGCACTTAAATGCATTGTGTTCATTGGGAGCTACTGGCCACTAAAGTGTGACACGGCTGCAAGGAAAGCAATGCAGCTCATCTGATTGTTGAGGTTACAAATGCTCATGGTAAAAATATTCCAATCTGTTTATGTAGTGGTTAAGCGATGATGCAGAGGTTTTATTATGCCAAGGGCTTTTTTTACACCAGCGTGTTGCAATAATTCGCAGTCTACTACAACACATCAAGGACCATGTAATGCGTTGCAGTGCCACTCAATTTAAAAGGCACCCCAAGACACTTGTCCACCACTCTCAGATATCCTACAGACTTGAACTTTCATGCGGTGTAAAAAAAATAAAAATAAAATGAATGGGAAAATTTATAATACAATACAATACAATATATGTGTATCCTTCTACTGATCAGCAAATCTATCTAAGCTTTATATAGGACTAAAGCAATGAAGACTATGAATATTATCTGAAACTAAAATCTATTAGATGGATGTTAATAAATACAAGGCAAATGTAATTGCCAAGGTAAAAGAAAGGGGTTTGCATCACATTGTCCCATGAGACTAGTGGGACACTGGCAAGACCCAAAGAAGCTCTGTAACAGCAATTAGAGAAGAGGCAATGACGTATTTAATCTGTTCTCCCGCCACTGTTCTGCCATCATCTACACCCAGCTTGTTTGCGATGTCCCAGTGCAGCCATGTGACAAATGTCAGGGGATGGTGTAACATCGATGCAAGCGTCGCACTTGGGACATCATTTCCTTCTCTGCAGATTGTGTACAGATCAGAGCTGCTCTAAACACCAAAGCTTGGTCAATGAGAGACTCCGTGTGAGTAAACATTTCAGTTCTGACTGCTGACACATTCCAACTTCTTCCCCATTCACGTGTCAGAATGATTCATACTGTTGGCATTGTGCTGTCATACAGGGGGAGCATGTAAAACCCCCTATATCTCCTATTGTGGTATTATTCAGAAAATTCTTAGATACAGCTTTCTGTGTAGTAATCTTGCGCAAAAGGACAACTATACCCATGAACAAAAAATGCAATATTTTTACAGCCCTTAGAGCCCATTCACACCATTTGCAAAGGGATGTGCTGGGCAGCGTTGCCTGGCATACTCCCAATGCAGAGACCATGAATCTGCCTTGTTTTCTATGGTGTCCGTTCATACCACTGTTGTGGTGATGTGTGCTGGAAAAAAAAAAAGCATTGAATCCCAACACAACTGCGTGAATAAAACTTCTGCAATTTCACTTGTAACAGTTCAATAAAATGTTAATAAAAAAAAATAAAAAAATAAATTGTAATAGGATTATTTATTTTGCAATTTCTGACAAGACTTAAGTCACACAGAATCGCATGAGAAGGAAAATCATAATACTTATTGGTGCCCGTTCTTTAATGCGACTGCGCAGTGCAATATTGGAAAAGTTCCTGAGCTACTTTGAAATACTTTAGCTGTGGTTTGTATATTCTGTGGCGCTAAAAAAAAAAAAAAAAAAAAAAAAAAAAAAAAATTAATTGCACTGGAATTGCACAAAAGTCACACTTCATATTTGCACAAAAAAAAAATAAAAATAAAAAATACCACCAAAAGTGCGTCACAGTAATGTGAACCTAGCCACATTTGTGGTGGATGTCTGTGTTCACCCCCCCCCCCCTCCCCCCCCCAAAGGGAAGAACATTTTTAGTAAATACCAGTTGGTCCTGACAGAAATACATTAACCTTGTCATTTCCTGAGAGCTTCTCCAAAGAACATCCTCCTTCCCACTAATGTAAACAACCATTTTCCCTGCCCCCCCCCAAGTGATGGAGATAATGGGATTTTTTTGACTTACCGTAAAATCCATTTCTCGGATGTTCCTTGAGGGACACAGCTGATCATCTTTATGACTACGTGGGTTATACTGCCCCCTACAGAAGTAGGACACTAGGCAGGAAAAAGCTTGACTACGCCTATGGGCAGTCCCAGGGGATATACACCCACTTTCTGCTATAGGTATTGTTTTGTTACAAGCAATGTCAGAAGAGAAAAACCCAACTCCATAGAGGGGTGGGTGCTGTGTCCATCAACCTACATCAGAGAAATGGATTTTAAGGTAGGTCAAAAATCCCTTTTTCGTTCATTGACGGACACAGCCCCTCTTCTTGACTACGTGGAATGTCCCAAAGCAGTGTCAAACATGAGGGGTGGGAACCGCAAGGAAAAAAAAAAAAAAAAAAACTCAAAGATGACCAAGTCCTCTAAACAGCAGCCTGCTAAACCTTGCGACTGAAGGAAGCATCCGCAGATGGCAACACATTTACCCTATAAAAAAAAAAAAAACCTTTGTGAACGTGTAAACAGACGACCAAGTAGCCGCCTTGCAAAATCGCATCACTGATGCATGAAGGCCCAGGAGGCAATAAGCGCCCGAGAAGAGAGTGTTCCTTAACAGGGTAAGGAGGAACCTGACCCTTAATGAAAAAGGCCTGAACCACAGTCGGTCTGATCCATCTGGAAATGGTCGCTATAGAAGCAGCCACCCCTTTGCGAGGTTCATCCGCGAGTACAAATAGTGAGTCTGACTTCCGAAAAGACCAGTAGCTAGCTGCCAGGTACACAATGATTGCCCGAACCACATCCAGGGAATGCAGAGCAATTTCCTTAGGATGTTTAGGCCTGGGACATAGGGAAGGCAACACAATGTCTTCATTCAAATGGAAATCAGAGATGACCTTTGGAAGGAACAAAGAACCACCTTAACTCTGACAGATAAGGTGGACAAGACCACGCCGCCAGCTCTGACACCCTGCACGCAGAAGTAATAGTCACCAAAAAGGCCACCTTCTTGGACAACGTAAGCAGGGAAACCCCCCAATCTTTTCGAAGGGATAACTGACCAACACCAATTTGAGGACCCATGGCGGTAATGGAGACTGCACTGGAGGAACCAAGTGTCGAGCTTCCTGGATAAAAAAGGTACGCACCAAGCAATGTGTGGCCAATGGACATTGAAAGAAAATTCCCAAGGCCGAAACCTGGCCCTTGATGGTACTCAAGGCCAGGCGTTGCTCAACCCCATGTTGGAGGAAAGATAAGATCCGAGCCACCGAAAAGGAGCGAGGGAGAACCCCAAAAGACTCACACCACGCAACGCATGTCTTCCAAGTACAATGGTGGATCTTCTTAGGAGGTAGATTTTCTAACCTTTAACAGCGTAGGAATCACTAATTCAGACAAACCTCTATCCTTCAGCACCTGGCTTTCAACAGCCAAGCAGTTAAAACCAGCGACTGTAAAGCAGGATGGAAGATTGGCTCTGGGGATAGCAGATCTTCCCTGATCAGGAAGTCTCCAAGGAGCATTGGTGACCAGCCATACCAGATCAAACGTACCAAGATTGGCGAGGCCAGTCTGGAGCCACTAGAAAGACCAGAATCCTTTGCTGCCTCGATCCTGCAAAGGAGTCTTGGCAGAAGTTTGAGAGGGGAAAAGGCATAAATCAGACAATACTGAAGCCAAGGAGCCACTAATGTGTCTGCGGTGTTGGCCAGAGAAGCCCGAGACCATGCCACAAACCGCATTACCTTCCATGGAATGTGCACAGCAGAGAGGTCTAAACGATCGTTCTGCCCACCTTGGAATTCCGGCTACTTCCCGATCTGCCAGGACACTTCTTGTGCGACCATGGTGATTGTCATAGGCTACGGCCATGGCATTGTCCAATTTAATTCATACCGGACATCCCTGAAGACAAAATGTCCAATGATCTAGACAAAGTGATCACTCTGAGTTCCAGTAAATTGACTGATCTTCCCAAGTCCAGACTGCCTGAGCACAGACTGTGCCGAGGACGCCTCCCCACCCGGACAGACTGGCATCCGTGGTGACAACCGCCCAGTACAGATGTAAGGATTTCCCTGTTGAAGTGCCAGAGAACTAAGTCACCTCTAAACACCATCAGGCCCAGAAAATGCATGCCAGCCCGGAGGGATGACTGTCTGCTGGAGTCTGGACAACAGAAGCTGAATTGCCTCCTGCAATTTCTGGAGTTTTTCCCAGAGGAAGCAACATTGGCTGAGGCAGATTTGTGGACGGAACCAGAGCAGACTTCTGAATGTTCAGAATCCAACCGAATTCCCTCAGAGATCGCAGAGTAATCTCCAAGGTGTCCATCAGAAGGGTCAGGGACTCTGCTCGCAGAAGAACATCTTCCAGGTACCCCAGTACCACGATACCCCGCTGACGCAACAATTCTAGCACCGGGACCAACACCAGTGATGGTAGTAACTGCGTTAAAGTAAACGGCGTTACTTAACATCGTTACTTTTGAGGGTAACTAGTAATCCAACTACTTTTCCCCTCATGGCAACGCCGTTCCCATTACTTAGGTGGCGTTACCGCAATTACATTTACCGCCACTAGATGGCAGTAGTGCAATTCCTCCTCACTCCTCTATGACCCTGCCGATGCTGTCTGCGGTACTGGCAGTGGCATGTGACATGGAGGAGAGCGGAGAGGGAAAGCGGACCGGCCGAGGGTAACCATGAGAGCCCCACCGATACCGAACTGCACCTGTCCTGTACATCCCCCAACCCCCCATATACATCTACCTACCCACCCTATACACCCACTGACCCCCAAATACACATACCCACCCTTTACACCTGCTCACCCCTCTATACAATTACCTACCCACCCTTACACCCACTGACCCCTATATACACCTACCTACCCACCCTATACACCTACCTACACACCCTATACACTAACTGACCCCGAAATACACCCACTGACCCCCACAAATACACCTACCCACCCACCCTATACACCCGAAGTGTACCATGCAGGTACCAAAGTGCCACTCTCAGCAAATACCTCTCAGGTACCAGTGTATCACGCAGCCAGCACCACTCAGCAAATACCCCTCAGGTACCACCACTGCCACTCAGCAAATACCACTCAGGTACCGTACCAGTGTACCAAGCAGGTACCACTCAGCAAATACCACGCATACAAGGGGCATACAAGTTGGCATATTTGAGTATTTTTTTTAAAGTAACACAATAGTTACTTTCCCTGGTAATTAGTTACTTTTTTACTGATGTAACTCAGTTAATTTTTGGGAGACGTAACTAGTAACTATAACCAATTAATTTTTTTAGGTTACATGACCAACACTGGCCAACACTTTGTGAAGACCCAAGGAGCAGAGGCAAGACCAAAAGGTAAACGCCACAAACTTATAATGATCCTCACCCACGGCAAAGCGGAAGAAGCGCTGGTGATCGGCACATATTGAAATGTGACGGTAGGTGTCCTTGATGTTGATAGAAGCGAGAAAATCCCCCAGATGTAGGGACGACACTACCGTGCAGATGGACTCCTTTCCGAACTTCTGTACCCACACAATGCAGTTTAGCGCCTCGAGGTCCAGAACTGGACGTACCTTGCCTTCCTTCCAGGGAACTGTAAACAGGTTTGCGTAAAACCCCTGAAAATATTCTGCCGGAACAAGTCTTGCACTGTCCCAAAGTGACCCCATAAGCGATCTGGGGACAAGTGCAGGTTGGAAGGGAAGAACCTTCCAGAAGAAAAAAGACGGAAAGACTTTGTGGACCCACTTGATCTGTAGCAAAGAGGTCCGAGGATCCGGAAATCATCGAAGACATCCCCCCACCCCAGATACGGGTGAGGGTGCCCCCTTATGCAGAGGAAACCTTTTCCACAGGTCTGGAAGAGCCCCTTGTGACTTGCCAGACCAGGTCCTCTTGGAACCTCTGGGGGGGAGGGGGTGGCCTGAAGGCCTTATCCCTTGAGGGACAAAAAAGGCCTCCTATGAGCTTAGAAGAATGGTCCACATCTACTAATGTCATCCAAAAGAAGCGCCAAACAGGCGATCCCCCCACAAAGGGGAGATCCGATAAGGCCTTCTTAAAAGTCTGGTCTGCAGACCAGCATTGTCAGCCAGATAAGATGCCGAAGGACCACTGCTGATACAGACAGCCAAAAATCAAAGGAGCTGCATCCAAAGAGGAATCACAGATAAACTGTATCCCCTGGATCAACTGATCCGCCAGCTCTGCAAAGGCAGGGGGGGGGTTTGTAGTTTCCCCTCCAGGTCCCGGCGTAAAGGTTTAGTTCACTCGTCAGTTTGTGACACCAGGGCAACAGTAAATACCAGCCTAAGCCTAACCAGCCATAGTGAAACATATGGCAGACCAGAGCCTCTGCTCTCCTATCAACTGGATCTTTAAAGACCAAGAAATCCTCAACCGGAAGTAAGGTAGCTTTGTTTAACTACAGGTGGGACCGTTCCACTTTTTAAGCAGGGAATCCTTATAAGGATACCACATAGCAAAACTCTTAGGGTGTGTTTTGGACAATCCCACTGATATGTGACAATGTTCTCAAAGTAAGCGAGAAAGGGGGGGGGGGGGGGGAACACCCCTCGCCACAGTGGATGACCTGTGGTGCCAAAAGGGAGCAGTGCCTCCGACGCAGCATCTCCACCATGTTTAAAATGTCATGCTCTGACACAATCAGTGCAGCTACCAGTGCCTTTTCATTCACGGGTAGAGGAGCAGAGGTAACATTGTGGATACAGACCCAGTAGGGGGACTCGCGGGGTATCCTGATGGTCCAGCAGCACTAAAAGGGATGGGTGCCCTTCACAATAATGGCGTCATGGTTGCCATCAAAAATTAAACAGCCCCCACAATGCCGGGGGTGCAGAGTCGACCACCCAGGGGCAGCGAAGGGTGAAGGCAGATGCCCAAATAGAGCCACTGTCACTGGGGCTGCTCCACATAGCTCCCGACTAGTAGGCCGCAAAGCTGCGGCCTATATTTGGGGCTGGATCCGGCCGCGTGAGGCGCAGACCGAGGATGCCAAACCATCTGCTCCCCCAGCCACACAACTGCAGCAGGGAGCCCAGAGGACATCCCTAACCTAGTCACCAATCCCCAGAGTAGCAGGGGAACCCTGATCAACCCCTGTAATGCACCAGGAAAAACTTGATCAGCAACAACTCCAAACAAGCCCCCCTTAGGAGGCAAAAGCCAGAAGGGCCTGAAGACCCACAGTGACCACTGAAATGTTTAGAGGGCTGGGGGGGGGGGGGGGAGAGGCTATGTTGTGGCTGACCTAGTGTTGAGCTGAGGCCTGCACGCTCTCGCTAGCCAGACCCTCTGGATCTAGATTATCTAGTTTGTCCCCCAGTCCGGCAGTTGATATTAGATTCGCACAGGAACAAAATAAAAAAAAAAAAAAAAAAAGATAGAAAAAGAAAAATTGACAGGACCAGAGATCCCAGCAAGGAACTATGTCCCTACTACTGGGACTGCTCATAGGCGTAGTCAAGCTTTTTTTCTGCCTAGTGTCCTACGCCTGTAGGGGGCAGTCAACCCACATAGTCAAGATGATGAGGAGCTGTGCCCATCAATGAACGAAAGAGAAATGGATATATTTGTAGTCTAGATCAGGAAAGCAGCCTAGGGTGACAACCATGGCTTCCTCAGATACAATAGAGGAGTGATGTAGTCACCCAGGGACAGGAAGTGTGTTATTTGTAGGATTACCAGGTTAAAAAAAAAAAAGAATAAAAAAAGCCAGAAAAAGCAGGCACCTCGCCAAGGACTAGTAAGTGGCAATATTTTACATTTTTGGTTTGGATCCAGGTATGGCAATGCTTGCATAAAGTAGAATTCAGCTTTAGTTACATTGGTGCAGCTATAGGCTGCTTTCACACTGCTCCGTTGCAAAGACGTACCAAAAATGAATTTTCACGAAAAAAAAAAAAAAAAAACGCACCAAAAAATGCAACTGCGGATGCGTTTTTCATTCATTTCCATGGGGAGGTGTGGTTTTGGTGCAGACATTTTACCACACCAAAACATGCAGCATGTAGGCATTTTCAAAAAGCACCCTACAACTGACTGGCGTGAAGAGTTCCTTAGGATGTAATGGTCATGTATTTTTCTTCCACTTTTGAGAAGGCAAAAAAAAACAAAAAGGAAAACAGATCAGTGTAAAAGAGCCCCAAGAGTAAGGCAATTTGTGCCATGCCTGCGAAATCCCAATGGAAACTGAAAATCACTATAGCAGGCACTGCTAATACAGAGACCACCACTAGCTTCTGGTTCCAGTGCGGAGAGGCTGCTCTTCTGCACTAAACACAGGTGGTCACCCACTTGGCATGGGCCTTGCAATTTCTCAATGAATGCAAAAGTGTTCTCTGTTTGGAAAAGGTGGAGATTGTGACATCACTGCTTCGCCTCTTTACCTCACCCAATCAGAGAATGCTTTGCATTCCTTAAAAATGTACCAAGCGCCTTGATGACCAGTTTCTGTGACCCACTTAGGCCACTGTTGCTTCTGTAGTCTGAGGGTGAAGATTACTACATTAGTGGTGCCTACAACAATGATTTCCAGATTCCACAGGGATCCCACTGGTATGGCACATGTAAACTTACAACGGTCCAAGCTGGACTATTGTAACCAAGGAAAAAATTTCCATAACTCCCTATAACTTTCCAGCTTTATAGACACAGCCTCTCCAGCTTGGGGGGGGGGGGGGGGGGGGGAACCTCTAGAAAAAAAGTATTGCATAAAAAAAAAAAACACACATGCTAGAATGTAAAATGCAACATGTGTCTTGTCTTCAGTGCTAAAATATATATTTGAAGAACTGCTATAATTTAATACTTCTAATATACTGTAATCTAACTCAGATGCAGCATGACAGCACAATGACCCACAGAAAGCAAACCAATCTGTATTCTGGCCATTGCAGGCTTCTAAAAGCGGAGCAGAGTGGTAATTGAGGGTTTCAGCTCCCTTCCCCTTTTCACACTTCTTTAATATTATGGAGACTTTTGTGGTTTATTGGGCTCTTTAACAGAAATCTGGCACGCTCCGTATGGGATTTGTTATTTAACATACAGTAAAGGGAGATGGGTGCTACGCGGACACATGCTGAATCCTCCCCTATGCTAGTACCTGAATCCTTTGCTGGGGGAGCAGGCAGGAAATGTGCAGGGAAGTAGGCCAGGAGCCGGAGCCTGCAGGGGTTAAAGTAAGGACACACAAAGCCCTGTACTGTACATTGTTCAGGGACAAGTCTGAACGTGACACACCCACAGGCCAGACCAGACACTTCCGAAACAGCTCGGCACAATCTGTTGTGGATGCAATCTTTTCAAAGGCTTGGCATGTTGCTGCCATAACATGGGGAAAGGCAGACAGACACAACCGCTTACTCCTTTATCATTCCTCTGCCCTGCATTTTAATGGCTGACTAAATAGAAGGTGCCAAAACGTCTCCCCCCTCCCCGAGCTGCTGCAATAGGTGATGTTGTATGGGTAATCTGTGTGCAGACGCTTCCCTTTATGAAATGCGTGCACTTAGCCTCATGATTGCAGAGGAATAGAAAGTGGGCCTGGTGTCCAGTATCCAGTCAATGCAGAGTCTAGCACGTGACAAACAGGAACTGGAAGACTACAAGAGTGGAGCACTAATGACCTCTAATGGAATATTGCATTTCATTTCACAAACTGGAGGAGCTTGCTGCACGGGTGGAAGTGGTGCTGAGACCTTTATCTACTGTATATCCAAGATAATGACTGGAAGAAAGTGCAATGTTCTTCCCTTCACATCCCCGATAGCCACGTGGAATCTGTTTATCTGGGCCGGTTTATGACTTCTGTATGTGAATGTAAACCATTTACAAACCATACACTGACACGAGGCACTGCTAAAGATGAATTCCAGGAATCAGGTCATACAGAGTTGCACTGGTCTAAGCCAATGCAACTATGTATGTATTACACCTTGCCAATTCTCTGGAAGTTGGAAATCACTGAAGTACAAAACTGCTACTCCACTGATCTCCACTTGCTCCCAGGTCCCACACCGAGTGGCTGGTCTGAAGCATTGTGTACACAAGAGGTCAGCCACTCACCATGGGTGCCATTCAGAGATGATTTTGCATGCATGGAAAGCATTCTCTAATTGGATGAGGCAGTATGGTAATGTCAGGTTCTCCACCTCATCCAATCAGAGCATGCTTTGCATTCATTTAAAACAATGCATAACAATCTCTGAATGGTGCCCATGCCGAGTGGCTAACCTCCTGTGTTCACAATGAATCAGACCAGCTGCTCAGCACAAGATCCAAAAACAAGTGGCGAACACTGGAGTAACTATGTGTACTTCAGTGATTTCCAGCTTCCAAGGGCATCATGCAGGTAGGATTTAACATTTAGCTCAGGTGCATAAAAAAGTAGCACTTCTTTACATTATTTTCCCTGGGGTCACATGACTTCATCCTCCTTTTTTCCCCCACAGTTTGGAGGGATGCAGACAGAGCTTGCAGAAGACACTTGGTTGATTCCGCCAACCTCTGCACAACATTTTTATACAAGGACCTCTTCATAATGGACATTTAGTAAAGTCTATAGGGGCCTTTCCTATGCCCCATGAAATCATTACCTATAAAAAAAAAAAAAAATAAAAGAAGAAGAAGGTGCTGGGGGATGAAGGGGGGATTGCTTGGCCAGCAAGTCCGACATAATTTGCCAATATGCGCTACATACTAGAGCATTATGGCATACACCTCCTGGGGGGGATGGGGGGGTCTTTAACAGGTTTAAATTCCATTAGTTTTTTCAATGCACCAAAAAGGGGACCTGCAGAAGCTCTCTTCAACACAGCACAAGGCAATGCATGGCATGTGTGTCATGTTATTGCAGCACAAACTAAGGTCTTATGAGGTCCTAACTGTTAAAGGGGGAATAAAAGAAAAAAAAAAAAAAATCTCCCTTTAGGCCCCTTTCATGCGATCAAATCAGGTCAGCCTGTCCAAATTTTAGGCGGACCTGATTGGGCCACCCATCGTCCAGCCTGTCCGTTTTTATCTGATCTCCCCATAGAGGAGAGCAGGACCGACAGGTCCGTCTTTGTACAGTGAGCGGAGATGGCCCTGTCATCCGCCTGCTCAGCGGGGATCCCTGCTGAGCAAGCAGAGTCAGTCAAAAAAGATCTGTCCCATGTAAAAAGGGACCTAAAGAGTAATGGGCCATACACACTATACAATTGTCTTTAGATTTTTTCATTTAGATTTACCAAAACCATATAATAGGAGGTCAAATCTAAACACTTAATTTGTATGCAGTTAGGTAGGCCCTTGCACTACATAGTTTAAGGTAAGTGCCGGTTCACACAGGCGCGACCCGACTTGCCGGGGCGTCCTGTGAAATCGCGGTGCGCAGCTCGCACCGCGACCTCGGAGCGGCCGGCATGGACTTCATATCATTGAAGTCAATGCAGGTCGCCCCAAAGAAGCTCAGGACCCTTTTTCTAAGTCGGAGCGACTTGTGTCGCTCCTATTAGGAACGGGTCCTGTGCTACTCTATGGCAGGCGACCCACGGCGACTTGTCAGGCGACCAGGTCGCCTGACAAGTCGCCCCAGTGTGAACGGGGTCTAAATCTAAAGGAAATCTAACCACAAAAGTTGTATAGTGTGTATCTAGCTTAACTCTACTTTAGTTTGGAGAAAAAAAAACAAACACACACCATTCCCTTCTAGGTGAAGAATGAACATTGCAAGGATTTTAAACTTTGTTGTAGATTCCTATCTTTGGTTATTCTGAAGGAATAGCTGTTTGTCTGTGTCCATGTGCTAAGTGAATCTGTATGGGATTGGCTTTCTAATTATCAATCAGCTGCTGCACCTCTCCAATGAGGGAAGTAGCAGGGTCTGCGTCCCTTTAGAAGTAAAATTTCCCTTTGGGAGTATCTCACCAAAAATGACATTTTTGTTCTAGGGGGATACCCAAAATCAGATTTATATCTTGGTGTAGACTCAGAAAAAAAAAAAAATTAAAAATCAGCGAGCCAATCACACAAGCAGGAAAGGACATAACTAGGGGGTGTTCTGTACCCTACCAGAGCTGCAGATAGAAAATGAAGGTAACAACATTCAATTACATAATGACTTGTGTTGCAATATATATATATATATATATATATACACACACACACACACACACACATATACACACACATACACACACACACACACATATACATATACACACACACACACACACACACACTTTTTTATTTAATTGCAATTTTTTCACACATCCGAAAACTAACTGGAGCAGTTCAATGCATGAATTGGATGTGTTCTGCCTTTGACAAGTTCAGGTGACAGATGCAGTTAAAGGCATATGAAGGCAGATGGGCTGCACTTGTACAATGAAGTCATCTAAAATACATGAATCAGACACCTGCTCCATTCTGCTTAATAGGGTTGAGGTCTGCAGTGTAAAACTATCATGCTACACAAAGCCCAACATGAAAACCTGGAACAAAGAATGTCACTAGCAAACATCACATTCCACGGAGATCAGCGTACGCTCTCCACTGCAACACGCTCATTCTTCTGCCCTGAAGATTGTCATTCCTGAGAACGTTCTGTGTGGCTCCACCATTCAAAACACATCCCAATAGCAATGTATACAGGAAACATGGAGAATTACTTACCGTTCTCTGACTGGAGGTCCTGCAGAAATTGCTCGTCACTGTCTGGAACTTGAGCTAAAGAAACACAGAAAAGAACAGAAAACGTTACAAGGGACTCTTCTTCCATCCAGCTAGGATTTCTCTTCAAGTGACACCCGAATTTAAAAAAAAGGAAATTCTATACAATTTTTTTTTTGAAGAATACACAGTCTATTGCTCCCGGCTTCCTCCAAATGTATTATTTTTTTTGCTGCCATTATCTGACTCTGTTAGCAGGGCCGGTGCTACCACTAGGCAAACTAGGCGGCTGCCTAGGGCGCAGCCATGGCCGGTGCCACATACCTCTCCTGTCACCTCCTCATCCCCAATGGATGTCACCTCTAGAGAGGGGGGCACTTTGTATATGAAGGTGTGCAGGGTTAAAGGGGGGCAGTGTGTATATGAAGGGGATGTAGGGTTAAAGGGGAGCAGTGTGTATAGGAAGGGGGTGTAGCATTAAAGAAGGTCAGTGTGTACAGAAAGGGGCGAGGGGCAGTGTGTACAAGAAGAGGTGTGAAGGGTTAAAGGGGGGTACTTTGCTTATGAAGGGATGTGTAGAGTTAAAGGGGGGCAGTGTGTATATGAAGGGGGGGTGTAGGGTCAAAGGGGGGCAGTGTGTATTTGAAGGGGAGTGTAGGGTTAAAGAGAAGCAGTGTGTATATGATGGGGGGTGTAGGGTTAAAGGGGGGCGGTGTATGCAGGAAGGGTGGGGCAGTGTGTGCAGGAGGGAGAGAGTGGGGTTAAAAGGGGCGGCATTATGTACAGGAAGGGGGCAATGTGTACAGTTATATTTTTTTGGGGGGGTGCAAGTAGCTAGTCTTGCCTAGAGGTACTCATTCCAAACAGAATTGAGGGGGAAAAGGAGAGGATATTTCAAGGAGGCAGAAAAACAGTAAGTAACAATTTCATAAAAAATAGATTAGAGGGCCATTAAGCAGTAGATGCATATGGATTGTTTTTGGAGAATAAGGATATGGTTTAGCATTACTTTATGCAACATTTTTAATGCATGCAATAAATATACAGTTATCTTATTACAGTTGTTCAAACAAGTGACTATACACAAGTGCAGTAATGAGGATAGGGAAAGCTTTGAGTGCTTGTAGCAAATAGGCAAACAAAAGCATTAGGAGCTCATTCACAATGCAATACACATACACGTATGCTGGTGACGCACACCAAACTGCTTTTCTTCTGTACTGGCATCAAGCCAAACAACTTTTTTTCTTCTATTTGATAGACATGTTCACAAGCATGTGTGTGTGTGTTGTGTACAGACATGCACCACACCACAACACACCTGTATGGTGATCAAGGCTCAAACAACTGTTTCCTTTTCGCCTTAATTGATCAACGCAGCTCAACAGATATGGTGTCAATGAGCCCCAAAAAAGAAGAGACAGGGAAAAAGAAAAAGGGCCAACAAAAAAAAAAAATCAATATCACTGCCTCCACAGCAAGGTGTCCATAACAAGGGCCTAACTGTACGGTTATCAGTAGCCTTGAAATCATCCATGCCATACTTCCTGGGCAAAAAGGTAAAAAATGTCAGACCCCATCAGTTCTGTATATGAATAATGCGACCCTTCCCGTCACAACTGTTTTTTGAAGACCCTTCCCCATCTTAACAGACTGGGATGGCACACGGCAGATGAACACAATTATAAAAAGGGAAAACCTTTTTTACTTTTGGACAAAGCGAAGATGGATTAGAACCCGTCAGGTTTTTATTGCCACCTGGGTCCCAATAGGGAGATTTACCCTCTATGTGTCCTGTTTACTGTTAACATCGAACAAGAAAGAAAATTCCAAATTTTGGGTTGTCACCAGAATAGAATAGAGGAGGAAAATCAACCAGTGGGTTGAAAGATAGGCCCAGAGTTAAAAAAAGAAAGCATGGATGAAGGGCTGGCATGACAGGGTTAAAAAGGATTGACATAGGAAAAGGGCTTCTGGTCAGTAGGAAGCAGTCTTTTAGAAGTACTTATGTGATTGGTGGGGATCTGTAGGAGGGTCTTGAAAGTCATCAGTCAGAGGAGAAAGTGCTTAGGACAACAGCCCACCCTCTCGCCCTAATCGAGTTCAATGGGGAGTGGGGATTAAAGTTTTTTTATTTTTTTTTTGAAGATTGTCATGGTAGCCAACAGGGAACAAGGTCCTGTTATGGGTTTTTTTTTTTTCTTTGAGTATAAAGAAAATGTACATTGGTAGAAACCAGTCTTGGGTAAGGCTCCCATTATTACGGTTGGTAGTACCTGTGTGAAGTTTGTCTCCGAGTCGGTGCATGTTGCGGCTGGAGGCCTAAAAAAGGTCAGTGGTCATGCAGGTACAAGTAGTTGATGCCTACCAAGACCTTGCGACTCCTATGACAGGGTACAAGGTCCTGCTATGGGTTTGAGTATAAAGGAAGTGTACATTGGTAGGGACCCGTCCTGGGTACGGCTCCCATTATTATAGTTGGTGGTACCTGTGTGTAGTGGTTGTCTCAGAGTCTGTGTTAGTTGTAGCTGGAGGCCTAAACCTTTTTAGTGGTCATGCAGGTACAAGTAATTGATGCCCACAAGGACCTTGTGACTCCTATTTTTGGCAGAATGTACTGGATGTTCATATGTTGCATAGGTTTGTTTATATGGTATTTATTATTGGTTAATAAAAGGCTGCTATGGCCATTCTACTCCATCCGGAGTCTCATGTGGTTATTCTTGAAAAAAGGTTAGTGGAGGAGTGGTGGTCAAGCATTTTTTTTATACCCTAGTCATGAAAGAAAATTAACAGATTCCCCCATCCAAACAAACATTCAATGTGAATGGGGGAATCACTCTGCTGAGCTATTGTGTTCTGTATTCCCTGCCATTGGAATATAAACCAGTGGCACGGATAAGGCAAAAAAATTGTCCAGCAGGCTGGTTGTACAGAAGTCAATGAAAAGATCAACCTCAGTACAGCCACCCTTCTCATACATGGATGAAAATTCAGACAGTCCTTGCTGAACCAGCCACATTTCCGTCCCATCTCTTTATAAAAGCAGTATGAAACAAAAAAAGTTTGGCCTTCATTTCTACTTGAATCCAACATACGACAACACACTGGTGACAGTCCTTTACCTGTCTAATTTAGGACAATGGCTCTGGTGAAAAACAACCCCTGTCACTGGAAAATCATGGAGGCCACTGCGGTTCTCTGTCTGGGAGACTGTCATACTAATCTAAGGCCTTCATACTTTCTAAGCCCCTGCCCAATGACAACTGACACTAATTACAGAACACTGGTTCCAGCTCGGTGATTACTAGGACTGAAGCGCTATACAGCCAGGGAACTAGCATTTTCTATGAGGCAAGAAATGACCTGATCAATGGGGACACAAAAAAAAAAAAAAAACTTGTTGGATCAAGCAGGAGTGGGTTCGGTTCCTTTCACACTAGCCGCAGAAGTCATGCGTAGCAGATCACTTTTCAAAGGTAGCTTTCAGGTGTTCAGGAGGAAATGTTGCTACCACCTCATGAGTTTTTTTACTACCAAAAGTGATTCTGCATTGCAGGCCCGCACAAAAACTGCAAGCCAAGCATTTAGCTTTTAGTTGCGGTCATAGCCTCTTACATGGGAGAGTTCAACAGATAATGTCATCTGTAAAACCCAGTACAGTGTGTTTAAGAGTATTAGATACTCACCTCAGTGGCACCATGCCCACTTTTAGGCGGGTGGTTGGGGGTTGGTAAAAATGTAATGTTCGTTTTTACCACTCCCTGACTTGCGCATATGAAAGAAGCCAAGAACCCAGGGTTTGTATTGCTGCCTGTGTCTTCTCCTCCTAGAGATATTTGTTCCTCTCACTTATGGGGCTCCTCTACACAAACTTTGCCCTCAGAAGAGTGATCTGCAATGGAACACTTTTCAGAGGGTGTTTGACAATATGTTGCTTCCTCGCACCCTTTAACCCCTAAATGCCTGTACCATTGCACATATTTGCAGCATGGCCCCATTATAATTTAATCCGTATTGTTGCATTTGATGTGCATTAATGCTTGCCAAACGCTTCAAGGGCTTTGATTCTTATCCCGGCTGCAGAACAAAGTGCCGCAGCATGTGTACACCCATGAATGCTGCCTTTGCAGCTTAAGGGATAGCCGTACCACCTCGCACATCCAGAATTGTGGGTCACATTCAGCAGGTGGTACGGTTCTCCAAACATAAAAAGGGGAGATCATTTTTGCAAAGCATTGTATCTGTGGCTTGCATATACCTTCAAACGGCTGCCTCTGCAGCTAAAGGTGATAAAATAAAACTTGGCTCAACCACTTTTTACCACCCTCAAATGGTAAACAAAACCATATTGTCTTGGTGTCACATAGAAAACGTAGGCTGTATTGGGATTACCAAACAACAAAAACCTAGCGAAGGTTCTCACAGTATTCCACTTCCTAGAACAAAAAATAAAAAATGTTTGGATGTGGTCGTCAGGTTTCCAATAAAGTTCCAAACTCCTATAAATGCATTTACGGACCACCTCCACCATAATAAAAAAAAACACAACATGCAGGGTTGAGTCATGAGCTAGTTTTGATGTTTAGCACAGAATTGCTCTAAAAATACAAACCACAGCCGAGTGTTTGCTGCAGAAGACCGAGTGCTTTTTTTATTTCCTCTTATTTAGGGGGACGCTCCTGATTGGTCTACTAAAGCCAGCAGTAACCCGCAGCCAAAAACACTGAAAGATGATCTGCCCGTCTTCCTTATTTTTCCAGCAGTAAAACACGATCCCAGATCTGTAGTCCAGGTCACAGAGTGCAGCACACCGTATTATGTGAATGGATTGCACAACACTCAGGTGATCATTGAGGAAAGTGACAGCATGCTGGCTGCAGGCATTGCCGTGAATGAACAACGTTATACATGGCCAGCAATACACCCCCACACCACTATTTGGTTAAAGTAGAACTAAACCCATCCATTTAACCCCCTCTTATAAGAGTTCCAAGTCGAGGCATGTGTAAATGCCAACTGTCACAGTGGCTTGTGTTGTCATTCGAACGGTCAAGCCATCAGATGGTGGTGTCCCTGATGACATGTGCGGCACCAGAGGCTAAGAAGCAGCTTCCTTGGCTGTAAAGGAGAGGGGGGTTTAGTTCTACTTTAAACACTTGTTACAGTTACCAAAGTATTCTAATCCATAGGAGATATGAAGCCATTTATAATAACCTGGTAATCTCTAAAACAGATGGAAAGCCTGACTGGAAGACATTTTATTTGCTGAAGCACTGTATCCATTGCCATGTATTTTTCTCCGTAGAATATACAGTACTTGTTCCATATTTTTCTCCACCCTTTGTTGTGCTGCAGCCACGTTCCATCTATGTGCACACACGCCAACAATGGCTTCAGGTCATAGGTCAGGGGAGGCTTTCTGCTGGTGACACCAGTGGATCATGCAAGGCACATGAGCTCACCAGCTTGTCTTCTCCATAGAGACTGTGTGTGACAACGCACAACGAGACAGAGCGAAGTCCCCCTATAACAGCAAATGCTCAAAGGATCTTTATGGCAGGATAATCAGGTTTTGTTTTAATTAAATTACAGTAACATGTTAAAAACTTATGAAATTTTAGGGATTGGGTTTACATACACTATACAGTCTGATTGTACAACATCCTTTAAATGTACCAACAGCTATATAATGTAAAGGCCTATACGAGCGGATAGAATTTATTGTTATAGGTTTGTCTTTATACATTATATTAGTTTTGTGTTGTCCATGTGCATGCACACATTTACACAGGCAGAACATACTATATACAGCTATTCATTACTATTGGTGCTTTTCCACTGCATGGAACCGAACGGTTCGGCTCGCTTTTGTGCTTTTCCACTGCTGTTACCGCATGGTACGGTGTAGGAATGGTTCGGTACGGTATGGCGGCGCTTTTCCACTACATGGAACCAAACGGTACGGCTCGCTTAAACAGTACCACCTCAGTTGTGGGTCCAACAGGGCCGTACCGGTACCATATCCCACAATCCTTTGCATGCAGCCTTGACTGTTTGTCACTACTAGCCACTGATTGGTCAGAGAATCATTGTTATCCCACCCACTTACTTTAGTACTACTTTAGTGGAAAAGCAAACCATACCAAACCGTTCCAACACCGTACCATGCGGTACCATGCAGTGGAAAACCAAACTGGGCCAAGCAGGGCCGAGCCGGTACTTGCAGTGGAAAAGTGCCATTAGAGTGGAAGTCCCTCCGAGGTACCGTAATATGCACACAGTTTATGTAGGATACCCGAAAGCCATGTCTGTGCATGAGGTCCCAATCTGAATTCCAGGAAAATTTAAAACTTGCCCTTACAGTGATGCTTCCCCCTAACCTTATTTCCCACTCCTGCAGGATGAGTAATGGGATTACACAGAGCAGTCTTAACTCCTCCCCAGGAGTCCCCCCCCCCCCCCAGCACTCTCTGCTTCTCTTCTCCAATTGCCCCCTCAGCACCAGGGGATGAAGAAAAGAAAAATCGCTCGATTCTGCCATTAAACACAGACCGTGTTGATGGGGGAATCCCTACCTCTGCACTCATGTATCTGATGGCAAGAGGTTTCTCCACTGTCAGAATACGATTACTGCTGCTGACAATAGCCAATGGCAGTTGATTTTTTTTTTTTTCTTTGTACAAACAGCAGCAGACCAGTTGTGTCAATCAATCATCTCTAGTACAACCAGCCTGCATGTAGATGGATCAAAATTTGGCTAGTTCCTGCAGAACCAGCCGAAATTGGGATCGACCAGTCTCATTTTTTTTAGGGCTGATACCGATATTTTGGCCACCCTTCAGGACGATAATCTGTACATTTAAAGTTTTTACACTATCTTTTTTTTTTTAATCACTTTTATTGCTGTCACAAGGAATGTAAGCATCCCTTGTGACAGTAATAGGAAGTGACAGGTACTCTTTATGGAGGGATCTGGGGTCTATAAGACTCCAAACCCCTCCAAGTTTGGCCGTTTCGAATAAAAAAATGTTAAAAAAAAATAACTAAATTGGGCGCCTTTAAGGCTCCAGTAACCGGAAGTGATCACATGACATCGCTTCTGGGTTACTACAGCGGAGACCCGATCAGAGCCGACTCTGGCTTTGTTTGGGTCTTCAGCCAGCCGGCATACGCTCTGGCCTCCCAGTGGAACGGGAGAACTGTTCGGAGTGGCATTGGTTGGGGGGGGGGGGGGGACTCCCCTCCTGCTGCTTGTAATACGGTTAATACAAGAAAGCCGAACAAAAAAAAAAAAAAAAAAAAAAAAAAAAAAAAGGGTATCGGGGTGATGCCTGTAGCTGCAGGCATCACTCTGGTACAACCACTTGAAGCGATAATCGGTCATATCGGCAAGTTTGTGGCCGATGCTTCAAAAAAAAAAAAAAAAAAAGCGAATATCGGCCCCACTGTCTATGGCCAGCTCAAAGTGGAGCTCCACTCAAAAGGAAAAGTTCAGTTTTAAGTAATTCTCCCCCCTCCCGCCACTTTTAGCATGTCATTTTTTTTTGGGGGGGGGGAAGTGGTACAGGTTTAGACAGGTACCCGCTTCCGCTCGGATCACCTAGTTCTCCTCTCCCCCCTCCCTGCAGTCCTCTGGGACATGATCCCTAGCTCGCTGTAACTACAGGCAGCAGGTTGGGAGCGGCTGCAGCAGTGGGAACGTTAAATCCTAAAAACAGGTGGAAAATTTAACATGTTCCCAAAAGGTGAACTTGTCCTTTAATATTTAATAAAATGCAACATTCAAGAACACATTTTTCATACACACTAAAAAAGTAGCCATAACAAAAACACATGAAGTCGATTTTTAGCACTCTGTAGCAGGTAGGACACATCTGGACTACTGTTGCTGTCCAAAATGTATTTTATCTTTCAACCTCATGCACACATTTTTAATGCTGTTCTTAGGGGTGTCTGGCATTTTTTTTCCCTACCTCTAAAATGGCTGTGTAGGTTAGCCCATGTTGGGCAGAGCCTTCTAGTGATGTCATCACGTACCAGAAGTGAACCAAAGTTACTGGGTGTTATTTTTTTTGTCACATTGTCCTTATACATTTCTACGTTTTTTTAATACAATTTTAGATGTACTACACCGTGAGGAGCATTTATCGGTTTGTTCCTACATGGATTTGAGCCAATAGAGATCTTTAAATATCTAAATGGGGATCTAGGCTTAGAAAAAAAGCTGTTCAGTCGAAGGGATTGCATGAGAACTCGGGGGCATACAATGCGATTAGAGGAGAAGCGTTTTAACCTCAGGCAACGTGGGGGGTTCTTTACTGTTAGGGCTACAAGATTGTGGAATTCTCTACCACATGAGGTGGTTTCTGCGGGTAGTATGGTGGCTTTCAAAAGACTCTTAGACGTACATCTCAAGGATCAGAACATTCAGGGGTATGCAAGATGATTACAGCCACACACACCTACACAGGTTGAACTGGATGGACTTTTGTCTTTATTCAACCTCACCAACTATGTAACTATGCAACTATGGAGGAAGATACTCTGTGCTGGGTTTGGAGGTCTACCCTGGTGTTCCATGAGAAGAAATGTCACGGTCACTGGTGAATATTGACCTTATGTTGACCAAGGGGGTCACTTGGGAGTCTGGTAAGGTCACACCTTTATCATTTCGTCAGTGGTGGTGGATGCTACTGGCACATCTTGAAAACTATGAAGAGTTTAGAATGATGCACATCTAATACTGGACTCTTCTTTAATTAAGGTTTGCACTTTATTCAAGTCTTATGTAGAATGAGTTAAGGGGGAATATGGCTGGTTTGTATTTTAAACGCAACACTTTAAATTTACATGTTAGCCTACGTTTCCATGCACACAGGAGGCATAAAGAGGCAGGGGGAGGGGGGGGGGGAGTGGGGGTCTGCCAGAGCATTCAGGTGCAGTGGCGTTTTTGCAGGGGAGGAAAAAAAAAAAAAAAAAAAGAAAAACTGACGCGTCTAGACGCACGTTAATGCTAGGCGTGTTTAGATCTTCACCGTGAATTAATTTCAATGGCCAGAATTATTTTTCTTGCCAATGAAATTAATTGATGCGCCTAAATGCATTTACAAGGGTTTTTTTCTGTCAAAAAGCATCTGCCAGGAGGAAAAAGGCATCTAGGAGAAATGGCCAAAGTGTCCAGTCTGTATGAGGCCTAAAAGTGCTTTTAAGCATTCTTGTACTGTGTTACTATTACTTGTCCCCCCCATTTTCATCACTCAGTCTACTGCTGTTTTTCTGGACTGTGGTAGGAAACCATCCAAAATCAGTATTGACAATACAAGCATGACACAGATACAGTACGTAGCCAAGGTCCTGATTTAGATCATGTAAACCAAAGACTTCTACTAAAAGGTTTTGCCATAGTGATTAGTTGATGAAATGGTCACACTGCATACGAAAAGGTGACTTCACAACACTGCTTCTGGCAGTTGCTCATATCCAGGTATTTCTTACACTTCAAACTAGTGATCGTCTGAGATCGTTTTTTGAATGCCGATACCAATCGTATTTTGGTCATCGGACATCTGTATCGGCCGATATTTTCAAACACATTTTTTTTTTTCTAAGTCCCGGTTCACACTAGGGCGACCTGTGAGGCGACCTGGTCGTCTCACAGGTCGCCTCCCATAGGGAAGCTGCGGACCCGTTCTAATAGGAGCGACACAAGTCGCTCCGACCTAGAAAAAGGGTCCGGAGCTTCTTTGGGGCGACCGCCATAGACTTCAATGTTATGTCGCCCCTATGTGAACGGGGCCTAAAAGGTACTCCTTGTGGAGGGCTGTGGGGTCTTCAAGATTCCAAACCCCTCCTTGGCACGGAAAAGCATTCAAAACGTCAAGTTTGGCTGTTTTGAATGCGGTCAGTTTTTTTAATTCGGCACTGAGTGCCCGGAAGATGTCATGACATCACTTCAGGTTTTTTTTTTTACATGGAGACCAGAGTCTTCTCTTTGGCAGGGGCGGCGGTGGAGGTAGGATGCCCGGGTCTCCCAGAGGGACAGGAGACCCGGGCTAGCCGCGGGAGGACAGCCGCATACAAGTCATCCGACTGTCGGCTATGGACACCGGTACCGGGGTGATGCCTCTAGCTGCAGGCATCACCCTGGCACATGCACTTTCCCGAAATATCGGGGAAAGTGCATATCGGCCCCCGATTTACGGTGTTGCCGATAATCGGTCGATCCCTGCTTCAAACCTTAAAATAAATGTACCCATGCCATGGACATATCCAACTGTACTCCTTTGTGTTGCACTTGCACCATTCTTAGACACAACCAGGTTGTTTGTTACAAAAAAAAAAAAAAAAAAAAAAAAAAAAAAAGCAAAGCCATTTCTTAGGTCTGCCAATTATTTCCCTTGCAGTGTGCAATGGGCATTATAAATAACATGTGCCTTTGCAAACTCGAGAAACGTCAGCACCTTAGGTCATCCAATGCACACACTATTTACAGTGGGATGGTCACTTTCTTTGGGATCAGCGAGGGAAGACAGGCACACACCTGTGCTGCACTCATGTTAATCATCAATCATTACATTCATAGGCTATGCAGACCTGCGCTGTGTCAATACTACCTAAATCGGAAAAAATAAGAAGCAACACAAAACAGGCCATCTAAACTTAGCACCTCAGTTAATAGGTTAGGGATTGCACTCTGACATTTGGGAAGGAAGTATTATTGTCTGCTGGTGACTGAGTAACATTAGTCGAGGATCCAGCACTAAACTGGCAGTGTTACTTCCGGTGCATTCCAATATTCCATCCCCAGATAGCACAAACTATTTATAAGCATTGGCATGTTGGCACAAAGTGCTGAAAGGTGATATAGGAAGTAAAGGATCTGTGCTAAGTGAGCAGAAGGCTTCAGATGTGCTGGGCCAAGGTTAGCGTGACAATTTAAGGCATGCTAATCACAAAATACTCAGATATTCTACATTTAAAAAACGGAGCTAAAGATTTACAGTGCACAGCAGCTCTAGTATACACACAAAAACTAGCTCATTTCCCAACTCTCTGGGGGAAGCTGAAAGAATACAAAGTGTCTGTCTGTGTGATCTCAGATCAGTTGCCATGAATTACTGCTACCCTATTAAAGCCCAATTAAATTCTCTGGGGGCAACTCAAAGCATTTGCAACACTTTTCTGGCATGTATGAGAAAAAAAAAGAAGCATTGCGCCAAATTTATGAAAGCCGTGCGACGAGGTTCTTTAATATGTGCAACACCTTTACATTCTGAAGCTGTGGCTGCAACAAATTAAATAAATATACCAGCACATCTGGGATAACAAAAGTGGAGGTAAAAAAAAAAAAAGACCTCTTTCATGGGGGAGTCAAATTGTTTCGCATGTGTACATTGCGTATAGCAGAAAAATTCCGTCTGAAGCAATTCTGAAACAGATTGGACACAAATCTGTTGCAAGCTGCACCAGTTGTTGCACATAGACTTCACATGCGTCTATGAAATTATGAATGCCAGGGAATGGATTTATCATTGCAATTATTTCTGGCTGCATGTACTGTAATAAATACGATTCTCTTTTCTTTTTAGTTGCCAAGTGTTGCAACAAAAGGGTTAAGGTACACTTGGCAGCACCTAGGATAGTCAGATTCTTGCTTTTGCACACATTGGCCTGGCTCTCCAGTGGTCTGACATATCTCCCTTACACACTGCTCAGGAAGCAAGGACCCCCCATACATGACAGTTTAAACTTACATACACCTCTCTCTAATATATATATATATATATATATATATATATACACACACACATACATACATACATACACATATACACACACACACACACACACACAGACATATACAGTAAAACCTTGGATTGCAAGCATAATTCGTTCCGGAAACATGCTTGTAATCCAAAGCACTCTTATATCAAAGCAAATTTCCCCATAAGAAATAATGGAAACTCAGATGATTCGTTCCACAACCATTTATTCATAAATCCTTCAGTTTATAGTCCATATAAAAAGATTATAGAATTGCGATAGGTTATGTAACCATAAAATGTCCATCCACAAATAGCTGCTTCCACAAGGGGATTAGAAGCAAAATCCAGCAGGAGATACAGAGTATCAAAGAGAAGAGAGGTGCCTCTAAGTGTAGCAATATGGTTCCATTTAATGAAGGTTCAACATTTAGCAACTCACATGGTTGATGAATAAAACAGGCACATCTAAGTATGCAGGCATCCGGGGTAAATCTGTCCACATAGACTATCTTCTGCACCGCCGGCTGCCAGTCTGTAATCCTGACTGGGAAGACCACCCTGCAGTAAAGCGATCTGAAAGCGAGGGGCAGCATGGAAGGGATGACGTAGAGGGTGGTGCGGAGAATGGTCTATGTGGACAGCTTTAGTCTGGATGCCTGCATACTTAGATGTGCCTGTTCCAATCAACCATGTGAGTTGTACCTTCATTAAATTTAACCATATTGCTACACTTAGAGGCGCCTCTCTTCTCTTTTATACTCAGCTGTGACTTGAGGCTACTTGTATATCAAGTCAAAATTTATTTGAAAATTTTGCTTGTCTTGCAAAGCACTCTTAAACCAAGTTACTATGTATGTATGTATGTATGTATGTATGTATGTATGCATGCATGCATGCATGCATGTATGTATGTATGTACATATACATACACACATGCCCCCCCCCCCCCCCCATCTCCCATATTTGCAGAAGAAATGTGCATATGCATACGGGGAAGGGGGTGCTGGCAGCAAAGCAATTGTACAATCAGGTCTCAACATATATGGTGAGCTTTACAAAAGTTAGGTTGGTCACCTCTAGTCTCACCCTACAGTGATTGGGCCTAGTGGTGGTCTGCCGCCAAACGTGTGTTCAAATTTCTTCAAAGAAAATATTTGTCAGCTGCATGTTTTTTTTAGTGACTAAAACAATTTATTTTTATTCAATTTAGTCAGTCAGTCAGTTGACTAAGAGCCCATTCACATTAGCGCGACTTGTCGTGGTCCATCGATTAGCACAGGACCCGTTCTAATAGGAGTGACACAAGCCGCTCCGACTTAGAAAAAGGGTCCTGTACTACTTTGGAGTGACCTGGAGGCGACTTGCATAGACTTCCATTATGTGAAGTCTCTGCAAGTCGCGCTGCACACGACTTCACAGGTCGCCCCCCAAAGTCGTGTCGCGCTAGTCTGAATGGGCTGTAAAACCAACTCCAATTTTCATCATTGAGCTAAAATGGAATAAAAATGTGAAGGAGGGATGTTTACCCACCTGAACCTCTGCCTGTGTTAAAGCCCCAGCCCCCCTGACCAGCCATATTGGCTGAGAGAAACAGGCTCCCTCTGTCTGCCTGGGAGATCTGGAACAATGCCCTTCAAACCACGTGCTGAGCGTTTCCCCTCCCAGCAAGGTAGCATTGTGTAAAATAACAGCCTCCCCAGACCAGTTCTCTGCCCTGTGCACTCCCTCACTCCCATTTACTTCCCCATCCCCACTACATGGTATTAGAGTTTTACTCCAGGAGTTTATAAAAAACGCATTTGGCAATTCTAGAGAAATGCTTAAATAATGCAATACAATTTAATGAAACCCATTAGATTTTAGTAGACTAAAATGTACTGGAGATTTTAGTTGACTAATATAGGACATTCTAAATTGGCATTTTAGTCAAACTAGGATTTGGAATATTGTTATGATTATTGATTTATATAAACACCAACAGATTGCGCAGTGCTTTACATGAGGGCAGACAGTACAGTTACAATACAATACAGGAGGAATCAAGAGGACCGTGCTCATTAGAGCTTAAAATCTAGGAGGGAGGGTCAAGGGATACAAAAAAGGTAATAGTTGTGGGGGGATGATCTGATGGAGAAAATAAAAGTACAGTTGTTATATAGGGGCAGAATAGGCTTCTCTGAAGAGACTAAAATCAAAAAATTGACATAAAAATGAACACTGGTTGGCAATGTGCTGCATTGCGTGGAGGGTCACATGTTGCAAATGACCAGTAGTTGGTATTTATCTGGGATGCAGAATGGCATACCAGGAAGTTGCTAAAGAACAAACCTATTCTTATCTTCCCTAGTATGGGCACATATCCATTAGAGAAGTTCTTACAGGTAGGGGGCATATTTTCATGCCTAGAAAAAGTAACTATACCTAAAATGTAACTAACAAAACAATTGTTTGCTACATTTTAACATTTAACAGAAGGGCGAGTGGAAAAGTGAAAACACAATAGAGGTCACCCTCCACAAAACTTAGGAGAAAAAAAAAAATACCTGGTTATTGTTTGGTAGCAGAGTGACCCCCCCACCCCCCAGTCATTCCAATTATTCCCACTTCCTAACACAGATATTCCATTTGTATGTAGGAAATGGCCTTTCCTTTATCTACTCACATGGAAATTTGGATGCATTTCCATTGTGCCCTGACCTGATCAAACCACTGCGCACCAACACAGATTCCAATGCTTACAAAACAGACCGACACAACCTGCAACCCCCCAGGCTATAGCCTGCACTTGTGAAACTTCCAGTTTTTTGTTTTCTATATGAAAAAAATAATAATAATAATAATAATAATAATCACTGAGAAATAGGAAGCATCCTAAACGGTTTGAGCTAGGAAAGGAAAGACTTTGTACATTAACCACTTAGCGACCACTCATCGTTTTACTGCGGCAGGCAGCCGCCCCTGGGCAAAGCGACGTAGTACTAGGTCGCTCACGAGACTCTAGGGGGGCGAACGCGGGGAGCCAGTGTGAGTGACCGGCGGCTCCGATGGCCGCCAGCCACTCGCGATCTCCCGCTGCGGACGTCTGTCATTCTCCCTTAGATGATCACAGAGGCTATGTGATCCTGCTATTTAGGATTGCATGTCTCTGGGATGATCTCACAAACCACGCCCCTCTACAGTTAGAATCACGCCCCTAGGGTCACATTTAACCCCTTGATCACCAGTACAGTTAACTCCTTCCCTGCCAGTGTCATTTTTTACAGTAACAGTGCATATTTTTAGCACTGATTATTGTAATAATGTCACTGGTACCACCAAAAGTGTAAAAAATGTCAGTTAGGGGCCAGATCTGTCCGCCGCAATGTCACAGTCCCACAAAAAAAAAAAAAAAAAAAAAAACACAAACCCCACACACACACTAAAAATGACAAATCTTTCCCATAGTAAGTCAACGCAATAACTTTTGCGCAAACCAATCAATCAAAATACACTTATTGCGATTTTACCAAAAATAAGTAGCCAAAAACAAATTGGCCTAAAATGTTAAAAGTTTTGATTACATTTTTTTTTTTGAGAATTTCATATAAAAAAAGAATGTGAATAATATTGTTATTTTTTCAAAACCGTCGCTCTATTTTTGTTTATAGCGCAAAAAATAAAAAAATTGCACAGGTGATCAAATACCACCAAAAGAAAGCTCTATTTGTGGGAAAAAAAAAAAGGATGTTAATTTTGTTTGGTTACAGCTTTGCACGACCGCGCTATTGTCCGTTAATATAACGCAGTGCCGAATCGCAAAATTGAGCAGCCAAATCCTCCAGTCTTAAAGTGGTTAATGCTTAGTGAATCCCCTCAGATTTGCAACTGTATGTCTGTATTAGAGGACTATCCAAAGAGAATTTGTGCAGATCCAACAAATATTCACTAAGTAATCTTTATTGAAATGACTGTATGTTATAATTGATAGTTCCTCCTGAAGGTTTTCACTTGAAATCCCTTCCCTCCAATCAGCTCTAGAGCTTTCCTCATTGAGCTCTGCAACTTCAGCTCTCTGCCCCCTTTAGTCTGAACTCTCTCACAAGTTTTGTAATTCAGCACTTTGAACAGATGTATAAAATGCCTCGTTTCCGATGAGCGGTATGGTTCGAAACGTTACACCTTAATCAGGCTTGCGTTTCCACCCCCAACAGTAGCTCAACCCTGTTGGTACGGTACTAACGTGCTTGGTACCCCAGCGAAAGGATCCCAAAAAAGTGGTACCGTTCAGAATTAGGGTACCATTCACAACTTTGGACAATGGAAACGGCAAAGATTGCGTACTGTACCGAACCGCTCAGTGGAAACGAGGCAAAAGACAGCAGATAAACAGCCAAAACTTATGTAGGAGGATTTGTGGTTTCATCTCCGTGTTTCACCTGAGGCCAGTCACTTTACTGGGCATAGATAAGTTTACGGCCACTTTAAAAGTGCAGAGCAAAAGGCAAGCAGAGTGGGGTTTATTTACTAAAGCAGGAGAGTGCAAAATCAGGCTTACTTCTGCATAGAAACCAATCAGCTTCTAACCTTATTTTGATCAAAAAAATTTTTGAAGCGGATTGGTTTCTGTGCAGTTGAGCCTAAAATTTTACCCTCTCCAGCTTCAGTAAATAAACCCCACCGTTCTAACTCTTTTGAGAAGTGTTTTTTCCATGCACTATTACCATGCCACTAGGGCCGAAACAACTAATCGATTGAGCGACAACTAATCAATTATGAAAATAGTTTGTCAAATAATTTTCATAAATAGATTAGTTGGTTTGCATACAGAATGCATTATTTGGTTACATATCAGAAGACAGTGCAGCACACATACAGCTCAGTACGTACTTAGAACTTGTGAATGTGTGAGTAGCAATGCCTCATAGGACATGTAGTCCTGGGCAGGAAGTGAGTGTTTCTAAAAAGGCAGAAGTTTTTTTACTTTGCTATAGGGGCACTCTATCTATACTATACTTTGCAGCTTGCTATTAGGGCACTCTGAAGGCAGGAGGAGCCAGAAGCCTCAGTGAGGGACACCAGAAGAGGAGACTCAGGGCTGCTCTGTGCAAAACCAGGTTAAGTATAACATGTTTGTTTTGAACTGAGCCTTATGCTGGCCATACACATTAATTTTCGGATGAGAATATTCATATGAAAAATCCTTCGTACATTCGCAGAATGAAAGCATGTCATTTGAAAATTTCACTTGCTTTTAACATTCAGTTTTAAAATGAATGTAATTTCTCAACGGAAACCACATACATTGCCTGACAATTCTTAATTTTAATTTTTTTTGAAGGAAGACATTGTATCAAGCCACCTTCCTATTCCAAGGGAGTCCATCATACCCAATATATTACACTTTTGTCTGAAAATCAGTCTAATTTTTTATTTTTTTTCTTAATCTGCTATTTACCAGCTTCAACCTCTAATATATACACAGTATATCTCTTCTGTCTGTTATTCTCAGAGTGGATTAGAGATTTCGCTCCCTAATTATATTTACCACTGCATAGAGATATATTTTAGGAATAAAATTGCTTTAAAAAAAAAAAAAAAAAAAAAAAAAAAAAAACTTCACATATTAACTAAATTATACAGCAGGGCTTGACAAATTTCCTTGAAATCTAGGAGCCAGCTAAAAAAGTTTGAAGCCAGTTTTTTTTTTTTTTTTGAGCATGGCCAGCTTCTGTCGGGCTGGCTGCCTTACACACGGGCCCAATGGAGGACAGTTTTAATTGAACCGGCTGATGTTGCCCGGCATTCAACCTGTGTGTATTTTGTGTAACTTCTTCTGAGAGATAGGAACACTCCAACCACTTCAGTGATTTGAAGTAGTGATGGTGGTAGGAGTCAGAAACACTGCACATGCTGGGATATTTACAGTTATGTGCTGGGGCAATTTGCAACCCTAGTACATATGACTTACTGCTGGTGGGTACTTCTGGCAGGAAATGCTGGTGGAGATCACATGGTGGCGCTGGAGAAAATCCGATGCTCCCTGTGTCCCTCCTGTCACAGGCGGAGTGCATTTGATATCACTCCACCTGTGACAGGATGGACTTGGAACTATATAGGAAGCATCGGCTCCATTCTGTCACAGCTGACAGACAACATTCTTTCGCCAGACATCCCAAGTCTCCCACATGCGAGCGCGGCACTTGCGGGTGTCAGGGAGCCGCGGCCCGCATGCGTGAGACTCCTGCACCTCGCAGGAGACTTTGGATGTCTGGCGACAAGACACCAGACCGCTAATTCTAGTCACCAATGCGACTTGGCGCCCGCTGTTTGTCAAGCCCTGCTATACACCACACTTTATTTTTAAGGTTATTATCCTATATATAAATCGAAATATTAATAAAAAAAAAAAAAAAAAAAAAAAAAAAAAAAAAACACAAACACACACACACACACACACACATAAAACAGCAGTATACCACTAGACAAAGACCTACCTCCAGTATATTCAACCAACCCCCCCCCCCCCTTCAAAGATTTTAGTGCTGGTTTCATATTCAATAATCTATCAGCAGACTCCCAACACCCCAATGGAGGAGTTATCCAAGATAATCCAACCTCAGACTGTCAGAGAGCTCATAAAAGGCACAAGGAAAGAATCATAGATCGTGTGCAGATTGAGTCAGGAGAGAGCAGAAAGTTACTTAACATTCTTTATTTTTCCATAGGCAAAAGCCAGAAACCCTTCTGCTATTAACTACAGCTTAATAGGTCCTGTTTCTTATAACTGCTGATGTTGGATGTGCGTTTTTTAACAAGTAAAGCAGTATAAACAAGGCAATCCTGCCCGAAAAACTTCCATTACTGCAATGTTTCCAAATAGGAAACTGAAGAATAAACGTCTGGTAAGGTCCTCAGAAAAGCGTATTAAAATAGGAGCACCTGCAGTGCTTTCAGTGTACGCTGGAACCAGAATGGTGGAAACAGGGCTACCGCCCAGCTAGGGTGACACTAAATGCAGGACTAAGCCATGTGCTTACAGAGGACTCTGGGAGTAAATACACACTTCACCACTATACAGTTTAACAATAAATCACCTTAACTGAAGAAAAAAAATAAAAAATAATGCATTAACTCACTTTAGTCATAACTGCAATGCACAGAAGGTAACAAAGCTGAGCTCCACCCAAAAGGGGAAGCTCTGCTTATTTGCAAAATCCCCCCCCCCCCCCACATTTGCCACTTTTTGGTTGGGAGTGGGAGTAGGTACCCACTCCCACTTCCAGGTAGGATCAGTGATCTACGACCATTTCTGGCCCTTTCTTCTCCCAGCTGTCTTCTGGGGGACACACAGGTCCCAGAAGACAGGGACCATTTAGAAAGCAAAGTGTGACTCATCATGCACGCACAGCAGGAAACCGGCTGTGAAGCTTGAAGGCTTCACTGCCTGTTTCCCTTACTTACAAGGCTGGTGCCTGCACCCGAAGCTAACTGACAAATCAGCTTGTGGTACCAGCATCTCGGGATTCCTGGACAGGCAAGTGTCCTTTAAGTCAGCAGCTACAGTATTTGTAGCTGCTGACTTTAATCTCCCCTCCTCGCCAGACTGGGGTTTCTCTTTAACCTAATAGTGCTATAGGGTAAGACCCTAATAGTGCTATAGGGTAAGGCACTAATAGTGCTATAGGGTAAGACACCCTTTCAGGTTTTAAGGTTGTTGGTGTCCCCAAAACACACACTACCTGCCACAGAGTGCAGTGAGCAGGAATAAAAGTAATGTACAGTCAAGTGTACAGGGGTCAGGAGTATGCAACATGTAGGGGTCAGGAGTATATACACATCCCAGTGCCTACAAAAAGGACTCTGGTAATAATACATTGCAGTCAATATGCAGTTTAACATTAAAATCTCCTGAATCACTGAAAAAGTGCAATAGTTTACTCTAGTCATAAAACTGCAATGCAGCCATAGAAAATATATCATGCACTTGATGAACCCTGGCAAACTTTATAAGAAATCTTAAATGATCAAAACCAAATTTAAAAAAAAAAAAAAAAAACTTAGGACGACATTTTAGGATTTGTACAGCAGGTATTTGTATACACAGGTAAATTACATACCCTAAATGTCTACAAGTGTAAACACACATGGATTCCTTATGAACATCTCCAGAAATATGCAGAAAGGGTGATCAACGCACCACACATTCTGTGGTTAAAAAAAAAAAAAAAAAAAACACACACACATTTGTTCATTTGCCTCTGCTTATTCCTGTCCGTGAGCAAAAACTGCCGATTGGTATATTTTAGTTTTACATATAGGTGGGCTACCAAGGTTTACTTGAGAAGTACTGCAGTCCCTTGACTGGATGGCAGCCCCCACAAGTTTCCTTTATGCTTTACTCCGAAAGGAAGGAACGGTCCCTTATGCAGATTTCTAGAAAAGCCTTTTCAGCATTTTCTGAAACAGGAGAGAGTGCTTTGCGTTCTGAAAACGTTCCCTGTTTTGGAGGCAGGATGATGCAATCCGAGGATCCTAGACTTGCCTGTGCCAAAGTATAATTACATAAAAAGAGGCAGAACTCAGAATACAGAGTTATGGCTGCTGCCAGCAAGTGACCACAAACATGTAGCCATTTCTATTTTAGATCTCTTTTCAGAAAAATAAAACATGGCATAGGAAAGAAAAGTTTCTGTACTCTATTCTGGATACCTTATCAAGGAATTCCCCAACAGCTCCAAAATCCAGCTATACACGGCTTGATTTTCAATAACAAACACCACCATTCAGAGTATGAATATCAAACTCATGTAATAGGTAAAACAACTGGATTTCTTCTTTTAGGGGCTACCTTATATGTCTACAGAAGTCCACACTTATTCGGCTTCAGAAAGAAAAAAAACTAAACACTTTGGACCGTAATTTTTTTTTTACGGACATAAATTTTACTAACAGTTGAAATGTTCAACATTTTGTTCCAGATAAAATGGACCTTAAAACATTTCCTAAGGCATCCTAAGGCACTTAGAGTTCAAAAATTACATGAGAAAATGTAACTTTTTGTTTTACCAAAATGGAGAACAGCTGGACCCTAATCCAATTTACATTCTTACTAAGGGCTGCTAAGGAGTTAGAAAGCTGCCTACAACCCCAATAAAAAGTAGATCATTGGTATTTATTCATGAAGATACTCAACGGTAGGTTGGCTATTGCTTGATTTTTGCCTGATCTTCAGACCAACCTCCAAAAAGAAGATACAAGTGTTGCTGTACTTCCTCTGCCTGTACCACAAGAATAAGTTGTTGCATGCATGAAATCTTCAGGTGAATGGATTGTGGCTGGAAACTTTCTATATTAGAGTAGTTTCCAATATAGGGAATTATTATATAATCATCCTCCTAAAGTTAGTTATGCCTCCAAAAATGATCACATTAAAAAAGAAAAATTTGTATGGGGGCAATTTTCCCGGATAAGATCTTTTATTACATAACACATTCAAATTATACCATAAGAGAGACTTGACAGGGTACCAATATAGATCATATTCAACACAACCATTAAAATTAGATCAACATGTTTACGATAAGAATGAGCTGTAGAAACTTAGAACTTCTTTGTATTATTATTGTACTCAACATTTTGATAACCATCTTACCAGTTGTATTAAATATGATCTAGATTATTACCCTGGAGCCCCACTATGTTATACTATATGTGGTTTATACCTTCAAAAAGATCACTATTCCTAAAAGAGCTACCATTACCTAGATAACTTGGCCTGCATTTAACCAAACGGATATCCAAATAAAGTGTATTACACGGATCAACAGACAACAGTTACTTTTGTCTACTTTCACTACTAGCCATATCAAATTCATGATTAGCTTCAATGATGATAGCAGTGGTGCCGTTAAGGAAGTAAGGCCGAGTAAGCACGTATATTAGCACATCAAAGGCAACAGCACTTCTAGGCCTAAAGGGTAAGCCTGCTATTGTACCTTCATCACCTAGTTCTTCCTGTTAAGACCTCCACTAGAGCTCTAGTTTGCTCAAGCCCTTGTTCAGGCTAAAGACCCAACCAAAAGGCTTTGAGACAGCAGTTCAAAAGGATGTCAGTTGATACATTTTTAAAGCGGAGGAACACTGACAAATATTTATTTAAAGCATATCTAAAACCAAAAACACCCTTTTTGGATACAGTACAAAATGGTTATAGCCCCTATCAATTCATTTCCATCTGTGTTCCGTTAGGCAGATTTCCCATCATAATTTGTATAATTTGTAGTTTTCCCCTCACTTTCAGTTCCAGTAACAATGGTCTCAAAGGATAAAGAGAGAAAGAAGAAATCTCCACAGTGGGGACACAGGTATCAGTAAAGAGGGGTTCGGACCCTTCCACACAAAAAAACAAAAACAAAATTCCATTCACTTTAAGAGCCGGTTCACACTGGGGCGACTTGTCAGGCAACCTGGTCGTCTGACAAGTCGCCGCGGGTTGCCTGCCATAGATTAGCACAGGACCCATTCTAATAGGAGCGACAAAAGTCGCTCCGACTTAGAAAAAGGGTCCTGACCTACTTTGGGGCGACCTGCATTGACTTCAATGATATGAAGTCCGTGCATGCCGCTCCGAGGTCGCGGTGCAAGCTGCGCACCGCGACTTCACAGGTCGCCCGGCAAAGTCGGGTCGCGCCTGTGTGAACCGGCTCTTAATTTCCATCACTGTATCAAAACCTTTGTGACACAAGATTATTTGATATGAACAGTTGTGTCAACCTGTAGACCACCTAATCTAAACCGAGACAAAATTGTACTTCTATGAAAACTGCCTGCTAGGTTCTGTGGGTAAATTTGGACTGGCTGGTCCCCAAATTGCCTGCGATTCTCTAATGTACATATACTGCATCAATGGGCTGAAGTGGTTTCTATACAACAAAAAAAAAAATAAAAAAATATGGGGAAACGAACAATAGACCACCATTGACAGAAAACCATTTGGTTTTAAACATTTAAGGCTTCTTCACGCCATGTCAGTTGAGCTGCGTTTTTCTGCACACTGAAAAACATTTATGGTGTGAACATGACATAAAGAAAACAATTGGTGGTGTGCTGAAGATCTCTGCTCAAAGGACACAGTATGAAAAAGCCCTTAAGACTTGTAATGCATGTTTTGCAGGAAGACTTGATACTCTTTATGGGCCAAAATAAGTTATTAAAAGATGCATTTCATTGGGACCCATTGGGTATCTTCCTTGGGAACAACACAATTCCTTGATAATCGCTTTTACCTTTTTGTAGGTTTTTTATCCCTTAAAATGAACTTTAGAAAAAGGCATTAGCCAGTAAATATGAAGATCTGTCAAGGCAGCTTGAAGAGATCATGAAGTTTGGTTGTTCCACTGGTTAGCAAAAAACGCACAAAAAGGGGAAAAAAAAAACCCACAACCAAAACACGCAACACAGACCTTTCAGATAAAACCAAGCAGTAATGTGCTCTTGTACAGTTCACCTTGATCCCTGCTCAGCAGCAAATGTGTTATTTGTTATAAATTGGTATCCCAGCAATTTCATAACCTATCACGTGCCTCCTATGTCAGCAAGGGTAATGCAGATTTCCAGGCAGATAAGAGCGCTCCTAAATCAACAGTACAATCTCAAGCTTTGCCACTTCCCATATCTCTACAAACACTTCTGAGATGAAGATTTTCTGAACTGGAACATCAAAGGCTCCAATTAGACACCAAATGCTCAAAACTATCGTAGACGCTATAATACTTATCAAGACGGTTTACAACCGAGTCTTTTAATTACTGAAAGACAAGACAAATGTGTAACTAGCAACCTGCATCACTCCTGGTTTCAATCTGTTGGATGTCTTCTAAATCAAAAAGCAAAAGCTAAAGTTTAACTCCATTCCTAAATAAAATATATTCTATGGAGGAAAGAAAAAAGTATATTTTTTTCAAATATCCTGTTGTATTGGATTGTGACTGTAATGCTGGTAAACTGGACACCAAATCATTTATTGACTGCAGTGAAGTCTTTTATGACACAACATTATCAATATGGAGAAGAATAGCACGATTTAAAAGAAAGACATATTGCATCAAATACAAGATTGACAAATTATTTTACAAAACTGGTCATTTAGCAAACTTGTTTCACATTTTTGGATTTCTAAGAAAGCAAGTTGCACAAATCCAGCATGGCTAAGCAGAAAACATGCTTTTGAATGATTTCACACCCAATTCCTTTAAAGATTGATTCACATTTTTCTATTACCAATATCCAAATAACCCAAAACTGCTTCATTCACAATAGTCAAGTAAGGGGTTTCACTAATCTGATTTATTTATTATCTGAAGTATTCAGTGGTAACAATCCCAGCGTAAGCAATGAACAAATCATGTAAAAAAGGACAATTGGAGCTAGACCACTACATTCATTAAAAACAACTCTTTGAGCCCTGACCCGGGAAGAAAGAATGGCTTGCCAATATCAGAAATAGATGAAAAGAATAAGCTTCAATGGATTAAACCACTAGATTAATTTCATAATTGTGCTCAATGTAGGACACAGATGAAATGATACAAAAAACAGTACAACTGCAAAATTCTGCTAAAGTTAAGATATATGCAAGTGTTTCAAGGTTGAAAGAACCTACAATAAAAAGGACTTCGATTTCATGCAAGCATTCATGGCACTTTGCTTGGCGTTAAAAAGTAATGCACAGCAAAGTCATTTTTAAAACTTGTCATTCTATACATAGACACATTTTTAGTGTTTGAAAGGACTATTTTTATCCTAATACAGAGAAATTAAGGAACATGCATGAAGAAAAAAAGAAAAGGTGCATGGATACTACACTACTGGCTTCAAAACTGATCATACCAGTTAAAATAAACCTATAAATGGTATTTGCTAAGATCCTAACCACAGCCATATAGATAATTTATTCTCAGGGGCAATAATTACATTTGCTCAGATGACTTGCTTACCTCCTCTATGAAAATTAGACAAGGAAATACTGCAGAGCGTTGCAAATATTAGAAATTCCCAAAAATGTAATCTAGGATTACAGCCACAATCAAAAATATCAGCACTCAAAACATGTTACAACCAAGTCTACAGTTCGATCTATTCTACAATGAAAACCCAAAGTGTTAAATTGTGCCACCATAAATCGAAACCTTAGTGTGATGTCAGAAGCAACAGATACAAGAGAGAGACCTACCCGTGATATCAAACCAAATCGATACCGGGGTTCTGATTGACTTTGCTATTCCGAAATTAAAAAGCATGGTTCCAGTTACAAGTGGTAAAACAGAAGGGTCCTTGAAGAAAGACACAGAATGCTCACATTGCAATGTTAGGGACTTAAAGTGGCAATCCAGGTTCTTAATATATCCATCATTGCAAGTAGTGCAGAGACTCGTATGCTCACCTGCATTGGAAATGACAGTCCAATGTCTGCCTGTACAATAGCCAAGCAACAGTATGGGCACCCTCATTTCTCTGATCCAATTGTTAAACTGCAATTCCCAAGTTCATTAGTCTATTTAACCTCTTAGTGGTCTCTTTTGGAAAGCAGAGCATTATGGGATTCAGGAAAAATAGGTAATGCAGAAAAAAAAAAAAAAAAAAAAGGACAAAATTAGAGAACTACAGCAAACGTGCAACTACAAGGTTCTGGCTGCTATGATTTTGAAATAGCCTTTTCTCTTGGTTTCGGTATCTGGCTGATTCCTATGGCATCATTCTCAAAAACCCCTTTACAATACATAATACATTTAATGCTCATTGAATGTATGCCATTCTTGCATTCCTTCTAGATATTAAGTGTTGGTAATTAAGGGGAATCACATAAAAGCAAATCCCACAACTATGCATTGTGGCAACTATCAGTTCAGACACTACCCATATCACAACACGATTATTTATATCACAACAGTTGCATCACTGATGCTTAGGAAATTAAAACACTGTGTTTTTATATGTTTACTTTGTTACAGAAAAAAAAAAAAAAAACGACGACCACCAAGTATGTACCAAAAGACATCGGACAAAAATAAAATTCCTATATTCTTGAAATGACTACCAAGCTGTAGCCGGTATGAGCAACACAACCAGGAAACTTGTAAAGGTCTATTGTGCAAAAAATACAACTGGCATTGATAAACCTTAACTCTCAATCCTCTATAGACAATTCTTAGGGCTTGTTCTCACCAGATGCACAGTTATGATTTTTCACTGCAAGAAAAATGCACCGACAAAAGAAAATCCATCGTCTCCTGTACAGTCAATTCACACAAATCTGCAGTGTGTTCACTGCCATTTTTCCCCAATCAGGTCTACTGAATGGAGGTCTTCAAAAATGCAATATGGTGAAAACCACAACACACAGCAATGATTTTCACACAGATCTATTAGGCTCCGTTCACATGTAGGCGTTTTGGGGCGTTTTTCTGCTCTAGGATCAGCTCTCAAAACGCCCAACAAGACAAATCCTATTCATTTCAATGGCCCCTGTTCACATCTGAGCGTTTTGAAGCTGTATACAAAACGCCCAACACTCAAAAAAGTACATGAGCTTCTTTTTGGGCAGATTACAGGCGTTTTCCATTGATCTCTATTCAATCTAAAAACGCCTGCACAAAAATCGCGGTAAAAATCGAGGTAAAAATCGCCGCAAAAATCGCGGTAAAATCGCGGTAAAAAAACGCGCGAAAAACGCTACGCTCAGGTCTGAATGTAGCCTTAAGGCTAAGCCATGCATTTTCACAATGATATAGAAGATAATAATATAATAATAATAATAATAATTATAAAATAATAAAATAAGTTATTATAAAAAGAAATGGGATTTTTTTTTTTTGCAGCATGGATGCATTTTTATGGATTCAGTCAACTCTAAAGTTAGACACAAATATAGAAATCTGACACCGAACAGGAATAAATGCACTCAGTCCTTTAGGGATATGGAGTATTCTTCCATGAAAGAAAAATTAAATCTTGGCCAATTTACATTTTCACTTCTAACAGCTGATCTGTTGTCAACATTTTAAATAAAAGGTTTCAAAATCTGTAGCAGTACTATAAATCACAGGACAGCAAAGATGTTCTTCTTATGTTGAAGAAATAAATTAGAAACTGTAGGTGGAACATTACGAATGAATAGGAAACCATAAAAAGATAACTTAATTATGTTAATGTGTATAATGAGATCTACTGGTTAATATGTCCCCCAATTGCCTTTATCCTTAAAAAGATTTAAAAATAAAATGAAACGAGTAGAGCTACAGCAGTAGAATTAATATTTCAGATTTCAAAAATGTAGTTTTAATAGGTTGTTGCATTGGTATAAAAAGAGAGCCTTGCTCTCACAAATATTTAATCCACAAAATGGTTACATCAAATTTATGGATCATAGGTATACTATATTAAAAAGCAAAATCTACTTTCCCATCTGCAGGCCAGGAATCGGCATAGAGGGTGCTGCCCAGAAGAAGGGAGGGAAGAGAGGTCCCTTCTAGTTGTTGACCTGGGAGAGACATGCAACGTCACTGCCGGGTCTCCGTTCATCAAGGCCTGGGAAAGAATGTAAAAGCAGTACGATGTGCATTGCATTACATTCTGGAGCACAGAGGATACATGCAGGGTCTTTTAGACCAGTGGTCCTCAACTCCGGTCCTCAGGGCCCACTAACGGGCCAGAGTTTAAGTATTTCCTTGGGGAGATGCAGACTAGAGTACTGCAATTACTGAGCAGCAAATTATATTACCTGGGATGGATTTCAGTTATCTTGCAAACCTGGCCTGTTAGTGGGCCCTGAGGACCAGGGTTGAGGACCACTGTTTTAGACCATTGTTTATCAACTCCAGTCCTCAAGTACCCCCATCATGTCATTTTTTTCCAAGCTTTTTATTATTTTGCACAGGTGATTTGATCAGTTGCACTGCTTCGTAATTACCATAGCGGTTTCATCAGAGGGAAATTCTGAAAAAATGACCTGTTGAGGGTACTTAAGGATGGAGTTGAGAAACATGTTTTTTGGATGTCCTATTAGAGAGCCTGTTACCCAAAAAAAAAAAAAAAAAAAAAAAAAAAAAAAAAAAAAAAACCCTGAAATACATTTTAATTGTAGAAAAATTTAAGTTGGTGGCCCCCCCACATATATGCACATACAAAACGTAAATTCACACAGCGGGACGCATAAACCTTAAAATCGCCCATTGCAATACATGTTACATATCGCCGGAATGCAAGCAATAATTCTAGCACCAGACTCCTTCATAACGCCAAACAAAAGGAGAGCTTTTAAAGTGTCATCCATGGAAAATATAGGGTAGTGACATGTTTAAGGTTAAACATGTTGAGTATCTATTTACTTGGTGCAACCTCGGCTTTCATATTTTACCAAAAAATTTGGGTAGTTTATTGCATTTTTTGATGCCCCCTAAAATTAAGTTTTACCATGTTTTTTTTTTTTTTTTTAACTGAAATTTTGTTTTTACTAAACCTTTGCTATCGCTTTATTGCTATCTTACCTGGGTAGATACACTCAATTTGTTCTGGACAGCCAAATTTTCCAGTGGACACCAGAACAGGAGGTGGGGTTAAATCTGCCAGTTAGGGCATTTGTTACAGTGACAGCTGTCTAAGGGCAAGTTTAAATCTGTTGCCCCTGCTTGATTGATCTTCAGAGGATGTTTGAGAGGTGTTGAGCAAGCATTACGTCACCTCCTTAATGCCTGTTTGAGCCCCTAAAAAAATTGGCACCACAACCACTTCCGACATCTCTGCCTGAACCCTCTACTCTTCCACTATAACTGCTTATATCTCAAGCGGGGCCCTCTAGTCTTTCACTATAACTTTGAATGTCTTAACCTGAACTCTTCTACTACACATTCATATCCCTACCTGAACTCTTCACCCTTACACTTTTACTTCTAATACCTCTGAGTTCTCCACACTTCTATTAGAACTCTTATGAATCCCAACCACGGCACTACCCGTCTGCAGTTAGCATATTCTCCCTGTGTGGGTTTCCTCCCATGCTGCTAGGTTTATTGGCTCCGGTCTAAATTAGCCCTAGTATGCGTATGCATGAATGCAAATTGGAACCTTAGACTGTAAGCTACTTGAGGGGGAAAAAAAAAAAAAAAAAGCACTGAGCAGTACTCTAACATTAAAAGTCCTGCTTGTAAAAGAACAGTGTACAATTACATGTCCAGCTGCCTGCATCACCGATCCTGCTCTAAACAACTGCCAACACTCCTCTGTATTGAACACACTGGTCAGTCAAGTACCTGGTTTCCCACTGCACCTTATAGTCCCCCTTGCTGATCCTTAGGTTACCGTGTGCTGTAGTAACAGGGCCACACACACCCCACTGACCACCAACACCTTAGGGGGAATAGACACACCACTGACCACCACCATTTATGGGGCACATTCGGTTGACATTACACTGCAAGCAATGCCATGCATTAGAGTCCCGAGCCCTGCACTAATTGCAAATTTGGTTGTACACTACATACTCATGGCCACTGCACACTACACTACATATTCCTGGCAACACTGTATACATAATTTTTTTACACTATGCCCTGACTACAATTTTTATAGTTTAACAGTTCCCGGCTTTATTAAGTGTGTTCCTGCAAAACAAAGCGTTAGCTTTCTGCACACAGAAAAGCATAGGTAAGAGGAGGCATTTCATTTTTTGTGTAGAATTATCCTATGCCTGCAGTTTGTGTTTGTGACATGGTCACTTGTGCGACAAGGACTGTAGCATGTGCAAGCAGTGTATACAGGTAATAGATAACCTGGCCATGCCCGCCAACCCCCCCTCCCCTTCCTCCAAGATTTGGCCTTTCAACCCAATCCCCTCCAAGCTACTTTTGTGCCTATCCCTCCAGTCTGACCCCTGGAACAGTCCATACTATTCAATCCCTCTCCATAGTTTTTACTCTTGGCTCAGTATATTTTCCTTGTGTTTTCTATCCATACATGCCTGTTTGGACTTTGTAATCTGTGCAGAGCTGATAGCAGTCTTGTGCCCATTCAATCAGCCATAGATTAGAAGGAAAATAAAATAGTCCAAGAAGACTGATAAGCTTAATGTAAGAATTACATTTCACAGCTTGTGTTTTACTGCAGTGCTTAACTATGGAATGTACAGCTACATGGCACACACTATATAGAGAAAGTGTTAAGGAGAGAGCGATCTTTGTAATGCCAACTTAAACTGGTTCTAAAGTCAAAAAAATGTTGTTATCCTAATGCATTCTCTGCATTAAGGCAAAAACACTCCCAGCTTCTGTCCCCCCCCCCCCCCCAACCCTTAAACACTCACCTGGCACTTCTCACTGATCCAGCGCAGTCCTGGCTACAGCTCTGCTCTCCTCTTTCTGGTCTCACAGGAGACACTGGCAGCAGTGGAAGCTCTTGGCTCCTGCTGCTTCCAGTCAAATTCTTGTCAAAAGGGAGCGGAGGGGGTGTGGCTTACTGGCACCATGCATCTATGAAGCCTGGCTTGGAGTGCACCCACATTCCTCCCTTGAAAGTGAGACTCCACCAGAATCACCAAAACTAGTGAACCCAATGGAAGAACTCATCTATTACGGTTCTGTGACAACCCAAAATTAATGTTCCCCCCCCTTTCAGTGACAATGATCACCAGTACAAATAGAGAGGGTGAATCTCTCATACCAGTGAGGGGGGGGGGGGGGGGAATAGAAACGAAATGGGGGAAAAAAAAACCCCATCCGCATATTGCAAAAATCAATGGGGAAACCACAAAATTTTATGCGAAATAGATTATTTCTTTGGTACTTAGGTTATGGTATTTGATAAGGCCCTATTAACACTTGAGTTTGATCTGTTGTAACACACTTTATGTATGTTATTTGGCATCCCATAGTTTTCAGTGTGTCTGGTTCACATATAGCCATTGCATTATGGAAGATATTTCTTTCAGGTACATTTTTTCTTTTCCATCCATCAGTGTGCATTGTGGAAGTCAATTGGAGAACATTATCATGCATTTTCATGTGCTTCAAATACATGGAAATAGAGATCCATCCACTTGGCCAAGCTGCAACTGGATAATGACTGGCTTCTCCAATACCTCATTCAAGAAAATGCACAGTGAGAAATTCAGTAAAAAAAAAACAAAAAAAACCTGGAGCATGCAACGATGAGCCGCAAGGCCCTGCGACACATGGCAGAACCTGGAATATGGGGGGGTGTTGAACAACAATTTTTACCCAGGTGAGGAATGGAGAAATGCTGCTTAGAAAAAAAAAAAAAAAAGTAAAATTTATATTATATATACACACATACACACACACACACACACACACACACACACACACACACACACATATATATACAGTGCATTGCGAAAGTATTCGGCCCCCTTAAACTTTTCAACCTTTTGCCACATTTCAGGCTTCAAACATAAAGATATAAAACTGTAATTTTTTGTGAAGAATCAACAACAAGTGGGACACAATCATGAAGTGGAACAAAATTTATTGGATACTTCAAACTTTAACAAATAAACTGAAAAATTGGGCGTGCAAAATTATTCAGCCCCTTTACTTTCAGTGCAGCAAACTCTCTCCAGAAGTTCAGTGAGGATCTCTGAATGATCCAATGTTGACCTAAATGACTAATGATAAATAGAATCCACCTGTGTGTAATCAAGTCTCCGTATAAATGCACCTGCACTGTGATAGTCTCAGAGGTCCGTTTAAAGCGCAGAGAGCATCATGAAGAACAAGGAACACACCGGGAGGTCCGAGATACTGTTGGAGAAGTTTAAAGCCGGATTTGGATACAAAAAGATTTCCCAAGCTTTAAACATCCCAAGGCGCACTGTGCAAGTGATAATATTGAAATGGAAGGAGTATCAGACCACTGCAAATCTACGAAGAACTGGCCTTCCCTCTAAACTTTCAGCTCATACAAGGAGAAGACTGATCAGAGATGCAGCCAAGAGGCCCATGATCACTCTGGATGAACTGCAGAGATCTACAGCTGAGGTGGGAGACTCTGTCCATAGGACAACAATCAGTCGTATACTGCACAAATCTGGCTTTTATGGAAGAGTGGCAAAAAGAAAGCCATTTCTTAAAGATATCCATAAAAAGTGGTCAGATGAAACCAAAAATCTAACTTTTTGGCAACAATGCAAAACATTATATTTGGCGTAAAATCAACACAGCTCATCACCCTGAACACACCATCCCCACTGTCAAACATGGTGGTGGCAGCATCATGGTTTGGGCCTGCTTTTCTTCAGCAGGGACAGGGAAGATGGTTAAAATTGATGGAGCCAAATACAGGACCATTCTGCAAGAAAACCTGATGGAGTCTGCAAAAGACCCGAGACTGGGACAGAGATTTGTCTTCCAACAAGACAATGATCCAAAACAAAGCAAAATCTACAATGGAATGGTTCACAAATAAACATATCCAGGTGTTAGAATGGCCAAGTCAAAGTCCAGACCTGAATCCAATCGAGAATCTGTGGAAAGAACTGAAGACTGCTGTTCACAAATGCTCTCCATCCAACCTCACTGAGCTCGAGCTGTTTTGCAAGGAGGAATGGGCAAAAATTTCAGTCTCTCGATGTGCAAAACTGATAGAGACATACCCCAAGCGACTTACAGCTGTAATCGCAGCAAAAGGTGGCGCTACAAAGTATTAACTTAAGGGGGCTGAATAATTTTGCACGCCCAATTTTTCTGTTTATTTGTTAAAAAAAGTTTGAAATATCCAATAAATTTCGTTCCACTTCATGATTGTGTCCCACTTGTTGATTCTTCACAAAAAAAAAAAAATAAAGTTTTATATCTTTATGTTTAAAGCCTGAAATGTGGCAAAAGGTCGAAAAGTTCAAGGGGGCTGAATACTTTTGCAATGCACTAATTATATATATATATATATATATATATATATATATATATATATATATATATATATATATATATATATATATATATATATATATATATATATATATATATATATATATATATATATATATATACACATACATATACATATACACACACACACACACACACACACACTACCAACCCTCACTCACATATAATAAATGGTGTGTGTATATATATCATTATACATGTTCACACACACATATACACACACTTATTATATGTGACTGAGGGTTGAGAGGAGTGTAAGCCAAGGTAAGGCAAAATTACATTTTGAGGAAAGGTTTGCTTTAAGCAAACATTTTTGTGACTTGGTTGCAAAGTTTCTTTCCTGGAGATCCTGCCAGTAACATCACTTCCTGTTTGGGCCAACAACACTAAGCTGCTGCCTTGCAGAGAGCAGCACCATTGTCAGCATGTCTTGTACATTCCTTGAGTTTGCAGATGGGCTGCCTGAACGAGGCAAGCACAGACTTGATAGGAAGCTCAAAATAACCAAAACACAAAATCAAACCCCCCTTTAGATTTCCCCTTGCTTCAGGATCCCTATCAGGGTTTCCCCTTACACTAGAGTCCTCAATTACAAAAAGATCCCCATCAAGACTCCTCCTTGACATCAGGATCCTCAAATGTTCCCCTTACATCAGAATCTCCTTAGACCAGAGCCTCCGATGACAATGACCGGAATATACAAGGATCGCCTTCAAGGTTCCCCCTTACATCAGAATCCCCATCAGTGTCCCCCCAGAGCAGGCATTGCAGACTGCCAATGCTGCCCTTTACGTGCAAGGCAGCATCCTTCTGCCATCAGCTTAGGTAAGAAATCTGTATACAGCGAGGCATGATGATGTCAAACATACTTAAAATATAGATTGTTGGTTTACATACAAATAATTTTGCACTTACAGAATATTTGAACAACAAATCTTATATTTCCCTCTAAGGTAAGCAGATTCTACTTTTAACTGCACATCCACCTGACCTCGCTCAGATGGCCATTTCCATATATAGCATACATTACACGACACTGAACAGAAGGGCACAACCATAAACTAAATCTATGACGATAAAGCATCGTATTTAGTATTTAATAGTAGAAATCTAAAGTCAAAATAGTCAAATATTTCAAATATGCAGAAGTCAAACATACAACCAAAGTCCACGGCCAAACACTACAAACTAATCAAGGCCTTGCTGAATACCGGAGTACACTGTGTCACCTTAATAGCTCACATTTTTTAATCTTCAAAGTAACATTGCTGTTCAATACAGTTACCTTTCATAGAAAATCAATAAAATAAATCCATGGAAAATAAATATATATATATATATATATATATATATTAATAAAATATTATTAATGATAATACTACACTGACCAAGAGTAGAACACTTTAGAATTAGCCACAGCAGTAATGATGCAATAAGAAAAGCAAGCATTTAGGCGATTTACTCAAGATTAACATCTGGGAAAAAAAAAAAAAAAAAAAGAAGGAAAATTTAAAAAAAGAAAGAAAAAACACCACAAAAGAAACCACACAACAACATTAAACACGGGAGGTGACCAATAACACAAAGCACAAATCACAGCCCATCTTCCAATAGCAATGAAGAACATTTTCAATGGGCATGAAACCCCTTTTGGTCGTTTCCTGTGCTAATGTATACCATATGTTATTGTGCAGGATTATAGTCAGATATGTACTATCAACAAGCTGGAAAAAACACATTGCGTACCAACATGAAGCATTGGAAGTCATCTTACAAATCTTTAGCTGCACGCTTGAGTCATGAAAAATCTACTATATGTTAATGGGACCACTCCCAGGCTTTTGATAACCGTTTACCATCAACCCCCGCATAACAGAAATGCATCAAATTCAAGAAAAACAGGAGCCATCTGTATCAGAACACGGCCCCCAGCACTCCTTAACCTTTCTGGATTGGAAGAGCTTTAAAAACAGGACTTCCAGCCATTACCAAGTACTGCAATTTTTGCAGTGTTGCAGGATGAGTTAGTGCTATATGAATAAATGATAATTCCTCTCAAGCCAGCAAGAAAATAACCTTACAGACTGCACAAAACTACATCTAACATGCCATTTGCTTCTAGCTAATTAGGCTCCAAGGAATTGACTTCCCTTTCAAACTAATGTTAGGGGAAAGGAAAAGAAAAATCAAGATACACAACATAAAAACTGCATTCAAAAATTCACAATGCTCCAACATAAAAGAAGTAGTAATAGCTACACAACACTTGTATAACTAGTACGTAGCTGCTAAACATCGATGCATGAAGGAAGAGAAAAAAAAAAAAATTATATATATACTATTTAAAAAAGTGGGGGGAGGGGAGTGGGCCCAGAGCCAGATCTTTTTCATAAGCAAATACACAGCACAATTGTTTTATTCATAATCCCCAAGTTAAACAAGTCGCAAAATGTTGGCAGAAAAGAAAAATATTGCTCATCTGTGGAAAGGGCTAAAATAAATACGGAGAGAGGAGAAATAAATACAGATGTGCCGACCATAGTGTGCTTGGGGTGGTAGTGGGGAGGGGGGGGGGGGGGCGAAATAATTGGGGGTTAAAGCTTACCTTCTGTTAACCAGGCTTCCTGGAATTGGCTTAAATCCTGGAAGAGATCTGAAAGAAGAGAAGACCATGAATCTATAGCTCATTACTCAAAGACTACAGATTTATTTTATCAATATATCTTGTAGGTCGCATTTGTAGATTTGGAGCTACTACACAAAATGCAACCAGCTCACATTCTGTACAACTCTATTAGGCAGGAAAAATATCCCTAGGAACTACTACAGTACAGAGGTAGGCACCATCCTGCAAACAGCTCTGATCGTGTATAGTTGTATGGACAAACAAAATGTCTCAACTCCCTAGTCACTCTGTATCCCCTGAACAGTAATGAATAGAAGAATTGTCACTGTGCAGGTGGAGCTGTGAAATCCAATCAATCAATGTACCCCACTCTGGATCCTTTACCATGGGACCTAAAAATCCATGCACCCCATTCTGGATCCTTTACCATGGGAACTAAAAATCCATGCACCCCATTCTGGATCCTTTACCATGGGAACTAAAAATCCATGCACCCCCATTTTGGACCCTTTACCATGGGAACTAAAAATCAATGCACCCCATTACCATGGGAACTAAAAATCCATGCACCCCATTACCATGGGAACTAAAAATCCATGCACCCCATTACCATGGGAACTAAACATCCATGCACCCCATTATGGATCCTTTACCATGGGAACTAAAAATCCATGCACCCCATTATGGATCCTTTACCATGGGAACTAAAAATCCATTGCACCCCCATTCTGGACCCTTTACCATGGGAACTAAAATCCATGCACCCCATTCTGGATCCTTTACCAAGGGAACTAAAAATCAATGCACCCCATTCTGGACCCTTTACCAAGGGAACTAAAAATCCATGCACCCCATTCTGGATCCTTTACCATGGGAACTAAAAATCCATGCACCCCATTCTGGATCCTTTACCATGGGAACTAAAAATCCATGCACCCCACTCAGGATCCTTTACCAAGGGAACTAAAAATCAATGCACCCCATTCTGGATCCTTTACCATGGGAACTAAAAATCCATGCACCCCATTCTGGATCCTTTACCATGGGAACTAAAAATCCATGCACCCCATTCTGGATCCTTTACCATGGGAACTAAAAATCCATGCACCCCCATTCTGGATCCTTTACCATGGGAACTAAAAATCCATGCTACCCATCCTGGATCCTTCCCCGTGACCAAAAAGGTCCAGTTCACGGCATGTATTGCTACAAATTGACTCTACTATGTCCCTTTGTATGCTTGCTCTGATCAATTAAAGGAAATTTATATTTAAAAAGTACCATTTCCAATGCAAAGCGGCAGCCACTATACAAAACACACACATCACATGCAGCTAGAATTGTATTACATTTTAAGCTTAAATACATGTCTGATGCTTTGTGTACAAACAGGTTTACAGGTACATTCCTAGAGGTTGTTCAAATAATAGACTTCCAAAAAGCAAGGGAAAAAAAATAAAAAATAAAACCCCCTTTTGTGTTTATTTTAGAGTATGAATTAATACAACACCATAAAAAGAATTGTAGATATTTATCTCCCTCTCTATATACACACACAAAGTCTAGGAGGGTGGAGAGCACCACCAACCATGCGTGATCTAAAAACACCCAAAATACAAGATTATAGAAAACTAAAGCATATGCTCACTCTGCTGTAACAATATGTATATAAAAATTCTATATAATGATTTCTCGCTCTATACACACACATACAAAGTCTAGGAGGGTGGACAGCACCGCCAACCATGCGTGTTCTCAGACAAAATACATGATTATAGAAAAGTAAAGCATATGCTCACTGTGCTGTAACAATATGTATGCATGCATATAAATGCACGCACATACATATACACACACACCTAATAAAAAATAAAATAAAAATGTATGCACACACATTTTGTGATCCATACACACAGAACCCATCACGTTACCCTTGTAGAGGTAAGTGGGTTACGGTGTTACCTTCGGATTCTTGCGGCGGTAGATCTGCGTCCATGAATTTCCTCTTGCCTCCCATGTAGTATCGCTCTACGTCTCCATTCCTCTGAGGGTTCTAAGGAGAAATCAAAGTAGAAATGTGAGTATAAAGTGCAGATATGAGAGGGATGGAGATATGGGGGTGGGGGTGGGGGACTCACATTAGTCAGGGTGTAGGGCACTTGCTGGTCCAGGTAACCTCTCATCCTATGCTCCATTTGGTAAAGTGTGTGTTGTCATGGAGGACTGGTCTGTAAGGACAGGAAAGGGGGGGGAGATGAATGGAGAGCACAAACATGCATACATAATGAGGCCCATTGAGAAAAATGCAGAGGGGGGAGGGGGAGAGAAGGAGGAGGGGGGGGGTGTCCCAGGACTGGAAGGCTCCAGCACACTCCATGTCCCAGGTGAGGAGTTGCTGCAAGTTATGGAAAGTTAGTTGCATAGAATGCAGACTCTCCGGAGACATATGGTGTGGTGAATCCCCCTCCCCCCTCCCCCGGTACCGGAGCAGTGGAGTCCCCTCACCTCGGCGGCTATGAGCGCTGTGAGAGCGGAGCGATATTCCCGGGGAGGGGGTGGAGGGAGGAGGAGAAGGAGGGGGGAGCCCCCGGTTCGGACAGACTTGTTTTTCTCGCTGTGATTGGAGGCTTTCCTCTCTCATGCTCTCACATTTCCCCCTTCTCTCCCTTTTGTTTCATTGACTTTTTTTGTGAATGAAAGCCAGGCTGGGCCGTCCCGTCCAATAGGGGAGCTCGGGCCACGCCCCGCCAGCGGAAGGAGGAGGGGAGGGCACGGCGGCCAATCAGGGGCGGGGCTGGACAAGGTTTCATTGAGAAGTCTGGCACCCATTCATAAATCGGAGGAGAGAACAGAGCGGACTTCATTCATGGAGGAGGAGGGGAGGAGGGGAGGAGGGAAAGGGGGGAGGAGGATACAGACACGGCTCTCTCTCAGCACAAACTTCAGACATGGCCGGGAGTGTATGAGAGGAACAAAGTACACCACACTGGAGGGACGGGGTACTTACCTCTACAGGGTCACTACATCACACCCATCCCCCACCCACCCTTCTCCAAAAGGGACACTCAGCTGATTGCCTCTTCTATGGGGACAACACTCCCAGTCTGCCCTCTAAAGGCCCTTTCCTTCATTTTTATATGCACTTGGGTGTCTAACCCCCTCAATATCAGCTACTTTTACCCCCTTTCCTGCCCAGGCCCACTTTCAGCACGGTCACACTTTGAATGACAACTGGCCGTTCATGCAACACTACCAAAAAAAAAAAACGCTTAACCACTTAAGCCCCGGAAGATTTTACCCCCTTCCTGACCAGGGGGTATTTTGCGATTCGGCACTGCGTGACTTTAACGGACAATTGCGCGGTCGTGTGACGCTGTACCTAAACGAATTTGACGTCCTTTTTTTCCCACAAACAGAGCTTTCTCTTGGTGGTATTTGATCACCTGTGCGATTTTTTGATCACGCGCTATAAACAAAAAAAGAGCGTCAATTTTGCAAAAATAATATTTTTCACATTTTTTTTATATGAAATTCCCCCCCCCCAAAAAAAAGTAAAAATCAAAATTTTCGGCCTATTTGGTAAAAAAAAAAAAAAAAAAAAAAAAAAAAAAAAAAAAAAAAAAAAAAAAAAAAAAAAAAAAAAAATCGCAAAAAGCGTATTTTGATTGGTTTGCGCAAAAGTTATCGCGTTTACTAACAAAGGGAAAGATTTTTGTCACTTTTGTTGTTTTTTTTTTTTTTAACGCGTAATGGCGGCGATCTGCGATTTTTTTTGCGGTACTGCGACATTGCGGTGGACAGATTGGACCCTTGACTGACATTTTTGGGGTTACCAGTGACATTTCTACAGTAATCAATGCTATATTATATATATATATGCACTGTTACTGTAAAAATACACTGGCAGTGAAGGGGTTAACTTTGAGAGGGAGGGGCTGTGTGTGTCCCTAGGGGCGTGATTCTAACTGTGATTGGCTGTGGCTTGAGGTGTAGTTACACTGATCAATGGTTCTACATAGTAAAACCGTATGATAAGTGTTTCTACACAGGGAGAACTTTCTCCCTCTCCCCCGCCGATCGCCCGCCGAGTGACCAGCGGACATCGGGTCCGCCGTTCACACGCGCGGGGGGGGGGGGGGGGTCCGCGGCGGCGCTCGCTCCCCAGACCCTCCCAGGCTAGTGACGTACTGATACGTCACTCTGCCTGTGAGGGGCTGACCGCCGCAGTATATAGTCGTGCGGCGGTCGGCAAGTGGTTAAAAATACAATTTTCACTGAAAATTTTTTTTCTTCTTCAAATAAATAAAGCGATCTTTTGGTAGTATTTAAATCGCCACACACACACACACACACACAGAACAGTCCCCACTATCCCCGCCGACCCGCACCGTCCCCACTATCCCCGCACCGTCCCCCCCTATCCCCGCCGACCCTTAAGAGCCCATTCACACATGCAGTGCCCTCTGAGTGGGGAGGAGGCGTTACATCAGCTCCCTACCACCCGATTTAACCCTGTATATGCTGCACTACCACAGTCACATGCATTGCACACAGTACACCTGCCAAATGCGACATGCTGTTTAACCCTTTCACTGCCAGGTCCGTACCCCATACGGAAAGGGGTTACACAATCCTGGTATGAAAGTCTGACAAGCCGGTTTAGAACTGCCCAAGGAAAGCAGTCCAGTGACGGACTGCTTTCATACTTCCTCCGACCAGTAATTGGCAACCGCCCCACACCTACAGCCCTGGGCTCCACTTGCAGGCCCCGTACTAGCACAGCGGGTGCTGCCGGGTAGAGGGGAGGGAGCAGAGCTGACACACGTCCACTCTGCTCCCCTTTTTGTTGCCAACGTGAACTCTTTACTTCCGGGTTCCTCTGTCAGTTTACCTCCAGCCAGTATGGACGAGAAGAATGCAGTGAAATTTGCATTGCATTACTTTCAGTGGAGCACAGAGGAGACATCCGGGGATCTTTCAGACCCTAGGGGTCTCATTAAAGAGAACCTGTCAAAAATAACTAACTAACTAAATAAATAAATAAAAAAAAAACATTTAAAAAAAAAAAAAAAAAAAAAAAAAAAATAATTATAAAAAAAATTGAAGTTATACCCAAATATATAAAAAAAAAAATTTTTTTGGGAGGAAAATTGAGCTCCCACACACACACACACACACACACACACACACACACACACACACACACACACACACACTCTCTCATTGTGGGTGGCTACACATAAAAATGGATTTTTGTAAAATCTTACCGTAAAATCCTTTTCTCTTAAGCTCATTGACAGACGCAGTCCTCTTGATTAATATCAAATCGGGTTATACTGCCCTTTACAGGAGTAGGACACTAGGCAGAAGGAAAATGTTCTGGCCACACCTTAGGGGCAGTCCCAGAGGGTATATCCTCTCACTTCCTGCTACAGGATGTCAGTTATGTCACAAAGCAGTGTCAGAGAGGGGCGGGTACTGCGTCTGTCAATGAGCTTAAGAGAAAAGGATTTTACGGTAAGATTTTACAAAAATCCATTTTTCTCTGTCGCTCATTGACAGACGCAGTCCTCTTGATTAATATCAAATCGGGACGTCCCAAAGCAGTGCCACAAATGAGGGGTGGGATAACAGAAATCAAAAACCAATCAAGAAGGCCCAACTGGTGCCGACTAGAAGTCTTAAAGGCTCATCAGTCAAACAGATGAGACTCCCAACAGGAAAAACCCTCGAGGTAGACCAACGGTCTCCTCAAATTGCGGCCTGCAGAACCTTGCGGCCAAAAGAGGCATCCACCGATGCCATCACATCAACCTTATAAAATTTTGTAAAGGTTTGAACCAACGACCAGGTAGCCGCCTTGCAAACCTGGACCACTGACGCCTGATGGCGGAAGGCCCAGGAAGCACTAAGCGCCCGAGTGGAGTGCGCCTTAACAGGGAACGGAGGATTCCGACCCTTAATAGAATAAGCCTGTACCACCGTCTGTCTGATCCATTTGGAGATAGTCGCGGCAGATGCAGGCAACCTTATCCCTATGAACCACCAGATATGGGGAACGACAAGATAATGCGGCCAGTTCTGACACCCTGCGTGCAGAAGTAATGGCCACCAAGAAGGCCACCTTCTGGGATAAAGTAAGCAAGGGAATCTCGCTGATATTTTCAAAGGGAGGTTTCTGAAGAACCGGCAACACCAAATTAAGATCCCAGGGCGGTAAGGGCGCGCGCACTGGATGAAGTTCCGCACCAAGGAATGGGTAGCCAAAGGTTTCTGAAAGAAAATTGCTAATGCTGAAACCTGACCCTTGATAGTACTCAAGGCCAGCTTCTGCTCAACTCCTTGTTGCAGAAAAGCAAAGATACGGGTCACCGAATAGGCCCGTGGAGGAAATCCAAAGGATTCACACCACGCAATATAAGACCTCCATGTGTGATGATAGACTTTTCTAGAAGTCGCTTTCCTTGCTTTAATTAAAGTAGGAATAACTGAAGTTGACAATCCCTTGTCCTTCAGCACCTGAGTCTCAATAGCCAGGCCGTTAAAGCCAGTGATTGTAAAGCAAGATGGAAGACCTTCCTGAGCTGAAGTCTCCAAGGAGCGTCCGCGACCAGCCTGACCAAGTCGGCGGACCAGGCTCGACGAGGTCAGTCCGGAGTTACCAGGATAACTGGAATTCCCTCCATCTCTATCCTGCGAAGAAGTTTCGGCAGTAATTTGAGAGGATGGAAGGCATACCGTAGCTGATACTGCCCCCACGGGGCGATCAGCGCGTCTGCTGCGTCCGCTAGAGGATCGCGGGCGCAAGCTACAAACCTCCGCACCTTCCTGTTGAGCCAAGATGCCAACAGATCCACATCTGGGGTGCCCCAATGGAGGCACAGCTGGTGAAATACCTCTGGATGAAGAGACTATTCCTCTTGATCCAGAATCTGACGGATGAGATAATCTGCCTGCCAATTTTCCACCCCCAGAATGAATACCGCGGAGAGAGCTGGAACAACTGTTCCGCCCAATGAAGAATGCTGGCCACTTCTATGGCCACCAGGGCACTCTTGGTGCCCCTTGGTGATTGACATAAGCCACGACCGTGTCATTGTCCGATTGGATCCGAACCGGGCTGCCCTGGAGCTGCTCGGTCCAGTAATTCAGACAAAGTCTGATCGCTCTCAATTCCCACACATTTATCGGTAACCTGGAGTTTATCAGAAGAAATTACTTCCTCTGGCTGAGCATCGGAGACCGAAGCCACCAGACCAGAGACTCCCTGGTCCGCTCGCTTAACCGGATCCGATTATCCAGGGAATCGGAATTCCGATTCCATTTGAGAAGAATCTCCTCTTGGAGAATTTGGGTATGAGACTGGGCGAACGGTACTGCCTCTGAGGAGGCCACCATCAGTCCCAGCCAGTTGACGGACAGCAACATCCGAATCGTTGACTGAATCTTCTGGAGTTTCTCCGCAGGGAGAAACACTCTTGCCAAGGATGTATCCAACTTTAGGCCCAGATAGTTCAGTCTCCTGGTGGGAACCAGGGATGATCTTTGGGAAAAGCGAAGAAAACGCTGATGTCCTGCGAAGATGGGGATCTGAAGATAGGCATCCTAGATGTCTATGGACGCCAGGAAATCCCCCTAATGCAGGGAGGCCACTACTGTTCGGATGGACTCCATCTCTCCCAAGACCAGAATTGGACGCACCTTGCCCTCTTTCCTGGGCATTGTGAACAGGTTCGAATAGAACCCCTGAAACTGTCCAAGGAACGGGAACTACCACTCCTTGTTGCATCAAGTCCATTACTGCCCCCCCGCAAAGCTTTTTAAGCGATCCGGGGATAGTCGAATATTGGAAGGGAAGAATCGCACCGGTGGAAGTGATCGAAACTCGATCTTGTATCCCGACCGTATGACCTCGCGAACCCCTTTGTCCGGGATTCTGGAAAGCCATGGATCCGGAAACCGGTGAAGACGTCCCCCCACCCCAGAGATGGGTGGGGGCGCACCTCCAGGCTGTATTGGACTTCTCTTCAGGCTTGGCTGAGCCGGACTTTTGTTTACCCGCCCAGCGTCTTTTGAGACCCCCTGAAGGGGCTTTGGAGGGCTTCGCCTAATCACCCGCCCCAGCGGAACGAAAAAAAAAACTTCTTATGAGGAGAAAAGGAAGGTCCTCGTCTGTTATGAGGTCCTTTACCCTTAGCAGTCTGTGGCAAGAAAGTGCTCTTGCCCCCAGTGAGATCCTTATAATCTCACCCAAACCGGCGATCCCCTTGAAAAGGGAGATTAGCCAACCCATCCTGTCAATGTTTGTGAAACTAAACCAATGGCAACCACTGGCCTAAGGGTTGACCCTATCAGGGAAAAAATGGAGCGGAATTCCGCTTCCACTTTTTGATCCACCGGATCCCTAAAAGACGGAGCGTCCTCCAACGGGATAACAGTGGCTTTATTTAGTCTGGAAATCGGTGAGTCCACCACTGGTGGTACCGTCCATCTTTTTAATGAGGGATTCCTCAAACGGATAGCTTCTTGTGCTATGGCGGAGGCAGAAGCGTCCTCCTCACTGTCTGAGGAGACCGTACCTGAGACAACAGCCCCAGAAAAGGGACCTGCGGCTGCAGTGACCAGCTCAGAATCCGTATCGGAAGTATCAGATGAAATAGGGGTAGGCGGGGGTCGCTTTCGTGACCCCCGTCCCTGACAGGCTACCTCCACCCAGGATACCAAAGACTCCAAAACTGCTGATAATGCATCAATCACAAGTGGGGTACTAGAGGGTCCTGCGGCCACCTCGAGGGGATCAGGTGGGGATACATGTGTGGCAGGGTCCATGATTATACAAGACACTTGCCAGCAAACAAAAAAATAATTGCAAAGAAAAAAACATTTTTTTTTTCCTAGTCCCCCAGCGCAATAGCGCCCCTCAGTGTTACCTGCTTGGACCCCAGAGAGAGAGAGAGAGAGAGACCCCAAGGGTCACCACCTGATGCACAGAAGTTTCTACCAACCTGCTCCCAGCACTGTCTGTTACAGACAGGAAGTCTTTGGCTTGCTTTCTTGGGTAAAGGAGGCGGCTCCGCCTCTTCACACGCCTTCCAATTACTCCTCGAGGTGTTTGGTCATCTCAAACATGGCCGCCCCCATGCTGGAGACACGAGGCTACGCCAAGATGGCGGCCCCGCGCGACCTGCGGGAAAATGGCGGCGGCCTGTGGAGGATGGCAGCGGCCTGCGGGAGGTAGTTATCGGCCTGTGCGGCCTGCGGGAGGTGTACGGCCTGTGGGAGGATGGCGGCCTGCAGATGGCGGTAGTCCAGGCACAGGCATTGGCCTGTATTGCACCTTATGTATCAGGTAAGATGCTATCACCCTCTTACATGGTCATCCTAATAGTAATGCCAGCCACTGACTTCAGTCATGGTCCCTTACAGTGCCCCTCATACAGGGACTTCCGATAGTCAGCTCCCAAACCAAGCCTTCTGGTTCCTATTCACTAAATCACCCTCAAGAGGGGGATCTGCGACACCTGTTATAGGATAGAGGGGGGATCCAGGATTATAAAGGTCCGGTCATCCCAGGGAGGGGCCCGCGTCCACCCACAAACCCGACAGGGGGAACATTTTACTCACCATACCGGAACAGGCGGGCGCCAACTCCTGACAGAACCCCTCTCCACCGAGGTGGGGGGGCTGTGGACCAATACGGATGCCGTGACTCAGTTTCCAACTGGTCGTCGGCGTCCAGGCGAGACGTTTAACTCGCAGGGTCAGTCCCCATCCAGTGGGACTATGTCGCGGCCGACCCAGCGCAGAGCTAGGGCCTGCACGCGCTCGTAGGCTGACTGGGGTGACCACTGGATCCTAACATCCAGCCCGTCGCCCAGTTTCAGCATACTTGCTTGAAGATCTCACAGGAACAACTGGAGAAAAAAGCTGCCTTAAAAAATATATTTCTAAAAAAATCTTGCCAGGACCAAAGATCCCAGCAAGAAACTTAGGTCCTTACTCCTAACTAGACAGAAAAAAACTGACATCCTGTAGCAGGAAGTGAGAGGATATACCCTCTGGGACTGCCCCTAAGGTGTGGCCAGAACGTTTTCCTTCTGCCTAGTGTCCTACTCCTGTAGAGGGCAGTATAACCCGATTTGATATTAATCAAGAGGACTGCGTCTGTCAATGAGCGACAGAGAAAACATTATTTGCATTACACATCGCCACGTGCACTGGAGGGAGAGCAATATTTCTAGCACCAGACCTCCTCTAACAATAAACGGATGACCTACAGGGGTATTTTTTTGCCGCCGCCTATAGTAAATTTGGGTACTGAGGTTTGTTGCCATTTCACAGGTGCATGCAAACTTAAGCCTTAACATAACTATGTATTATTATTATTTACTTGGTGCATCCTCATCTTTTAAATTTTACCCCGAAAAAAAAACCTTTGCGGTAATATCGTGTGACACAAAAAAGTGTAACTACCACTATTTTGTTCTCTAGGGTGTCTGCTTTCAGAAAATATACACTCACCGGCTGCTTTATTAGGTACATCTTCCTAGTACAGGGTTGGATTCCTTTTGCCTTCAGAACTGCCTTAAAGTAGAACTATAGGCAAAACTTGTTTTTCAATTTGGATAGAACAAGGGTTACAACCCCTGTCAGATTTTCTTTTTTTGCCTAGGCTACCATTGGAAGATTTCCTCTCTATTACATTTCTGGGGACAACCCAAAATGTGGGTTTTTCATTTTACGTTCAATGATAACAGTAAACAGGACAAAAAGAGGGTGAATCTCCTTAACAAGTGAACAGACAGCAAATAAAAATTGACAGCCATTCTTATCCCCCCTCTACTTTATCCAAAAAAATAAAATTTGCCTTTAATTATATATTAATTCGTCATGGTATAGATTCAACAAAGTGTTGGAAAGATTCCTCAGAGATTTGGTCCATATTAACATGATAGCATCATTCAGTTGCTGAAGATTTGTCAGCTGCACATCCGTGATGTGAATCACCCATTTCACCACATCCCAAAGGTGCTCTATTGGATGAGATCTGGTGACTGTGGAGGCCATTGGAGTACAGTGACCTCATTGTCATTTTCAAGAAACCAGTGGTGAGATGACCTGAGCTTTGTGAGATAGTGAATTATTCTGCTGGAAGGAGCCATCAGAAGATGGGGACACTGTAGTCATAAAGGGATGGACATGGTCAGCAACCATACTCAGGTAGGCCGTGGCATTTAAACGATGCTCAATTGGTACTAAGGGGCCCAAAGTGTACCAAGAAAATATCCCCCACACCATTACACTACCACCACCAGCCTGAACCGTTAATACAAGGCAGGATGGATCCATGGATTTTATGTTAAACCAAAATCTGACCCTACCATCTGAATATCGCTGCTGAAATCGAAACTCACCAGACTAAGCAACGTTTTTTCCAATCATCCATTGTCCAATTTTGGTGAGCTTGTGCGAATTGTAGCATTTCCGGTTGGATATGTCGCAAGGCTTGATTCAACATAGCATTTAGTGAGTGCATCTGTATAGTGAAGGGAGAGCACACTGCAGGAATTGTTTACAACACACGAGGTGTTCCATTGTTTGTACATTCACGGCTAATTCTTCTTATAAACGTTTGGTGAGTGTTCTGTCACTCTATATACATCACAAATGGATTAAGCATCTACCTATTGGACTGTGGATATACACTAACTTATTTAATTTTTGTTTTGTTTTATAATACCATTAGCGCTGCACCTATATTTGTTTTATAGTGTCACTTGGAGGTTGTATAGTCACCTTTATAGGTGAATAGTTTCATGGGGCTGCAGGGGCACTGATGCATGCTCTCCTAGTCCACTGGCTTTAAAGAGAAAGCCCATACATACTGTAGGTATGGGCTAAAGTCCAGGGGACATGTCAGCTGGAATCAATATTGCAGCCATCAACTACTGATTGTAGAGGCTCCTGCATGAAAACCAGAGAAACTTACCAGTAACTCAGTTTCAAGGAGTCATCCTGGACAGCACAGAAGAGACAGGCTCCACCTCTGGAGGCAGAAAACACAAAGAATTAAATAGGAAGTAAACTTCCAACATTACATTTTACCCATAGACAAGCTTATAATAAGGCTTTCCTATAGGTAAATATCTCCTAAACATGCACCGTTTAGGAGATATTTACTGTACATGCAGCCAGTGACATCACTGGCGCATGCGTTCTGAAGGAACGGCACAGGTGGCCATTCCATTCAGAGCCCTGTGCCGTAAACAGCGGCTCCTGTGCACATGTGCGGGAGTCCACAAACCCGGAAGCAAGACGGGTGAAGATGGAAGCGGCCCCCAGCGATGACATCGCATCGCTGGAATGCTTCATTTGCAGGCAAGTTTCACATAACATGCCATACATAATGGCACATTATGGCTTTACCTTGCAAAAAAAAAAAAAAATTAGCGGTTTACAACCCCTTTGTGTCTTTAACCACTCGCCGACCAGTCACGTTGACTGTACTGCGGCAAAGTGGTTAGTCATCTTCCAGCGAAGTAGACCTACGTCGCTGGACTCTTCCCATTGTGGGCGGCGTGCGCGTGCCGCCGGAGACTCGCTCCCGCTGTATTCAGTCACAGCGGGAGTCGGGCCAGGGGAGGAGCGGCGGTGATCAATAAAAATTAACCCCTTCCCTGCCAGTGTAATTTTTACAGTAACAGTGCATATGTATAACACTGATTACTGTAGTAATGTCACTGGTTCCCCCCCAAAAGTATCAAAAATGTCAGTCAAGGGTCCGATCTGTCCGCCGCAATGTCGCAGTCCCGCAAAAGAAAAAAAAAAAAAAAAAACACCACACCAAAAATGACAGAAATCTTTCCCTTAGTTAGTAAACGCAATAACTTTTGCGCAAACCAATCAAAATAAGCTTATTGTGATTTTTTTTTTTTTTACCAAAACATAGGTAGCAGAAAACAAATTGGCCAAAAAAAATTTTTGATTTTTACATTTTTTGGGGGGAATTTCATAAAAAAAAAAAAAAAAAAAAAAAAAAAAAAAAAAAGTGAAAAATATTGTTATTTTTTCAAAATTTACGCTCTTTGTTTATAGCACAAAAAAAAAAAAAAAAAAAAAACCACACAGGTGATCAAATACCACCAAAAGAAAGCTCTGTTTGTGGGAAAAAAAAAAAGAAAAAGGACGTAAATTTCGTTTGGGTACGGCGGCGCACGACCGCGCAATTGTCAGTTTAAGTCGCACAGTGCCGAATCGCAAAAAGTGGCCTGGACGTAAGACAGCAAAATCCTCCGGTGGTAAAGTGGTTAAAGGGCAGCTGCCAATCCCCCTTCCTCAGCCTTCCACCCGAGTACCTCTCCAGAACGGTCTCTGAAACTAAAACCTTGGACGAGTGTGTGTTTAACAGCATATAGGGAGGGAATCCCTGCCGTCCTGGACGACTCCTGGAAACCGAGGTACTACCACCTGAAGGAAACTCTCCCAAAAGCCTGATCCTGCACTGAGAGAAGGTCCAACCTGTAATGCTTAATCAAAGTAGCTTGACCACGTTGCTGCTTGAAAAATTTGTTCTGGTGTTGCTTGAGCTTGCTCCGCCCAGGAAGCTGAAAGCGCCCACGTAGAATGAGCCATTGGGGAAAAAAGGACACTCCTTCAATCTTTTGTAAGCTTCCATAATTGCCTGTTTAAACCAACGGGCGATCGTGTTTTTCAGAGCTTATTACCAGAATGTAAAATAGGGCATTATATTTTCTAATGTCTTCTGACAACTCCAAATAAGGTAAACACAAGTGCTTACCTCTATTTGTTGAATTCTGCTTTTTTAGGATTTTTGGGAGATGCATGAAGGCAAGACAATCTTGTGTGCCCTGTGGAATCGCAAGGACACCTTTGCCAAGAACCCTGAAACAGTGCGCATTACCAGCCTGTCCTCAACATTTTTTAGGTTAAGCCTCATACACACGCAACGATTGTTGGCCGACCGATCGGCCGTCTTTTGTCCAGTGTTGTCGTGTTGGTTGTTGTTGGCCGAGAAAATTTGTGTGCTGTCTGGAGCACATTTCATCCAACTTCAGAAGTGATGTCATGTGCTGGTTAACTTTCCGTGTGTTTTTTCTTCTCCGAGCATGCCCAGTCTTGCTCATCTGATTTTTGTCTGTCGAAATCTGTACTTACTGATGGAAAAAAAAAACGGCGGATTGCGGTGAGGCTGCCCACGCCATTTGCAGCATCACCCGGTATTGCCGGTATCCAGGACTGCCTTCACCCTTATACAGGACCCAGATGCGATTATCCTTCATCTTGCATCTTCCATCGGATCCACTGTGGGGACTGTCCTTTTGCACCATGCATGCTGTCTTATTGGAATACATGTTTTTAACATGCAAGTTACTACATTAAATTATACAGCTGTTCATCTACCTTTATGACTTGGCGCCCTTGTTCTTTTTCTTTGTTACACATTTGGAGGATATCCCTACCTCTTGAGGAGCTGCCTGTCTAATCGTCACCCCAGTACTCTGATTTGGACTTTTTGTACTCTTTCATCAGCAAGGATCCATCCACTCGGGATCATTGCATGATTGAATAGGACTTCTATACATTTGAGGTTCTTGTATCTTGTTTGCCCTGTAATATTTCCATTGTCACTCAATTCATTCTTTTTTTTTTTTTTTATTTAATTTATTAATTTATCCATTTAATGTTATTTACATTTAATTTGAAATTTCATCTGTGGCACCACTGGTCATGTGGTCCCCTCCAGAGTGGTCCAGTGAGCGCTGATTCACTGACTTGGGTCAGTGTGTGTCTTTTTAACAGACAAGATCGATGCCTTTGCTCCTCTTGCCAGAGAATCCTGGAGTGTGTCGTTCTGTTCTCATAAGGGTATGGAGCCGTTTTTGGTGAAGACTACATGCCCCAAATGCTTTGCAGATTGTGAAAAGAAATTGGGTGCGCTAACCATACAATTGTGCAGCAGCACTGAAAATGGGGAAAATAATTGTGATAAAAGATATAGTGCGCTCAACACAATCATAAATTGTAAACATGTAGCATCTGGGTTGTGCCAAATACTATAGTGATCATCATACAGTGTTTAAAACCATATGTGAATGTTCTTTATGAAAAAAAAAAAAAATCTTTAACAGTTGTGAGAAAATATAAAGTCCTCCAATTGATCCAGATAATCTCAAATAGCCAAAGATCAAGCTTCCATCAATAGTGGATCTTCAATCCTGCTAATCTTCGACCGATATGCGAGGGTGAAATAGTAGAAATAGCCTCTTACCAGATTAGAAATAGCCTCTTACCAGATAAGACACTAAACAGTGAGCCTTATTGGTGAATAGGCACTTTCCACAGGTGAACAAATAAAATCCACCTCGGTGGTAGTGCAAACTTCTTACCAGAAGTATGTAGAGGGTAGGCATGAACCACGTTGTTTATACGGATGCACCAGGTATAGGGATCCAATGGCGGCTTCAATGTGTGGGCTGAATGTTTTTCCACTCCACCATATCCAACTCACCGATGTGGTTGGCGATACTGTACTATTGCAAGTGGAAGGAACGGAGCATAAACAATGGTTCCAAGTGTACCAAACATGACGGCCTGCAGTGCTCCAGTCCCAGCTGAAGCCAGATAAGGAGAAACGCGTCGGGGAGCAGCCATGCCGTCACGCCACGTGTTCCGCACTGAAGGCAGTCACGTTCAGTACACTTGGAACCATTGTTTATGCTCAGTTCCTTCCACTTGCCATAGTACAGTATCGCCAACCACATCGGTGAGTTGGCTATGGTGGAGAAACATTCAGCCCACACATTGAAGCCGCCATTGGATCCCTATACCTGGTGCATCCATATAAACAGTGGTTCATGCCTACCCTCTACATACTTCTGGTAAGAAGTTTGCACTACCACCGAGGTGTCACCTCACTTGCTTGATTTTATTTGTTCACGTGTGGAAAGTGCCTATTCACCAATAAGGCTCACTTTTTAGTGTTATCTGGTAAGAGGCTATTTCTTCTATTTCACCGTCACATATTGGTCTAAGATTAGCAAGATTGAAGATCCAATATTGATGGAAGCTTGGTCTTTGGCCATTTGAGATTATCTGAATAAATTGGAGGTCTCTATATGCTTTCACAACCGTTAAAGATTATATGTCCTTTTCTCTATAGGACTCGGCACTATACATCTTCTTTCTTTTGGTGCTCTTATTCACTTATTAACTTATTCCCTCAATTGGTGCATTCTGACCCCTTTCTTTCTGAGCTTTAATTCACGTCACCCCATTTTTTCTTTTTTTCTTTTCTTTTTATTGGGCACAGGTTATATATTATGGCCAAACGGTCTCCCCTGGTTAAACACCCACCCATTTTTCTTGGGTTTCACATGGCTTTTTCACTCCCTCACCTCTTCCAATTATTGTTTATATTACCCAGATTTAGCAGCATTCCTCCATGTTCTCTTTTTAGAGGCTGGGACGTTTTCTTTGTCAAATACCTGGATCAGTTATATCTGCTTAATTACTTTCGGTCTTGGTCCGGTCCAGTATTGGCTTGGCTTCCCATGACATTTTGTGCTCAGTGTCCCCCGGAGACCCCAAGGATGGCTTAGCACCTCCTGGGTATACATGACCTATGGTGCAACACAGTTGAATGTTTACTCCCAACTTCTGTATGTTGGTAAGTGTTAAGCACTTTAATACGTACATACGTTGAACTCAAACTGAAATTAATCTGTTTATATGTATGTTATGGTCGCAAACTAATATCTCCCCTTTTTTTCTGTTAATGCATAGAATTGTGTTAAGAGGTGAAACATCATGTGGTCCCTGAAGAAGCTAGTTATCTGGCGAAACATGTAGGACCCCACTGTTTACACATTCCTCTTCTGTTCACGAGATATTATCTCCTCAATGTACTATGTATGCATTCAACTTTACAATGTACATGTTTGCACCTATTTTATTCCTAATTCAATAAATATGTTTTTATACAAATGAGTCTTATCTGTCTGCGCCAACCCCATTCACCTTAAAAGTCCCAAATTGGGTGTTTCACGAACTGCCAGTCAGTTCAGTGAACAAGCCCCTTTTTCTTTTTCGTTAAAGATTATATGTTTTTTTTCCATAAAGAACTTTCACATATGGTTTTAAACACTGTGTGATGATCCCTATAGTATTTGGGACAACCCAGATGCTACCTGCTGATTGGCTCTCTTATCCCTGCCAACGAGGATGCAGGGGAGGAAGCAGAACAAACAGAGCCAGTGTCAATGAGAAGGAGGGGTGGGGAGAAATCCCACCGCATGGGCTGACAAGCATTCTCCCCCTCAGTGAGAGCCTCGGTCAGTTTGGCATGGTGCGGGAGATGGGAGGCACCTGCTACATGGGCATTTTTGATTTTTGTGCAAATGCTGATACATTCACAAAGGAAATTTTTTTATACATAGACCCTAAAGTTAGCCCACTGGTGTAGATTTACTAAAACTGAGTGCAAAATCTGGTACAGCTGTGCATGGCAGCCAATCAGCTTCTAACTTCAGCTTGTTCAAATAACCTGACAAAAAAAATTGGACGCAGATTGGTTTCTATGCAGAGCTGCACCAGATTTTCCAATTTTAGTAAAAACATTTAACCATTTTAAGCCACACCCAAAATCCAGTGCAATTTAGCCTGCTCATTGTCTGCATGCTGCGGGGAGCAAGCCACGTCCTCGGTCCCAAGGTGTCCCTTTTTATGACATTCCAAAGTCGGGAGGTACGAGTGTGGTTTTATGTATTTAAAAATAAATATATCCCTCCCAACTTCCAAAAGCTGCCATAGAAGTAAAGAGTTGACGTCTGCATCTGCGGTCTCTAGTTCTCCTGTACTATATATTCACACAGAACACACACACCTATATATTCTCATACAAACAGTACAGCACCACATAACTACATGCTAACAGCCAGGTACACATACAATCCAGCACAAAATATTGCATACATAATCCTGCATATTCATGCACACACACACACACTTACAGCACCTAGCCATTCATACACACATACAAATAAAATTCAACACTACATGTCCATGATTAAACATGCACAATCCAGCACAACATATCCATGCACATGCATGATCCAGCACTACATATCTAAAAATACAACAAACAAACATTTATTACACATCTAAAGACGCACACACAGTGTCCAGCACTACACATCCACTCTATAATCATGTATTCACACACATACCCAAAACCCACACACAGAATCCAGCACTATATATCCATTATGCAAAATAAAACATTGGCATTACAAAAGGGGTTGTAAACCCTCTTTGTAAAAAAAATAAAATAAAAACAAATGTGCGTATACTTGCCTGCTCTGTGCAATTGTTTTGCACAGAGCAGCCCTGATCCTCTTCTGCTGTCCCCCACTGGCACTCTAGGCCCTTCCTCTTCATCGTGTGCCACCGCGGAAAGTAAATTTCCTTGGGAGCACCTGTGCGGGCTCCATTGATAGACAGGACTTGGCCCCACCCCCCACGTCACTGAATTTGATTTACATTGGCTCCCGCTGCTATCAATCTTTCCAATGAGGAGACAGCAGCTGGAGCCGCTGCGCTCGTGCACATCGCTGAATCGAATGGAGGTCAGGTAAGAAAGAGGGGGGTCTGGGGGGGGGGGGGGGAGGCTGCAGCGCAGAAGGTTTTTCACTCTAATGCATTAAGGTGAAAAACTTTGAGGCTTAACAGCTACTTTGATGGATTTTAAAACCCTAACCACAAATTGCCTATAGTAGACCAAAGTCAGTAAGTGATTTTTTGGTACATATCCACTTCCAAAAACAAAAGCAAAAAGGAAGATTATGGTGTTAAGAAACTTGCATCTATTCCGTATATAGGTGCCAATTGCCTCGGATTTCCTGCAACTTGGACCTTAGTCCAAATAAAGTCTGGCTAATGAGCAAGATGTGAACCTAGGAATAGAAGCTTTATTTCACCTAAAACTTTAAAAAGCTTTTGGACTCCAGGATCCAAATAGAACTTTTGGGAATTCTGAGAAAAAAAAAAAAAAAAGTGTTTTCTATCAACTGCAACCCTGGAACTCCTGACCATGTGTATGAGAAACCTGGGTGTCATATCTATTGTCCACAACCCTACCAGCCAGTGCCTCACAATGTATAAATTAGGTTTCAACCACAAGCAATTTTCTGATTTATAACTGCTCAGTGATACAATTTCTAATGAGCCAAGAAAAGTGAAAACATCATTCACATTGATATCAGTAGGCCGTTCACTGCAATATATATATATATATATATATACACATACATATTTTATATATAGTAGCCCTGCTCCCTTGAGGGTGTCTGGATTTCGGGGCCCCTGGATTACCGATAGGAACTGCATGCAGAATCCTAACACTTTACTTTCTGGCTCAGTCAATAAACAGTCTAGGGGTTGTTGTTTTTGTTATTTCATTTTAGATAGGGATGGGAGAGGGGATGAGTGGGATACTCCAACACTTGAACTATTCACAATGCTGAGCACTTCTATCTGAGAATGCAGCAAGGCCGCAGCTTCATCCTGGCACTAGATGAATTTGAAGTAATGTTCTTTAGCACTTATCTTCAGGACACTCACTTAGTACCCCCTTTCTATCCACCAGCTGACACCCGTCCTCTGATTACTCTACTCCGGAGTGGCCCCTTCCTGGTCAGGCCCTTAGGCACGATCCCCCTGTACTCACGATACTGCTTTTCAGGTTCTCCAGTGTCTCAACTCTTCCTAGTCAGCTCTCCTGGACCTCTGAGTTTAGCTCGTCACTTCTGGCTAACCAGGCCAACTGCCTGTGACCATGCACCACCCACTGCAGAAGAGGAGGCAGCCGCCACCCTCCTTCTGGGACTCTGCTCACCAGCCAAAGACCTTGAGCACATGTGCTCCTGGCTTTTAATACTACACCCCACAATGCACTGAGACAGCAGTCTGTGCCAATCCCTGGGGCTATATTAAAGCCTATGTACCCATTGGCCATCCAATGTGCCTCCCCATTGGATCAGTGGGGACACTCCCTAAGACCACATGAATCACACACTGAGCACATTGAGCAGACCCAACTCACAGATCCTGCTCCCTGTTAAGCAGAGATAATATAGAATTTACCTGCTGCTCTTCTGATATGCAGACTGAGCCAAAAACTTTACTCACTCTCTAGCATCTACCTAGGAGTGTGCTACAATATGAAGGTACAAAATGGAGTCTACATGAAAAAGAGGTAGCTTTATAGAGAACTGTCCAGATACGAGTACCAACAAAACTAGGAGACGGGGGGGAGGGCTCAGAAATAGAATCAGTCAGGAGGGAGCAGAGGACTGAAGGCAGTTGTAGGGTCAATAGCGACAGTAGGTCAACAACATCAATTGGCGGGTCTGTGCGGGAGAACAGCAGACCAAACAGAAATAAACAAAACCGCCAATCACGTTTAACTTCCGTAAAACTAAGAGGGGTATATGCTAATGCCAGGAGCCTAGCTAATAAGATGGATGAGTTGGACATGTTAGTACATGAGGAGGACATAGACCTTGTGGGAATAACGGAGACTTGGTTCGACCCCTCACATGACTGGCTGGCCAATATCCAAGGGTATTCGGTGTACCGGAAGGACAGGGTTGGTAAAAGAGGGGGAGGGGTATGTCTCTATGTCAAGAACAATATAAAGGTGCTAGAAAGGAGTGACATTACGGATGGGATGAGCATGGATTTAGAATCTGTGTGGGTTGAACTCGATAGGGAAGAAGATAAGGGAAAAGTAGTTGTGGGGGTTTGCTATAGGCCACCTAACCAAGGGGAGGAGGTAGAGCTGGAATTTTTAGCACTAATAGGTAAAGCGGCAAAACTAGGATCAGTCATCATATTGGGGGACTTCAATTATCCCGACATTGACTGGGAAGAGGGGACTGCACACTCGCATAAGGCCCGGCTATTCACGGAAACCTTACAGGATAACTACATGTCGCAGTTGGTGGATTCCCCTACTAGAGAGAATGCTATCCTGGATCTATTGATCACTAATGACCCAGACAATCTCGGAGGTAGGAGTCCAGGACAACCTGGGCTCTAGCGATCACAGGATGATCACATTTAGTATAAATAACAATATAAAAAGGCAAGTGGGGAACATAAGAACCCTAAACTTCAGAAGGGCAGACTTTCCAAAATTGTACTCATTGATGGAAAGGGTAAACTGGGACCAAACCCTGGGATCACTGACCACAGAGGAAAAATGGGAATGCTTTAGAACAATATTAAGCAAAGGCATCTTGCAGTGCATTCCTATGGGGAATAAATTTAGAAGAGACAAAGCCAAACCTGGCTGGCTAAACCGTAGCGTTAAAAAACTTATTAGGGGAAAAAAATTGGCCTTCAAGAAATATAAATCAGAGGGCACCGTATCGGCCTTCCAGCAATACAAGGAGGAAAATAAGAAGTGTAAACACGAAATCAAGATGGCTAAAATCAACTTTGAGAGACAAATAGCGGAGGATAGTAAAAAAAACCCAAAGAAATTCTTTAAATATATCAACAGCAAAAAAACTAGGGCAGAGCATATTGCACACATAATTAGCGATGATGGGAGGATGGTTACAGAGGACACTGAAAAAGCAACCGTGCTGAATTCTTTTTTCTCGTCAGTCTTTACGCAGGAAAAGGAAGGGTACACTGACCATGACTGTATGGTTAGTAGTAATACACAGGACTTGCCACTATGGCTAACAGAGGGGGAAATCAGGGAAAGACTGGACAAACTTAACAAAAACAAATCACCAGGCCCGGATGGCGTACATCCGAGAGTGCTCAAGGAACTCAGTATGGTTATATCTAGACCACTGTTCCTGATCTTTGCTGACAGTATTAGGACAGGAGATGTACCAGGGGATTGGAGGAAGGCTAACGTGATTCCGATATTCAAAAAGGGCCAGAGACATATCCCGGGAAATTATAGGCCTGTCAGTCTGACATCAATAATATGTAAACTTTTGGAGGGGATGATAAGGGACTATATCGTAGAGTATGCTAAAGACAACAACATCATCAGTAGTAACCAGCACGGGTTTACAAATGGGCGATCTTGTCAAACCAATCTCTTAGCATTCTACGAGGAAGTGAGCTGTGAGCTAGATAGGGGGAGACCAGTGGATGTGGTGTACTTGGATTTCGCTAAGGCGTTTGATACAGTTCCCCACAAGCGCTTAATTTATAAAATAAGGTCTGCAGGTATCGACAGCAGGGTTTGCTCTTGGATACGGAATTGGCTAAAAGGCCGTGTCCAAAGGGTGGTAATAAACAGCGCATACTCAGACTGGTCTGAGGTAGTAAGCGGGGTGCCCCAGGGCTCAGTCCTGGGACCAACCTTGTTCAATTTATTCATAAACAGCATTGAGGAAGGGATCAGTAGTTCGTTATCAGTTTTTGCAGATGACACAAAATTGGCCAGGGCAATAACTGCACAGCATGAAGCAGATATCCTACAGAATGACCTGGACAAAATTACGGAGTGGGCAACGACATGGCAAATGAGGTTTAATGTGGAGAAGTGTAAGGTTTTGCACTTGGGGACCAAAAACATAAAAACACAATACACGTTAGGAGGGGAACCCTTGGGGGAATCAAAAATGGAGAAAGATCTGGGAGTCTTAGTTGATGATAGATTAGGCAACAGCATGCAATGCCAAGCGGCAGCTTCCAAAGCCAACAGAATATTAGCATGCATAAAGAAAGGGATGTATTCCAGAGATAAGACTATAATCCTTCCACTTTATAAAACTCTGGTCCGACCGCATCTGGAGTATTCTGTCCAGTTCTGGTTGCCAGTCCTCAGGAGGGATGTGTTGGAGCTGGAGAAAGTCCAGAGAAGGGCAACTAAACTGATTAGGGGGTTGGAGGACCTTACCTATGAAGAGCGGCTGCAATCGCTCGATTTATTTTCCCTGGAGAAAAGACGTCTGAGAGGGGACATGATAGCAATTTATAAATATCTTAATGGGGATCTCAGCTTAGAAGAAAAGCTGTTCATTCGAAGGAATTGCATGAGGACTCGAGGACATACAATGCGATTAGAGGAGAAGCGTTTTAACCTCAGGCAACGTGGGGGGTTCTTTACTGTTAGGGCTACAAGATTGTGGAATTGTCTACCACAAGAGGTGGTTTCTGCGGGTAGTATGGTGACTTTCAAAAGACTCTTAGACTTACATCTCAAGGATCAGGAGATTGAGGGCCATGTTAGATGATTACAGTCACACACACCTACACAGGTTGAACTGGATGGACTATTGTCTTTATTCAACCTCACCTACTATGTAACTATGTAACTATGTAACAATAGCTTTAGCTGCTTTATGATCTAGTCACCAATGTTTTGATGACGCAATGCCACTTTTTGTCCCCAATTTTCACACAAAAAAAAAAAAAAAAAAAACTTAACCCTAGTGCCTAGAAAAGCGTAAATGTTTGGAGCCACCATGGGTTTGAGGCGAATCTCATGGTTTCGCGCAAGTCCAAATTTATCACTACAAGTTTGCATCTTAACTACTTGATTACTGGGCACATATACCCCTTCAGGCCAATTTTCAGTGCTGTCACTCTTTAAATGACAATTGCGTGGTCATGCTACACTGTATCCATATGCAATTTTTATCATATTTTCCCCACACAGATAGAGCTTCCTTTTGGTGGTATTTAATCACCACTGGGTTTATTTTTTAGTAAACAAAAAAAAGAAAAAAGTTTTTTTTTTTGTTTTTTTTCAAAAAAGTTTAAATAGTTTGTTATAAAATTTGCAAACAGGTCATTTTCCTCCTTCATTAACCACTTTAGGACCAGAGGATTTTCCTGCTTTACGTCCAGGCCACTTTTTTGCGATTCGGCATTGTGCGACTTTAACTGACAATTGCGCGATCATGCAACGCCGTACCCATACTAAATTTACGTCCTTTTTTCCCCACAGAGCTTTCTTTTAGTGGCATTTGATCACCTCTGCGCTTTTCATTTTTCGCTCATAAAAAAAAAAAAAAAAAAAAAAAAAAAAAAAGCGACAATTTTGAAAAAAAAACAACAATATTTTTCTACTTTGACCGTTAAAAAATATCCAATATATTCAATTTTTGTCATATATTTATTTAGGCCAAAATGTATTTAGCTACATGTCTTTGACAAAAAAAAAAAAAACTCTCAATGAGCGTTTTTCTAACCGCTTTAAGACCGGAAGATTTTACCCCATTCCTGACCAGGCCATATTTTGTGATTCGGCACTGCGTTAACTGACAATTGCACGGTCGTGCGATGCTGTACCCAAATTAAATTTATGTCCTTTTTTTCCCCACAAACAGAGCTTTCTTTTGGTGGCATTTGATCACCTGTGCGATTTTTACTTTTTGCCAAATAAAAAAAAAAAAAAAAAAAAAAGAAGAAGAGCGACAATTTTGAAAAAATAACAATATTTTTCACATTTTTTTATATGAAATTCCCCCCCAAAAAAAATGTAAAATTCAAAATTTAACATTTTAGGCCAATTTGTTTTCTGCTACATTTATTTTTTCCCCCAAAAATATCGCAATAAGTGTATTTTGATTGGTTTGCGCAAAAGTTATCGCAGCTACTAACTACGGGAAATGTATGTCATTTTTATTATTGTTTTTTTTTTTTTTAACTAGTAATGGCGGCGATCTGCGATTTTTTTTTTTTTGCGGGACTACGACATTGCAGCGGACAGATCGGACCCCTGACATTTGACACTTTTGGGGGTACCAGTGACATTACTACAGTAATCAGTGCTATAAATATGCACTGTTACTGTAAAAATGACACTGGCAGGGAAGGGGTTAACTTTTATTGGTGATCAAGGGGTTAATGTATGCCTGGTGCTTACTAACGTGTGTGGGGGGAGGTGACTGAGTGACACAGGGACAGATCGAAGGTTCAGCTATGCTGAACCCTGCAATCTGTCCCTGCCTGTCACTTAGGAGATCCGCCCGCTTTGTTTACACAAGCAGGCGGATCTCCACACTCGATCGCCGATGATCGTGGAAGAGCGGTGGTAGACCTACGTCGCTGGACGATAACGAGCCACTTTGCTGCAGTACGCTCCATGTGAGCGGTAGGCAAGTGGTTAATGTGCGCGGATGAGGCTGCACTGATGGGCACTGCTGGTCACTCTGTGGGACCAATGTCCCCTTTACAGAAGCCGGTAATCGGCTTGTTTCTAACAGCGTGAGGAAATAAAGTCGATACCGCCTTCTGTTTACATCATGTGATCAGCTGACCACGTGGTAAAGGTCCTTTCGCAGATGGGTGCCTGAGAAAAAAAAAAAAAAAAAAAACCTAAGAACGAACAAACTAGTCCCTTCAATATGAAAGGATGGGCTCCCAGCTCCCATGTTGTCAGTGTATGTTGGAGCTGGTTAGGGAAAGCGTATGCACTTGCTGTTAGACAGATGTTGAAACATCCCTTTGTATACAGCACACCACCACATTGCTGCGTGGTAACTAGTGTGCAAATCACCTCCCATTCATCCCCCCATCACCATAGTTTCAGTAAAAGCTAGGCATTCCGTCAGCATTAAAGCCTTTGGATCAATATTAGAAGTCAGACAACTAGCATTTTAAAAACTAAAGTTTAGCAATTGCAGCCTATGTGTTTTCTCACTATAGGTTGCCTTTTGTACCAACTGGCACCACTAAGTCCTGATTGACACCAGGAGCAGTTTTAAACTGTCAAATCGCATGACAAATCGCACCAGTGTGAACCAGGGCTCAGTCTAACTGCAAGAATAGTTCACGTTTGCTTCAACTGCAGCTGTTTAGTTGTAACAGACAAAAGGCCCAATTCTCAAAGCTACACATTGGGATAAGTATCCAAATTTTTTATTTTTAAATGTGACAGTTATTTTTAATCCAATTAAATTATTGTAGCACCCTCCTAGGTAGGTACTAGGCAGAGAAAGTATAGTTGCTCTGTCTGCTTATCAGGAGAGCCTGATTAATAGTTAGGCCTGTCTGAGCCGCATCTTCCCGGAGGCGACTGATAGGTGCTGGCGTTGTCTGCAGGACAGAGGCACCCTATCCCACGTTTTCTGGCACGGCCCCCTGATCCGGGGATTCTGGTCGGAGGTCCGTAGGATCTCCAGAGGATGATGGAACGCATCATCCCGGATGACCAGGCCTTCTTCTTGCTGCACTGCACTGGCATTGCCCCTAAGCGATACAAACGCTCGGTGCTCAGGCACCTGTCGGATGCAGCTAAATCCTGTATAGCCCTCTGTTGGAAGAGCACTTCTCCCCCTACGATTTCTCTCTGGCTGCGTAGAGTCAAATGGCTTAATGAGCTAGAGGACCTGGTTCTTACGGCTCGAGGTAGGAAGGAGCAATACTCCCAACACCTGGGCATGCTGGAACTCTTATTATGTCTGCGGAGGGCATGGCTCTGGGCGGGGACGCTGGTTCACCCACGGACTGATCTGTGCTGTTGTCACCTGCGCGGGACGACTCTAACCGTTTCCTACTGGCCGAGCTTCCCCCTCACCGCCACCCACTACTGTGTCTGTCTACTCCATTCTCTCCTCTGCTCCTCTGACACCTCCCACCCCTTCATGTGCCCCCCCCCTCCCGTCTCCCTCCCCTTGCCCCACCCGCCCCCCTTACCTGAACTACTCGTTCTGGGTTTTACCTGATCATCTTTTGTCTGGGTCTTATGAAGTGGTTATCCCTATTGCATACGTGTGCATTACTTCCTTTTACATGTCATTTGCCCCATGGTTTGATATCATGGGATTTACTGTTACACCTGTTGATACCTTGTCGTTGTTATGGAGCTCTAATTATAGGTTATTGGTCTGATGAAGTGGTTGCTGACTTTAACCTCAAATGCTTCATGTGCTCTACATATTGGACTTGTGTTCTAATGCATATTTTGTGTGATGAATGTATTACATTTGATCAATAAAAGAAATTTGCAAAAAAAATAGTTAGGCCTGTTGCATGTGTCCAGGGTGTGATTCATCTGGGCTGAGGGAGTGTCTCCACTGCATCCAATAGGGAGCCTGTTGGACAGTGGAGGAAACCCAGTCAGTGACACGGGCTTTTGTAACTATCTCAGTGGGTTAGGCACAAGCAGTGGTGCATTCTGGGATATGTTATAAAAGTCAAGGGCACTTGTGACAAGGGGGTCTTTGGGCGGGAAGCCAAGTCCCAGAAGGAGGGTGATGGCTGTCTCTGAAGGTGGTCACAGGCAGTCGGCCTGAGGTCCAGTGAAGTGGACTGAGGAGGTGAAGGCTGAGCAACTCTGGAAAGACAGTGTCCATGAGTACAAGGGAGCTTGCCAACGGGTCTGCCCAGGAAGGGGACCACTCCAGTGGATAGAGTCAGTGGACGGGTGTCAGCACACAGGCAGTGAGAGTAAAGGGGGTACCAAGTTGTTAACCCTGAAGAGAATACTTAAAACAGGAACAGTCAATTTATCTTCACTTCAGTGGCAGGGTGAAGCAACGACCTTGCCGCATTCTACAGTCAGTTGTCCTCAGAATTGTGTATAGTTTATAGTTGGGAGTATCCCACTCATCCCTTCTCCCTTCCCAGTTCTAAATAAAAAATAAAACACAAAAACCAAATCCCCTGGACTCGATTGTCTGAGCCAAGAACTTTTAATGCCATGTATCTACTGTCAATTGCTAATGGTAACCCAGGGAAACCCAAGAAGTAATTCTCAGCAGCTCTCTAGGGGGCAGTGCTACATTATTAATGTTATACAGAACTGGAATAAGTATGCAGATTGCATGATGGCAGATGAGCACAGCACCTCTGTGGCAGGAAAGATTCTCAAATAACCCCTCTGCAGACTGCTATACACCCCTCATATTTCAGTGGAGCCTTTGAATAAAAACAGGGATTCCTGCTTCGCATATATTGCAATATATGTTCAAGCTGGCCATTAAGTGATCCATCTCCGGCCAGTCCCTACTCTGTGTAAAAACGCCATTATTCCCCATCCTAGGTTCAAAACCAGCATCTACTGGAGCTTAGATCAGTTAAGATGCTGCTTGCAGTGGGGAGGAAGCAAGGGAATGTGGGTACAAAAGGGGGAAAAGGATAATGTGTTTCAAATGGTAGGGTATAAAACTCTTTCTATTTTGCCTTTAAACCATGCCTAGATCTTGACCCTGCACAGAAGTCACCACAGTTGCTATAGGTTTTTCCTCTTGACAAGATCTAACTTTTTTTATCCTAACAGTGTTATTTAACCACTTCTGAACCGGGAGACTTTCCCCCTTAATGACCAGGCCATTTTTTGAGATTCGGCACTGCGTTATTTTAACTGACAATTGCGCGGTCATGCGAAGCTGTACCCAAATAGAATTTATGTTCCAATAGAGCTTACTTTTGGTGGTATTTGATCACCTCTGCGATTTTTATTTTGTGCGCAAAAAAAAAAAAAAAAGAAAAAAAAAAATCTATTTTTAAATAATTTTAGGGCAATTTGTATTCTGATCCATCGCATTACACCTTCTAGATACAGTTCTGCATTCTCGTATGATGTTTTAACTATCTTGCTTGCAATAAAATGTATATTTTTATAATCTGTATTTTATCTAATTACATAGTTACATAGTTAGTGAGGCTGAAAAAAGACACAAGTCCATCCAGTTCAACCTATGATGTGTGTGTGTTTGCTTTTAACCGTACATTTTATACCCCTGTATGTTGTGGTCTTTAAGGTGTCCATCCAATAGTTTTTTGAAACTATCAATGCTCCCCGCTGATACGACTGCTTGCGGAAGAGAATTCCACATCCTTACCGCTCTTACAGTGAAGAACCCTTTACGCACTTTAAGGTTAAACCGCCTTTCCTCTAGTTTTAGTGAGTGGCCACGTGTCTTATTGTATTCCCTTACTCTGAATAGTTTGTTCCTTATGCTAGGGTCACCAGTACAGTATTTGTACATTGATATCATATCCCCCCTCAAGCGTCTCTTCTCCAGAGAGAATAGGTTCAGTGCTTGTAGTCTTTCCTCATAGCTGCTGTCCTCCATTCCCCTAATTATTTTTGTTGCCCTTCTCTGGACTTTCTCCAGTTCCAGCACATCCTTCCTGAGGACCGGTGCCCAGAACTGGACAGCATACTCCAGATGTGGCCGGACCAGAGTCTTGTAGAGAGGGAGAATAATCTCTTTATTTCTGGAGTGAATCCCCTTTTTTATACAACCCAGTATTCTGTTGGCTTTGCTTGCAGCGGCTTGGCATTGCATGCCACTTCCAAGCCTGTTGTCTACCAGTACCCCCAGGTCCCTTTCCATCCTAGACTCACCCAGAGGTTCCCCCCCTAGTGAGTAGCTTGCTTTCCGGTTTCTGGCCCCCAAGTGCATTACTTTACATTTTTCTACATTAAATCTCATCTGCCATGTAGTTGCCCACCCCGTTATTTTGTTCAGGTCTGCTTGCAAGATTTCCACATCCTGCATAGAAGATATTGGCATGCCTAATTTAGTATCATCTGCAAATACTGAGATTGTACTAGATATCCCCTCCTCTAGATCATTTATGAATAAATTAAACAGGATTGGTCCCAGGACAGAACCCTGGGGGACCCCACTTTCCACACCCGCCCAATCCGAGTACTCCCCATTAATCACCACCCTCTGTACTCTCCCCTGGAGCCAGTTCTCTATCCAGGTACTCACCTTATGGTCCATACCTACCTTCCTTAGTTTGTACAGTAAGCGTTTGTGGGGAACGGTGTCAAAGGCCTTTGCAAAGTCCAGATACACCACATCCACAGGCTTACCTTTATCTAAGTGGCAGCTCACTTCATCATAGAAGGTTAATAGATTGGTTTGGCATGAACGATTTTTCATGAATCCATGCTGATTACTACTTATAATACCGTTTTCATTACTAAAGTCTTGTATGTGGTCCCTTATCATCCCCTCCAAAATTTTGCAGACTACTGATGTTAGGCTGACCGGCCTATAGTTACCCGGGATATATCTCGGCCCCTTTTTAAATATTGGTACCACGTTGGCTTTTTTCCAATCAGCTGGCACCATACCTGTCTGTAAACTATCCTTAAAGATCAAGAATAATGGTCTGGCAATCACCTGACTGAGCTCATTTAGAACCCTTGGGTGCAAGCCATCCGGTCCCGGGGATTTATTTATGTTAAGTTTCTCTAGTTTAGCTCTAAGTCTATCCTCTGTTAGCCATGGCGGCACTTCCTGAGGTGTATTATTTAGTTCGGCCTTACAAGCGAAGTTTGTGTAGCCCCCCGATTCCTTTGTGATACTCTTGGGCACACCAAAATCCCCATCCACTTCATCCACAGGGTCCACCTGTAAGACTTGGTTTACTTTTACCATTTTATTCTCAGGGGACTGTACCGGCATTTTTCTTTGATAGATAAATTACTCTCCGCCCAATTTCCTTGTATAATGCTACATATTTTTGGTAAAAAAAAAAAAAAAAAAAAAAAAAAAACAACCCAATAAGCCTATTTTGATTGGTTTGCGCAAAAGTTATAGTGTCTACAAACTAAGGGGAAGATGTCATTTTTATTTATATTTATTTATTTTGACTAGTAATGGCGGTGATCAGCGATTTTTAGCGGGATTGCGGCGGACAGATTGGACCCCTGACATTTTTTGTGGGGGGGGGGGGGGGTGTTGGGGGTGGTAGAAACCGGTGATATTACTACAGTAATCAGTGCTATAAATATGTACTGACACTGGCAGGGAAGGGGTTAATTGCAGTTGGATCTGTACTAATTTGTAGCTGTAATCCTAAGGCCCCCTTCACACATACGGTCCGTTCAGTTCATCAGTTCAGTCACGTCAAAATGTATCAGTTTTCCATCCGTTTTTCATCCGATCCGTTTTTTTGACGGATAAAAAATAGGGCATTCATACGTTCAAAAAAAACGGACATTGACGGAAGCGGATGAAAACGGATGTTAACTGATGATCATCCGTTGTCATCCGTTTTTACATAGAGATACATTGATGTCCGTTTTTCATTCGTCAACGGATGGATGAAAAACGGACAAACGGACAGCATGTGCGAAAGGGGCCTAAGGCCCCTTTCACACAGCGGACCGTTCAGATCCGCCTGTCTGTTTTTTTGGCGCATCTGAAAGGTCTCCCCATGCATCTCTATGGGGGATTGGATGTCAGCGGAGACATGTCCGCTGACATCCGATCCGTCAAACCCTATTTTCCATCCGTCCAGCGGATCGGATGAGAATGGACCGACGGTCCGTTCCCATCCGATTTGCCCCATAGAGATGCATGGGGAACTGACAGCTGTGTCTCCGCACACAGCTGTAATCCTCCTGCTCAGCGGGGGATCGGTGGCTCGATCCCCCACTGAGAAAAACGGAATGCGTCCGACGGACAGATAGTGTGAAAGGGGCCTTAGGCCCCTTTCACACACAGTCCGTTCAGTTCATCAGTTCAGTTACATCAAGATGTATCAATTTTTTTTTACATCCACTACCAATGCAAAAACGGATGAGAAACTGACCTTTTTTGTCTGATCTGTTTTTTTTGACAGATGAAAAAAAAAGGGAATTCATGCGTTCCAAAAAACGTACATTGACGGAAGCGGATGAAAACAGATGTTAACGGATGATCATCTGTTGTCATTCGTTTTTACATGGATATCAGTGCATCTCTATGTAAAAACGGATAACGGATGATCATCAGTTAACATCCATTTTCATCCGCTTCCGTCAATGTCCGTTTTTTGGAACGGATGAATGACCTATTTTTCATTCGTCAAAAAAAGGGATCGGACGAAAAAAAACGGAGGACAACGGATGAAAAACGAACAACAACTGACGAAAAACGGATGTAAACAGACAAACGAGAAGCTGTCCTGGCCTCTAACTGGCTTCCAGGACTCTAGTACCACCCCCTGAACTAACCCAGTGACTCCACCTTGCCCCACCCTTCCTAAATCCAATCAAATAACCTGAACTTATACCAACTTTTAGTAATCCTGCGATTGTTCCCATCCTATCCTGCCTTCCGCCTAATGCAGCCCATTGTCTCCAGGCCTTTTGTCGTAAGATAGCCTAGTGAACAATCGTAATCAGTACAGTATGCGTCCGCTAAAATTGATAGACAAAGCCCACGCATGTTCAGAAACAGGAAAATAACCTGGAAAAAGCCTGGCTGCCATGGTTTGTTTTGCACTATCCGATACATAGCTACGCAACCAGGAAGCATTTCCAGAAAAAGAAAAAAAATAATACATTTGGTACGCATTGTTGAATTCGACACTAGTATCATGCAACAAAATGCGAACAATAAGTCGTCCAATTATCTGATTGTGTGTACAAGGCATTACCATTCAATACAGGAGGAATCCATGGAAAATGCTCCTTAAGGGCCATACACACTATAAGATGTCCTGAAGACTTTTTTCCTTTAGATTTACCAAAGCCATATAATATGAGGTCAAACCTAAACACTTTCAATTTCTATGCAATCTGGCAGCCCTTGCACTACATAGAAAAGGTAAATCTGAAGGAAATCTAACCACAAACGTTGGATAGTGTGTATCCAGCTTTAGAGCTTACATAAGAAGGGTTCCTGTATTTCAGAAAAATAAATCAATAAAAAAAAAAAAAAAAAAAAAAAAAACACAGGGATTTAGTAAAAATATCTGGATTTTTGTCTGGCTTTTTCTCTGCTTATTATGAAACCATATGTAGGGCATTTTTAAAAACAAAGTTACCAGATAAAGGACCGTATGCAATTAAAACAATGTGTGCAAATCATTTTGGTATGCAATGCAATTAAAATGCATCATTGAGGAAACGGCTGCATACCAAAATGATGGTCACAAAGGTTTTAATTTCCTCTGGTCCTAAAAAGGTTAACAAAAAAGTTCTCATGCACACTGGATGTTATCAAAACATCAGTAGAAAAGGGTTTTTCAGCTTTTTTTGCAGTAGCGGTTTTCATAATTTTTTTTTTTTTTTTAGCTTTTTTTCAGCTGCAGCTTTTTTTTTTATTTTTTTTATTATATTATTAGCAAAACTATATTCCCACAAAATCTTATGGCTCAAAAACCTTGAATAGCCACGTTTTTCAGCCTTTATTTTTAAAGCTGAAAAACTCCTCCTAAAACCCACTAGTTTTGGGGGGGGGGGGGGGGTTTCCAGCTAGAAAACGCCACTGCCAAAAACAGCTGATAACAGCCTATGTGTGGTTGGAGATATAGGATAACCTGTTGAGTTCACTGGCTGTAGAAAAAAAAAAAAAAAAAAACCATCACCGCCAAAAAAAAGCCACTGTAAAAACGTCCAGTGTGCATGAGGCCTAGAAGTATTCACTTGGTTGGAGAGTCAGTGGAGGCTTTCATTGCAAAGTTAGTGTAATGTACAAAACCACAAAGACTAGCAAGGGGGGTACGGAGGGAGACGAGATCACTAGAGGGGCTACATCAGGGTTACCAACCTCCGGCTGCATGTTTTACTGACAAAAAAAAAAAAAAAAAAAAAAAAAAAAAAAGACAGAACTAATAAAAACTAAGCGCCCATTCAGACTGGCGAGACACGATTTTGTGGGGCGACCTGTGAAGTCACGGTGCATAGCGTGCACCGCGACCTCGGCGCGACATGCACGGACTTCATATAATTGAAGTCAATGCAAGTCGCCTCCAGGTCGCCCCAAAGTAGTACAGGACCCTTTTTCTAAGTCGGAGAGACTTGTGTCGCTCCTATTAGAACGGGTCCTGTGCTAATCAATGGCGAGCGACCCATCGCGACTTGCCAGGCGACTTGGTCGCCTGACAAGTCACGCTAGTGTGAATGGACTCTAAGACAATCGATAATTAAAAAGAATAAACAAGATATTGAAACACTGACAATACACACAACAAGTAATTTGCCTGTAAAAAAAAGTCAACACAGTATGACAAATTTTTTCCGCACGATTGGATACCCTAAGCTACATGGTACTGAATCTGCATAGCTCAGCTAAAACTGTAGTATAAATTTAAGGTTCAAAACCTCACCCTAGTTTTGGCCCTCAGTCCTATACTCACCTTTTCACAGTTGAGTGAGATATAAGCTGTGAGGTCTCTTTAATATTCTACAGCTGCTGGACTCAGGCTGCAATCCCAATTTAATCCTAAAGAGAGTTTGAAATCCTGGGAAAGGAATAGGGACAGGTGAGCATAGAAGTTTATACAGGTAGCACCCACTGAAGAGTAATCCATCGTGGATCATTTTTCAGCAGGCATTTGATAAGCAGTGAGCCAGCATTATGTTGCCTGTCTTTACTGCTGGTTATGTCCCCTAAAAACCTGTAGCACCATGTGCAGTTGAATAGTTTGCAGTACTGCCTGCAAAATGTGATGGGGGGGGGGGGGGGGATACTTTTTGGCATGTGTATACCTCCACCCTCTGCAGCTAAAGGAGAAACAGTAGGGAGGCAGTAAAAACATGTCTCAATCATGAGTTTTTACCCACCTTCCAACCAGAAGTGTATATGAGCCCTAAGGGCTCTTTCACACAGGCGGACCGTTCAGATCCACCTGTCCGTTTTTTCGGCAGATCTGAACGGTCCCCCCATGCATCTCTATGGGGGATCAGATGTCAGCGGAGACATGTCCGCTGACATCCGATCCGTCAAATCTGGACGGATGGAAACCCTATTTTCCATCTGTCCAGCTAATCGGATCGCATGGGATCGGATGAGAACGGACCGACGGTCCGTTCCCATCCGATTTCCCCCATAGAGATGCATGGGGAACTGACAGCTGTGTCTCCGCACACAGCGCGGAGAACAGCTGTTATTTTCGTGCTCAGCGGGGGGGATCGGTGGATCGATCCCCCGCTGAGAAAAACAGTGTGTGAAAGGGGCCTTAGACTAGGTGAAAAGGCCAGGGTGGGAGGAGGAGGAAGTCAAAAATAACAGTAGCTGCAGTTACAAATATCTAATATATTACTCGGTTTACAAAGCATGCCAGGCTTTCAAATAAAACAAATTTGGGTTTTACAAAGTACAGGAGGGTGGAAATAGAGATGTGTGCTTAAGTCCTAAATAAGTTCCATATATATAACACCTGAGATACTAAAGAGGTGTAGCCACATATTAATCTTTACCTATAGCAAACTCTACTCTATAAAATAGGAATTCTTTGTTTGTGTATATTGCAATACATGTTCCAGCTGGCCAACTGCATCAAATTGATCTCTCTTTGGCCAGTCCCTACTCTATCTTGCATGTTTTACAACGTCTTATGTGGTTTTATAGTGCACTCTTAGCCCCGGTTCACACTTATGTGATGCGGGAAGGCTGCGAATCTGCAGCCTGTTCCCTCATCGCAAACGCACCCCCGGCAGTTCACACTGCCATATGCGATACGCTGGGGGTGTCAATGTAATCTTAATGACACCCCCAGTTTGATCGCATATCGCAGTGCTATCTTTACAGTCGCACAGGATCGGATCGCACAAGTGTGAACCGCTGTGCGATCCGATCCTGATGCGGCTGCCAAAAAGGGTCCTGTGCGTGTTTGCTGCGGGTGCGGTGCGAATTTAGCCATACAAAGTGTATGGCTAAACTCGCACCGCACAGCCGATCGCATGTAATGAAGGAGCAGTGCGCTCCGACATTACATGCGATCGCCGCAGCCGTATAAGTGTGAACCGGCTCTTAAGGCTCATACACACTTGACGAAAATCGGACAAAATATCCTCCAATTTTTCTCTCTCCTGCTCAGTGGTCATAACCGTTTTTAGTTGACAGTGCATAATGTTCACAAAATTTCTCGTCCAATATTTTTTTATTTTTTTTTTTGGGACATTTGTTCCTAGACTTCTGGGTCATCAGTAACTTTAGATCATGCGCGGTCTTTCGTATCCGATTTTTCGCGGATGTACTGCATACACATTAACCACTTGCCTACTGGGCACTTATACCCCCTTCCTGCCCAGGCCAATTTTCAGCTTTCAGCGCTCTCACACTTTGAATGACAATTGCGCGGTCATGCTACACTGTACCCATATGAAATTTTTATCATTTATTTTCACACAAATAGAGCTTTCTTTTGGTGGTATTTAATCATCTCTGGGTTTTTTATTTATTACTAAAAAAAAGAAAAAAGACAGAAAATTTTGAAAAAAAAAAAACGTTTTTTCTTATTTTCTGTGAGTAAATTTTGAAAATAAATACATTTTTCTCCTTCACTGATGTGCACTGATGAGGCGGCACTGATGGGCACTGATAGGCTGCACTGATGGGCACTGATGAGGTGGCACTTATGGGCACTGATGAGGTGGCACTGATGAGGAGGTACTAATATGCCGCACTGATGAGCACTGATAGGTGGCACTGATAGGCGGCACTGATGAGCACTGAGAGGTGGCACTGCTGGGCACTGAGAGGTGGCACTGCTGGTCACTGAGAGGCGGCACTGACGGGCGGCACTGATGGGCACTGAGAGGCGGCACTGATGGGCACTGGGAGGCGGCACTGATGGACACTGATGGGTGGCACTGATGGTTACTGACAGGTGGTACTGATGAGCACTGATGGGCAGCACCATCAGTGCCCACACTCAGTGCCCATAGTGAGTAGGCACTGATGGGCACTGACTGGCAGCACTATGGGCACTGAGTGTGGGCACTGATGGGGGGCACTGATGGCGGGCACTGTGGGCAGTAATGGCATTTTTTTTTTCTCTTGTGTAATCAGGGCACTGGTGATCAGTGCCCTGATTACATTCCTCTGTGTCCCCTTACCGCCGATCTGCTCTCCTCTTCCTCACACTGCAGTCTCTGTGTGAGGAAGGAGAGCTGGCGATGAGAGATGATCTCATATGTTTACATATGAGATCATCTCTCATTGCACGGTCCGATCACGTGGTAAATGGCCGCTGTGATTGGCCATTCACCACGATCTGATCATGGGACACGGCCGACACAGATTTTCCCCGATGCGCGCTCGCGGGAGCGTGTCACTGGGAGGCCGTTTAAAGATGGCCTCCCGGAAATTCGAGTCCGCGCTGTAGCCGTCTATCGGCTATAGCGCGGGCGGCAGGTGGTTAAACGAAAATTGGTCGTCTGGGGACAGACGATAAAAATTTTGGTGTTTGTCCTTCCGTTGTTTTTCGTTGAAAATGTCGGCATCGGTTGCTGAAAGTTGTTTACACACTAGCCGAAAATCGTACGATTTTACCTCGGACGTGAATTTTCGGCAGATTTTCTACTAGTGTGTACCCCACTGTAGGCCCCTTTCACACTAGCAGACCATTCAGATCTGCCTGTCAGTTTTTCAGGCGGATCTGAACCGATGCCCCATGCATCTCTATGGGGCATTGTATGTCAGTGGAGACATGTCCGCTGACATCCGATCCGGTCCGTCAAATCTGGACGGATGGAAACCCTATTTTCCATCCGTCCAGCGGATCGGATGAGAATGGACAGGCGGTCCATTCTCATCCGATTCCCCCATAGAGAAGAGCGGGGACCTGACAGCTCTGTCTCTGCACACAGCGCTGAGACAGAGCTGCCATCCGCCTGCTCAGCGGGGGATCGGCGGATCGATCCCCCGCTGAGAAAAACTGAGTCCGCCGACGGACTCCCATGTGTGAAAGGGGCCTTAAGAGTTTGCACATATAGTGCCAAAATGGGGCAAACAGAGAAAGTTGGAGATGAAATGAGCTATTGATCAAAATCCAGAGTTACACATCGATAATGGGAAAATACACAAAGTCTGTGAGGGTAGATAGCACCATAAACCATCTGTGCATGCAACCAGGTGTGTTCCCAAACAAGACGCCTAAATAAATAAAATACAAGGGGGTTAAAGCACAGTGAGCAGAAAATACTGTAACTTCAGGCATCCATGTCCTTTTTTATTAATAACCTGGCCAGCAGGAATATGTATGGCAATATATACGCACTAAGAACCCTATAGGTAAGGGTTAATAAGTGCCTGCACCTCTTTAGTATCTCAGATGTTGTAGATATGGGAGCTATTTAGAATATCTCAATCTCCACTTTGTAGTGCAGGTTTGTAATCAACAAGGGCAGGGATGCCTGAGGTTACTGAATTCTTCGATATAAGATATGCTTACTGCACTGTAACCCCCCCCCCCCTTTTTGTTTAATATATATATATATATATATATATATATATATATATATATATATATATATATATTTATTTTTTTGCAACTTAACCACTTTAGCCCCAGAAGGATTTGCCCCCTTAATTACCAGGCAATTTTTTTGATTCGGCACTGCGTTACTTTAACAGACAATTGTGCGGTGTGCGACGCTGTACTCTAATAAAGTTGATGTCTTTTTTTCCCACAAATAGAGCTTTTTGGTGGTATTTGATCACCTGTGCGATTTATTTTTATTGCCTTAAAAAAAAAACAAACAAAAAAAAACAGCAACAATTCTGAAAAACAAAACAAAATAAAAAACAACAATATTTTTCACTTTCTGCTATATAACATTGTCAAAAAGAATATTTAAAAATCAAATTTTTTCATCCTTCTAAGCCAATTTGTATTCTGCTACATTTTTTTGCTAATAAAAAAAAAAATCCCAATAAGCGGATTTTAATTGGTTTGCGCAAAAGTTATTGCGTCTACAAACCAGGGGAAAGATTTATGTCCTTTTTATTTATTTTTACATTTTTTACTAGTAATGGCGGCAATCTGCAATTTGTAGCGGGACTGCGACATTGCGGTGGACAGATCGGACCCCTAACTGAAATTTTTGACACTTTTGGAGGGACCAGTGACATTACTACAGTAATCAGTGCTAAAAATATGCACCGTTATTGTAATAATCACACTGGCAAGGAAAGGGGTTAACTCAGGGATGATCAAAGGGTTAAGTGTAGCCTAGAGGAGCGTTTACTAACTGTATGTGGGGATGGTCTTGTGCAAACAACACAGAGACCTGTGATCCTAAATAGGAGGAACACAGGGGTTCTGTGTTCATTGCAGAGAGAACAACAGTCTGCTGTTCGTTCTATCTCCACGGGGAACGATCGCGGGTGCCCGGCAGCAATCAAGGCCACCGGTCCTGTGGATCGGCTTCCCCGCTGCCTAATGAGGGTATTAGGAGCAGCCAAGCTAGCCTGCTGCAGTATATCTGCGTGGGGCGGTCGGCTAGCAGTTAAAGAAAAACAGCAAAATGCACTAGATAGTGGTGATAAGGCATTTAATAATGATGCCTCGTAAACACGCATCGATAGTTGGCCGTGAATTTTCGGCTTGTTAGTATGATGCTTCCCGACAACCGACTGCGACTTTTCGGCCGAACAAAATCTTGTGTGCATGCTATAAAATTTTTGTTGGCCGTCAACAGAACGGCCGATTTTCCGTCAGTCAGTACAGATTTCGGCAGACAAAAATCTGATGAGCAAGACTGGGCATGCTCAGAGTAGAAAAAACACACGGAAAGTAAACCAGAACATGACATCACTTCTGAAGTTGGTTTTTGTTGGCCGATAAAATTTGTGTGCAGTCTAGAGCACATTTCAACACAACAACACTGGACAAAAGACGGCGGATCGGTCGGCCGATAATCGTTGCGTGTGTACGAGGCATTAGAAAAAGAATCCTATTTACAAACAATGCAGAGGCTAATCACAAGGGGCTGTCATAACCAGGTACACAATCCTAAGCAGTCAGGACACTCTCACTACTTTCTTGACTGTGGGGGGTTAAAGTTCACCTTTTGTAAATGTAGCACCCTCCTAGGTAGGTGCTAGTGAGAGAGTATAGTTTTTGGCTCTGTCTGCCTATCAGAGGAGCAGCAGGCAAATTAATCTATATTGCTTTCTGCCTACCAGAGAGCAGGATCTGTGAGTGAGGTCTGCTCAGTGTGCTCAGTATGTGATTCATTATGTCTAGAGTGTGTTTCACACTGGTCTAATAGGGAGGCATGTTGGACAGTGGGAGGAAACCTGACCAATGGATACATAGGCTTTGATACAGTCCTGGTGATTGGCAAGGACAGGCTGTCTCAGTGCATTCTGGGATACTGTATAAAAGCCAGGAGCACATGTGCTGTGGGGTCTTTGGCTGGTGAGTAGAGTACCGGAGGGAGGGTGGCGGCTGCCTCCTCCTCTGTAGCAGTGGCAGGTAGCATCAGGAGGTCATGCTGAGGGCCAGAGGAACGGAGCTTAACCCAGAGGTCCAGTAAAAAGCTGACTGAGGGGGAGACACTGGAGACCCTAGAAAAACAGTATCGTGAGTACAGGGGATCATGTCAAGGGGCCTGACCTGAGGGGGGCCACTCCAGAGTAGGATAGTCAGTGCACTGGTGTCAATGGTCAAAAAAGGATACTAGGAGAGTGTCCTGAAGATAACTTTAGTTCATCAAGTCATCTGGAAAGAGACTTAACCCTAAATCCACCTAAGTGGCAAAGTGGATCAACAGCCTGGCTGTATCAAGAGATTGATGTCCTCCAACGTCTTGTGCATAGTTAATCTGGAGTATCCCACTATTTCCTTCTCCCATCCCTAACTTATATATATGTAGCACCCTCCTAGGTAGGTAGGTGCTAGGTAAATGCATTGATTGCTCCTTCTGCTTATCAGGGGAGCCTAATCTATTAGGTTGCCTGTTACATGTTTCCAGGTGTAATTCACTAGGGTCTGAGGGAGTGTCCCCACTGCATCCAATGGGGGAGCTTGTTGGACAGTGGAGGAAACCCAGCCAGTGACACATTGGCTTTTGTGGGAGTCCCAGTGGGAGAGCATTCTTGCAATACATCCTGGGATTGTTCATAAAAGCTGTGGGGACATGTGACAGGGCGTTTTTGGTGTGAAGCAGAGTCCCAGGAGGAGGCTGACGGCTGTCTCTCCTCCTGCTGAGTATGAGGAAGGTGGTTTAAGGCAGTCGGCCTAGTGAACCAGGTGTGGAGCTGAGCTGCAGAGGTTCCAGTGAAGCTGATGGTGGAGCTGCTGGCAGAGTCTCTCGGGAAAAACAGTGTCCGTGAGTACCAGGAGATTTGCCGAAGGGTCTGCCCAGGAAGGGGGACCACTCCAATGAAGATAGGGGATCAGGGAGCCAGCTCACACAGAGAGTAATAGTAAAGGGGGTGCTGTGTAGAGAACCCTGAAAAATAGGGACAAAGGGGGTACCAGGAAGGGCCCTGAAGAGTGTTCTACAGTACAGTACAGCTTATCTAATACTTCTTCACTGCATATTCAAGGTGAAATAGTGGCCTTGCCGCATTCAGTTATTCAGCAGTCCCAGCTAATTGAGAGAGAGTCAGAGGGCACCAGCGATGTCTTCACCTGTTGGTGGAGAACCTGCTGGGCAGACCCGGGAGTAGACCGGAGAGCCAAAGACATTCATCCTGTGGGATACAGGAGTGCGGATGGTGCCCGATGGAAGACTTGCATTAGGCACCGGAGGAGGTGTGGAGCACTTAGGCCTGGTATGTCCCCAGTGTTTGAGTGTGACTATGCGGGTGAAAGCGTGGAGCCAGTGTGGGCATTTTGGCCATCTGCTGCTGCGGGCAGAGAGGAGTGAAGGTCGGCCCAGAAGGTTGTGAATGTCGTGGGAGACCGGAGTCACTAGGGCCTTGTCAGCTTTGGAATTGGGGCCTCTCCAGGGTTGTGGGAGAGGAGTGTTCAGAGTAATGATGCAGCTGGAGGCCATGCAACCTGACAGTGGTCCAGTGTGCTTGTGGAAGGAGACCCGAATGTCAGAGCCAGGGTGCATGCAGGTAGTGCAGGCCGGGGAGTGGCCACCTGATGCATTGAAAACTGCAGCAGTAGAAGCAAAGTCTGCTCCCATTTAACTTGAGGAGAAAAGATGGCCAGAGGTGACCAGGGCTGCTAAAGTGAGCGTAAGAAGTGAGGAAGAAGCCGGGGTCATCGATCTGGGGTCTCCTAGTTTCTAGAATAGATTTGGGTCCTTAGAAGAAGGTATTGATGTCTGGAAATCAGAAGATAAAAATGAGTGGGACTGGGGGTCTGAGGAACAGAGCAGTCCACCTTGTCCTGATGTGTTAGAAATGCCAGATGAAGAGACTAGGGACTCTGTGGTGCGGGGAGAGTGTGCCAAGAGTCTGGGGTTCTGTGAGGCCTATGCCACTCGGTTTCCGGATTTAACCCCACCCAAGATCTATGTCCGGGCTCTGGACCAAAATGAGGCCTATGATTCTCCCATCAGGCGCGAAGAGACCCCCATTTCTTCAGCTGGGAGAGGGAATCAAAAAGCCCTTCCCAGGTTCGCAAGGATGCAGCGGTGGCTGCAAAGAAAAGTTGCTATGGAATACAGGTATGATTACCCTTATGCTCCTCAGGAGGTCATGTTGGAGATTGAAGCAAAAAGAGAGTCCTGGTGTGATGAAGCCATATGGGACTTCCTGTTTGTCCCTAAGCCCCACAGAAATTCCACCAGGATAGATTTCTGGAAGAACTTCTCATCGGTCAAGACTCAGTGGAACTATGGACGGTCCATCTACCTGGACCGAGTGGAGGTTCGCCGCCCAGATCGATCAGGCCAGACCTGGTGGATCCATATCAAAGATGAAAACGGGAAGCTTGTAAGAATTCCTGATTACTACATTTAAAGAGGACTTTCAAGAAAAGAAACTTAAAAATGGCTGGCTAGCCTATATTTGGGGCTGAATTATGCAAGTTTTCAAGTCCTGTTGCTGTTGGGGCGTATGTCCCCTTTCCACTACCCCTTCCCATTTTATCCTTGCAGAAGAGGTTGGGAAGCAAAGAGACACCATTATAATGGACTCAATTTAGAGGGCCGTCCCTCTCTAGAGTTTTTTCTTTTTTGTTTTGGAACAAATCCATGTTGTTGTTCCAGGGACTCTTTGGGCCATCAGGCCGGTGTCGTGGATTACAAATAAAAAAAAATAAGAAGACAAGTTTCAGGACTCTACCTCAAGTTCCAGATGGACTATTTAGGCCAATGGGCCAGATCTGGGACTGTGTCAGCAGCCACCTATGAAGAGGCGGGAAGCATACCAAGAGTTTGGTGGGGGGTGCCCTGGTGTCGTTAGGGGCCCCTGAAGAGACTCTTTTTCCCACATGGGATGGTTGGGTTTCTCAGGCTCCAGCGGCCAACCTCCTATGGTGAGGACAGCTATGGACAATTGTTGGTATTCAGTGGCAGGGATCAGGACCACCAAATATTAGATGGCATGTCCGTGCCCCCGGATGCCCTGCTGGTGGCCATTGATGTGGAAGCTCTCTATAGCTCCATCCCCCACCAGCAGGTCATCCGGGTCATAAGACATATTCTGGCACAATCCAACTCCGAATCACCACAAACTCACATATTCATATTGCAGGCCTTGGAATACATATTATCACATAATGCCTTTTCTTTTGATGGCTCCCATTTCCTCCAGGTACAGGGCGTTGCGATGGGGACTTGTTGTGCCCCATCGTACGCCAACCTGTACCTGGGGGAATGGGAGCGTTCCTTTTTGCTGGATGAACATATTACTTATTTTACACAACACATTTTATCTTGGCATCGTTACATTGATGACGTGCTCATGGTGTGGACTAGCACCAAAGAAACACTTTTGGAATGTGTTAAACATATGAACACCAACTCCTATAATCTAAATTTCACCATGACATATAACCATCAAACCATCAATTTTCTAGATGTCACAATTGAGAAAGATCGCAACAGCACATTCAAACCACTCTCTTCAGGAAACCCACCGTTGCTAACACTATACTCTATGCAACAAGCTCCCACCCAGCACCATTAATCAGATCCATACCTTATGGCCAATATCTGCGTCTCCGCAGAAACTGCTCGGAGGAATCTTCCTTCAAAGTAGAGGCGGACAATCTTAGAAAAAGATTTTTTAAACGTGGCTATTCGCACTCATGTTTAAAAAAAAAGCATATCGCAGAGCCACTGCACATACCAGACAAGAACTTCTATGTAAGAAGAAAAAGGACTCTGTCACTAAAGATTCAGTACAAAACCAAGCACGCATTATTACTAAATACACAAAGCAGCATAACCAAGTATACAAATAATCAATAAATACTGGCATCTCTTAACAGTTGATCCCAATTTAACCACTTGCCGACCGGTCACGTTGACCGTACTGCGGCAAAGTGGTTCGTTATCGTCTAGCGACTTAGTACTACGTCGCTTGACTCCTCCCCCTGTAGGCGGAGCTCGCGCGCCACCGGAGGCACGCTCCCGCTGTTTTCATTCACAGCGGCAGTCGGGCCAGGGGAGGAGCGGCGGCGATCGCTGCTGCTCTTCCCCGATCTTCGGGGAATCTAGTTTGGATATCCGCCCGCCTGTGTAAACAGAGCAGGCGGATCTCCTAAGTGACAGGGAGTGACAGATTGCAGTGTTCAGCATAGCTGAACATGCGATCTGTCCCTGACTCACTCAGTCACCTCCCCCCACACACGTCAGTAAGCACCAGGCATACATTAACCCCTCCCTCTCCAATAAAATTAACCCCTTCACTGCCAGTGTCATTTTTACAGTAACAGTGAATATATATAGCACTGATTACTGCAGTAATGTCACTGGTAACCCCAAAAGTGTCAAAAATGTCAGTCAAGGGTCCGATCTGTCCGCCGCAATGTCGCAGTCCCGCAAAAAAAATTGCAGATCGCCGCCCTTACTCGTTAAAAAAAAAAACACCAAAAATTACAGAAATCTTTCCCTTAGTTAGTAAACGCAATAACTTTTGCGTAAACCGATCAAAATACGCTTATTGTGATTTTTTTTTTTACCAAAAATAGGTAGCAGAAAACAAATTGGCCAAAATTTTTTAAAAATTTAGATTTTTACATTTTGGGGGGGGGGGGGGGGGAATTTCATATAAAAAATGTTAAAAATATTGTTATTTTTTCAAAATAAACGCTCTTTTTTTTTATAGCGCAAAAAGTAAAAATCGCACAGGTGATCAAATACCCCCAAAAGAAAGCTCTGTTTGTGGTAAAAAAAGGACGTAAATTTAGTTTGGGTACGGCGTCGCACGACCGCGCAATTGTCAGTTAAAGTCGCACAGCGCCGAATCGCAAAAAGTGGCCTGGACGTAAGACAGCAAAATCCTCCGGTGGTAAAGTGGTTAAACCCCTTTATCGCAGACAGGCCACAAATTACTTTTCGTAAAGCACAATCCCTCAAAGACATTCTAGTTAGCAGTGAATTTGTTGGGGAATTCAGATGTGATCCCTGTAAGAGACCTGGCACATATAAATGTGGAGGCTGCAACTTGTGTCGCTATATGAATACCAACAACAACTTCAACCTACCCAATGGAAAACCTTATAAGCCCCTACTCTTTGCCAACTGCAGGAGCTCTGGAGTTGTCAATCTCCTCCTCTGCTCCTGTGCTTTTACATTGGAAAAAACAAAAAGGAATTCATCAAACGGGCCCAACTCCATATCACTAGCATGCAGAAATGCAATCCGGACCTCCCACTTGGGAGACATGTTCTTCATACACATGATGGCCTATTTCCACATATACAATTTACCATCCTAGATAGAGTGCACCCCAGCAGCAGAAGAGGAGACTGGGACAAATTACAAAGTTTTAAACCTTTTCTAGAGGGTTTTTCATTGGGCGGATGGGATTAAATGGGGTATCGACAATTGGGTGGTTTCGGTCTCCTTAAACAATTGGGAGTCGAATCTGAATCCCTGTGGCTACCCTACCTATGAGATATAGGGCCGGATTTAAAGAAACTGCAGCTTCAAACCTCTATGACGTGTTTCAGTTTCGCCGCGTTCAAATCAATTAACTGGCGCTGCGGCGAATTGGCGAGTAAAACAGCAATAATGAATTCCGCCGTTAGCGGGATTCACTTACGATCGCGGCTTCGCCAATTCGCAAACTTATGTCTTCGTGCTTATAGCAGTTTCACATAGCGATGTGGGCTAGTGGATTAGTGCACACATCACATGTCTGTAATTCATCTCCCTCTGCTGTAGGTTCGAGGCTTACCATCTCCACCTACTTTTTTTATTTTCTTTTTTTGTTTATATTGCTAAAATGTAACGGATTACATCATATATATTGCTAAATAATGTTACACTCAGAAGCGCTTGCAAGCTTACACCATTTTAAGTGTTTTTTTGATCTTGTCTGTGTGTCGAATCGATCTTATGAAGGAAAGTACCAAAGGCAAGTGACCAAACCCCTACCCTACTTCAGGGCAAGATGAAACCTCACAATTTTACCATGGTCTTCTTCCCACATTCCATACAATGTTTAGTTCTTTAGCTATATGTGCTTTTTAGCCTTAACACACTCCATTTTTTCCACCATACAGCTTTATTCTGCACAATAGCTAAGTGCTTTGCAACTTCACTGCAGTTCACAACGTCATGGGTTCAAATCACATCACTACACTTGGGATCTCTTTTCACTCTCATTTTTTTAAACAGTTTTTTTAAACTATCTTGAATTTGGGGGGGGAGGGGGGTGTCCTACCCAAATTTCAAGCACATCAATGGAAACAACACAATTTTGATTTTATGAGTGTGGTCCTAGTTTTATCGAGATGCAATTCTTTACATATTTACCATGGTTCTTACAATTTCTTGACCAATAAACATAGGTGTCTGATATTGGACTCTCTCCATATTTCAACAACACAGGCCCTCATAGTCCAACACTACATTTGCCTCACACCTCAACACAACACTGTCACATCCCTACTCTACATTACAACCCCTCACATCACCAGTACAAGCAGCATGCAAAGTGCAAAACTCCGGCCTTGGCAGCTTAATGGGCCATACACTAACAATTTGTCTAGACTTTTTCCTGTAGACTTAACCAAACCATATAATAGAAGCTCAAACCTCAACACTTTCAATTTGGATGCAATCAGGCAGGCCCTTGCACTACATAGAAAATGTCAATCGGAAGGATAAAGTCTTCTCTAAATCTTACAGTGTGGATGGCCCTTTTGTCTGTAGGCACCCACACAAAACAAAAAAACACATGTTCAATTCTAATGTATTTATTTATTTGAGAATGACAGCAGAAGGAGGGATGCAGCAAAAGAATATTGTCACTCTCCAGTCCGTGTGCCTTTACAGCGCCAGACCACGATCTTTGCTCCATGGCTACGGGATTCTGATGTCTTCCACAACTTCCGGCAGAGTTCAGAATCCATTCTGCACCTCTACCAGCTCATAGGGGACAGGCATGGCAAGGTTGCTGGGCAGCTTCCAAGCCACTTTCGAAGTTCCAGGGTGTTCATGTTGGTCATTGGCCATGTGCCTTACCAAATATCCACTGACCACAAAAGAAAATGAGTGGAGTCCATCAAGGTGGGTTTCTACCACCTACACCCGCAAGCAGTACCACTCCTGGAAAAATAAAACAAAGGATAAGACATTTCATTATGAAAATCACATCTTAATGCCTGTTTGCTTCATTCTGAACTTCATTTAATTTCGACATCACGAGTGAAATAACACATTTTATGCCAACTTACACAAACCAGAAATCATTAATGTAAACATTTGAATACACACCTGTGACGCCAGACAGCCCATCACCACAGGCTTCCCATGGTACGTGCCATGATTCCAAGATGTTGATGTTCTGGAAAATTACAACACCATAAGATACCAAGCAGCCGTTCATGTTATCAATAACTACACAGGTGGCATAGACACAAATAAACACCTGCCAGCTCTTCTCAGCCCTTTACACTATTCACAATACCAACATGTTTATGGTTAGAGGTGCATGTTTTTTCTCAAGTAACACAATTTTACCAATGTTGACTACACTTTATCTACAATGGCAAGTGTCATTGGCAGATGATAATCACCCTCTGTCTCCCTGTGAGTGGCACCTCTGCTAACTAGCTAATTAATACACATGCCCTATCTTGACCGGTTACAGTACTTACATGTAAAGTGGCTAGCAACCAGGGTATTCCGGGTGGCCATACCGGCAGCGGTGCTCCGCCGCCTGGGGGCCGCCGGCTGACGGACCTCTGGCTCCCTCTCCTCCGTCAGCTCCCAAGAATCATCCCGGGCAACGCACATGTTGTGCAACACGCAGCACGCCAGGATGATCTTGGAAGCCTTTGTAGGAGAGTACAGGAGTTCACCCCCAGGCCGGGCCAAGCAGAGAAACCGGGACTTGAGAAGACCTATGGTCAACTCAATGATACTCCGGCTTCTCCGCAAGGCCCTGTTGTAATTCCTCTCTGCTGGGCCCTGGGGGTACCTGATTGGAGCCATCAGCCACGTCAGCTGCGGGTAACCAGCATCCCCTGAAAAATAAGAAAAATATACATTAGTTCTTCCTATCATGTGACTTTAGATGACTCCTCAAAATGGGAGACAATTAGGCATTTTACTAAACAACCTGCTCGTCTGTTTGCAAAAAATCATATGAAACATCTCAACTCTGTCTAACTGCCTAAATCACTAATACAAATGGGAAAAAGGACACACAAAGTGGTGGGTTTCTCTTGCAAGTTCCAACTTGGCCCCTATTTTGTTCCTATTACATTAGCCTAGGTCTTACTTCTGGAATATATCTGCAACTAGAGTGAGGAAACCAATATTGACTCACTTATGCAAAGTACTTTGGGGATATGGCAATACCATTGGAATCATTTGTAGGTTTTCTTTGGGTGGCTAGAGGACACCATTTACACATTGGTTAACCACCTTCATTGGACTCAAAGACAACTTTGCAAATCTTTCTTTTGTGAGCTGCTAAGCTGCTGATCTGGTTGTGTGTGAACAGCCTGACAACTCCTAACACATCCATTTTAGGTAGGCTTTGCTTAAATCAGGGTGTACACCGATGTAGCTTATTCCTATGTCTATGTAATCTTACAGTTTATGTTGTTAAGACAAAATACTTTACCAATAAGCCACCCTTCGGGCATTTGTCCACTTTCAAACACCTCGTACAGAGTACTTGTTCTTAACATACTGGAATCATGGCACGACCCTGGGTGACCAGTGTTGACACTCATGATGCGCTGTTTGGCGTCACACACTAATTGGACGTTCACAGAGTGGTACTGCTTGCGGTTCCGGTATTCACTTTCGTGGCTCCTTGGGGGCCTAATGGCTATGTGGGTGCCATCGATTGCCCCTAGGATTTGCGGCATGTGTGCCCGCCGGTAGAAACCCAACTTGACTTCATTCCACTCATTTTCATTCTGTGGCCAGTGGATAAAATTGGGCACTATATCCACTATGGCATTAATGACCAACATGAACACCCTTGAAACTGTGGGCTGGCTAATGCCCATGATACTTCCCGAAGTGGCTTGGAAGCTGCCACGCCCTAAAATATACAAAGTGGCCAGCAATCTGGCCATGCCGGGCACCGCATGGCCGCGCTGTGTGTCCGGGTCAATTTTCTCTGCTATGAGCTGGTAGAGGTGTAGAATAGTTCCTCGCTCGAGCCGGAACTTCCTCCTGACATCAGAATCCCGCAGCTTGTCCAAATAGATCCTTGGAGCAAAAATGCGTGGCTGGCGAGGTAAGGGCACACGGACTGGAGGTGCTGCTGCTGGAGGTGCTGCTGCTGCTGCTGCTGCAGCTTCCCCACCTTCTGCTGCCTCCTGTGCCAGGGCCTCCTCAAACAAGGCACCAATAAATGCCAGCATTGCACCATCTAATGCGTCTGGGATATCGTCCTCCATTTTGAACGCGCAAATTCGCGAATGCGCAGATATATATAGAAACGGCCGCTAATTATCACACCTGTGAGCCAGCTATAAAAGGAGCACATGGCCAATATGGCTGCTGGATGTTATAGATCGATGTTTCTTATGTGCTAGCAAGACCCTGTGACCCACAACCTACATTATCTGGAGGTAAGACAATTGTATCTCTCTCTCCCAAAAAAAAGGAAGGAGACAATTTGTACTTATCTTGGGTGTGCTTAAGTTGTCTATGGTGAATCCCCTCCAACCCACAATAGCTTGGGAACCCCTCAAGTGTCTTTTAATCATTGGCAGTTGGCCCCATGTGCATGTGGTTTGGACATGTGTTTTCTCATGTTTGTTAAAGGTGTGCAGTCTAGATTTGGCATCTAAACCTGCCCCCTTACCTTCCCAGCTTCCAAAGACACCATTTTTGCTTTCCTGATAACTGTAATTTATTATGTGCACGTATGTAGGTCATGCGATTTCTCATGTATGTTTAATGTTTGCAGCCTCCTTTTGCCTATAAAGGATTACACCAACACCACCACCACCACTGTGTTTGTGCCATTAGGTAAGTGTTTGGAGGGCCTCGTGTGATTTGTGCCCCTATGCGTTTTCTTATGTGTTTTTTTTTTCCATTTCTTTTCAGCCTCTTCTGCTCTTTGCCACCACCACCACCACCACCACCACCACCACTGTGTTTGTGCCATTAGGTAAGTGTTTGGAGGGCCTCGTGTGATTTGTACCCCTATGAGTTTTCTTATGTGTTTTTTTTTTACATTTCTTTGCAGCCTCTTCTGCTCTTTGCCACCACCACCACCACCACCACCACCACCACCACCACCACTGTGTTTGTGCCATTAGGTAAGTGTTTGGAGGGCCTCGTGTGATTTGTACCCCTATGCGTTTTCTTATGTGTTTTTTTTTTCCATTTCTTTGCAGCCTCTTCTGCTCTTTGCCACCACCACCACCACCACCACCACCACCACCACTGTGTTTGTGCCATTAGGTAAGTGTTTGGAGGGCCTCGTGTGATTTGTACCCCTATGCGTTTTCTTATGTGTTTTTTTTTTACATTTCTTTGCAGCCTCTTCTGCTCTTTGCCACCACCACCACCACCACCACCACCACCACTGTGTTTGTGCCATTAGGTAAGTGTTTGGAGGGCCTCGTGTGATTTGTACCCCTATGCGTTTTCTTATGTGTTTTTTTTTTCCATTTCTTTGCAGCCTCTTCTGCTCTTTGCCACCACCACCACCACCACCACCACCACTGTGTTTGTGCCATTAGGTAAGTGTTTGGAGGGCCTCGTGTGATTTGTACCCCTATGAGTTTTCTTATGTGTTTTTTTTTTACATTTCTTTGCAGCCTCTTCTGCTCTTTGCCACCACCACCACCACCACCACCACCACTGTGTTTGTGCCATTAGGTAAGTGTTTGGAGGGCCTCGTGTGATTTGTACCCCTATGCGTTTTCTTACGTGTTTTTTTTTTCCATTTCTTTGCAGCCTCTTCTGCTCTTTGCCACCACCACCACCACCACCACCACCACCACCACTGTGTTTGTGCCATTAGGTAAGTGTTTGGAGGGCCTCGTGTGATTTGTACCCCTATGCGTTTTCTTATGTGTTTTTTTTTTCCATTTCTTTGCAGCCTCTTCTGCTCTTTGCCACCACCACCACCACCACCACCACTGTGTTTGTGCCATTAGGTAAGTGTTTGGAGGGCCTCGTGTGATTTGTACCCCTATGAGTTTTCTTATGTGTTTTTTTTTTACATTTCTTTGCAGCCTCTTCTGCTCTTTGCCACCACCACCACCACCACCACCACCACCACCACTGTGTTTGTGCCATTAGGTAAGTGTTTGGAGGGCCTCGTGTGATTTGTACCCCTATGCGTTTTCTTATGTGTTTTTTTTTTCCATTTCTTTGCAGCCTCTTCTGCTCTTTGCCACCACCACCACCACCACCACCACCACCACTGTGTTTGTGCCATTAGGTAAGTGTTTGGAGGGCCTCGTGTGATTTGTACCCCTATGCGTTTTCTTATGTGTTTTTTTTTTACATTTCTTTGCAACCTCTTCTGCTTTTTTTGCCACCACCACCACCACCACCGTGTTTGTGCCATTAGGTAAGTGTTTGGAGGGCCTCGTGTGATTTGTATCCATATGCGTTTTCTTATGTGTTTTTTTTTTTTCCTTTTCTTTGCAGCCTCTTCTGCTCTTTGCCCACTACTACCACCACCACCACGACCAAGTCTGTTTGTGCCATTAGGTAAGTGTGTTCTGTAACTGTTCACTAATTATACTGTATATGAAGAGCAATCTGCAAATCCTGTTTTTTCTGTTTTCTCTTTTGTCATTTCAGATTTAGGAGTTTGGGGCTCTTTGCTGCTGCTGGACAGCCAGATTCTCTGCCCACCTCGTGCTCCCATGGCCCCACCCACTGGAAGGATGAGAAGGGGCAGGGTGGCCAGGGGGGCCAGGGGGGCCAGGGGGGGCAGGGGGGGCAGGGTGGGCAGATCGTCTGGCTCTGGTGTGAGGGAGGCTCCAGCTGTATCCATGAGGGAGTCCACCATCCCCATCCCGGAGGAGGAAGCCGGGGGAGGTGTTAACACACCAAGTGGACAAGCTGGCTCTTCTGACAGTAGTCCTGGAGCGGGTCCGTCCACCAGAGTCAGCTTGTCCACATTACCCCGGCTTCCCCGTTTCACCCACAATCAGTGCTGTGCCCTGGTCCACGCCTATATGGCCAGATATCAGGCGATACATGGGACCAGGGCCGCGTCTTACTCAGTAACAGAGAAGAACAGATTGTGGGATGAAATCCGGGATGCTGTAAATGCACTGGGTGAAGCACCTCGCCACCGTGACAGTGTGCGGAAGAAGGTCAACGACATCTGTGGGTCCATTCGGAAGAAGCTAATTGCATGGGCTGCGGAGGGTCTTTATGACCGTCAAGGTCGGCTGGATGAACGTGCACGAAGTTCTCTCTGGGATTATCAATTACCTTTCTTGAACATCATAGGACCCGATACCATCTTTCCCAGAGAGGACTTAGATTCGGATGCTTTGCACCGAGGTAGGATATTATCTTGGATGTCAATTGTGTGAGTTGTTTGGAAAAGATTAACTACTATCCTATGTGTGACATTAAGAGAATGTGATACTTGCCCTTCCAATTGTCCTTTTTTTGTTTTCCCCAACCTGCAATTTGTTCATCTGTAGCACGGATCTCAGCCCCTCCACAGCCCATGCAGCTTGGCGAACCAGACGGACTCACAGGTGTTGACATCAGTGCTGACCCTCCTCCTGGTAGGTCCAATATCATACTGTGCCAAACAATGTAGATGTTTTTTTTTTTCCAAGATAGCTCATATTGCTATGTCCTTTACAGAAGATCCGCAGCAGGGAACACACCCAGTGCAGCTAGGCCTGGAGGAAGGTGTTGGTATGTCTAGTCAAATAATGTTTTTTTGAATCTTATTAACCCCATTAACACACATGTTTTTTCTTAGGAAAGAGTGTTGCCTTTTAGATGTTTACCCTGCAAAACACAGTTGACAGCATTAATGGGTGCCGTCATTAGTAGGCAGACCAAGCCTTCTTAACCTTTGGGAGGGTTTAGCAAGTGTCCTATGAGCCCAGGAAAGCACTTTTGAATGTTTGGCCTCAATGCTTCATTCATGAAGCTAGGAGGGCAATCTGGCCATAATCATTACTGACTAAGGTTATGTACTAAACATGTTTTTTTTTTTTTGTTTTTAAAAGAACATCAGGCCCCTCTTGACGTTGCAGCTGGAGTTGGATCAGGAGCTGGCGACGATTCTGCATCCAGTGCTGTGGTATGTGATATAAGGGAACAAGGTGCACATGTAACATTTCAATGGTAGCATTGATTTTGGACTAGATGTGGCTTACATTGTGTGTGTTAAATTAGTGCTATGACATTCTGACGATGCACCAGCACAACAAGAGTTCTATCTTGAACATCAGGGAATTATGTTATAATTTGGTGTGCCACTAATGTTCCAAAAACATCCAGGATCTTTAAAGTCCGGCCCGTCTTTGATTTTCCAGGTCCAAATTCATGGGTATCGTTTGGTTGGGTTGTCCTGTAGCCGATTGATGGCAAGATTTTAGACAACATACGTAGATGTATAAAGTCATTGGTGTAGTAACAGATTTACCAAAAGCATAAACAACCTACCACACCAGGGTTAATTGGGAACACCTTCATGTTGAATCTTTTTTGCCTTTGTCATATTAGTCACACCAATATAATATGTACCCATTATCAGAAGTGTTGCTAGCTTGGATAATCTTACAATGAACAAGTACTCATTAGAAGCACATCAAACTTTTCAACGTTCTGCTTGGGGTGTTAAGTTGTCAAACTAATCTGAAATATTTAGTCATGATGTTTGATAATGATTTGGTCTATTTCTTCTGCTTTCAGGTAGCCTTAGATGCAGAGGGATTGTCACCTACCCAACTTCGTCCATCTATGCTGGATGTAGCCGAGAGGCTGCTTGATGAGTATCAGGTCCAAAATGAGTTAAGGAGGCGTACTCAGCAATCTACTGAGGCAGTACGTCTGCTCGGGCTCATACAGGAATCTGTAGCAACAATGGTACAGGTTCACCAGGATATGTTACAGGTTCAACAGGATATGCGTAACAGCTTGGTAAGTTTAGCAGACCAGCATCAACGGGATCGGCAAAGTGTTGACACTCAGGTGCTGGCCACACGCCAATGCCTGTTTGGATCTGAAGATGCCCCATTGGCAGAGCCCTCCCAAACATCTCACTCACCTGCCACTGCAGGTTGTGGTAGTGGGAGGGTAATGCCAGTGTTGGCCACTTGTCAGGCAGCTGGGGATGGGACAATTCCTCCTGTAGCCACTCCTAGCACTTCACACTCCGTTCGGACTCCCACACCCCTCAATGAGCAATCCTCCTGCACAACCTCAATGCGCACTGGTTCCACAGTACCCCTTCCACCTGACTACATTCCCTCCACACCTTTATCACTTCACTCCTCCCCAGGCCGTTCTTCTTTTTTGTCACCAATGCGACATGTCGTTTGCCCCCGCACCGTGGACCACAACAAACAATCAACCACCACTCCCCACACATCTTCACAACCCTTGCACCACCAGCAGCATCAAATAGCCTTGGAGCAGCAACGATCCCATCTCATGGTAATGGCACACGTTGCCCAAATGCTTAGGCTGACCCCAGAGCAGATGACACTATTGGCCGAACATCTTCTGTCTGGGACATTTCCAACGTTCAACACCCTGCATCATCAGCAGCCTCAGACAGAAGATATGATCCTAATGGGCCACTTGAGCACAACTCTACAGTTAACCCCAGACCAGATGGAACTCTTGGCACACCATTTGATGGCAGGAAACTTAACAATGCTCACCACACTGCTTCAGGCACGACCACCAACTTGATTTTTTGTTTTTTTGTTTAATTTGGTTTAGTTTTGTTAATGATTTACATTGGCCAATTTTTTGGGCCATTTTTTTTTTTAATTTGAGGGTGGCACAATATGATTTATTATAGTGCTTCTTTTGGGGATGAAATAAAATTTTATGCAAAATGATTAGTTTGTGTTTGCTCTTTGGTTTTTTAGGAGTGTTGGTGGCCAAGTAATGGCCCTGGTTAATGTAGGCATTTATACACACGTGCTTCTCTATCTCCAAACATATGATTTCATGTAAATTTAGATAACTCAATGTTCACATAACGACCCAAGAAAAGGTCTCCCTTCAAATGTAGCTTCAAAACAAGTCTCAAGGCTAACATAAACCAAAGCCAACATACTAACAATTACAGACCACACCACTCAAGTAAACAAATACAACACAAAAGACATTCGATGTGTACACCAAAAAGAAAACTTGGGTAATAAAATAAATGTTTTAATAACACATGTGGGTGTCTACCAACTGTAGCGTACAAAAAATATATTACAATATATAATAGAATGAACTAAATTGCCAATGTAACATTTGTGTTGCAAAGAGCAACATACTTAAATTTAATTTAGATAAACATTTTAAACATTTTTTATGTTTTGACATCATTTTTTGGAAGGTTTTCACAAAAACAATTCTTTTTTGTAAACATTTTTGGTTTTGTCGGTTGCCATAAAAACAACAAGGCTTATTTGTAAACATTTTTGGTTTTGTCCGTTGCCATAAAAACAACAAGGCTTTTTTGTAAACATTTTTGGTTTTGTCCGTTGCCATAAAAACAACAAGGCTTTTTTGTAAACATTTTTGGTTTAGTTTGTTACCAAAAACAACAAGGCTTATTTGTAAACATTTTTGGTTTTGTCGGTTGCCATAAAAACAACAAGGCTTATTTGTAAACATTTTTGGTTTTGTCGGTTGCCATAAAAACAAAATAACTAGGGAAGCCGGGGGGCGTGGTCTTGACATGGCGGAGTAGAGCTGCACGCTAGCTGAGCTCCCGGGATCTCCCCCGTCCCGCCGACATACACGGAGCTAACAAGGGAGAGATGACTCTGACAAAGAAAAGGAGAACCAAGGGATCAGTTAAGAAAAACAGCGTACCTAAACTTGAAGGCGAGATCCTGCAGTTTTTCCCGGTTACAACCCCCTCAGGGTCCAAGATGGCCGCGCCTCGTGGCCAGCACGCTATAGCGATGGATACAGCCAGCGAGAGCGCACCGAGGGATGAGAGCACAGGTCTAGTACATCCCACCATGCCGGAGACCTCGGGGGTAGACGCCGATACCCCGGGTGTGCATGGAGGTGAAGAGGGAGTGCTGGCACTGAGGGTTGATGCGGAGCTAAGAGCACTGCTGCAGGCACTGCCTACTAAAGCGGACATCGCTGCAATGGTTACCCGGCTGGAGGAAAAACATCAAGCAGCCGTTAATGAGGTGAGAGGAGAGATCCAGGAGACGGCGCAGAGAGTGGCGGTGAATGAGAGTGCCATAGCTACCCTGGAAGGGCGGGTAAGAGCTTTGGAGTCCCATTCCAAACTACACTTAGAGGCAGAAATATCCCTACAATTGCGTATGGAGGAGTTGGAGGATAGAAGCCGACGTAATAACTTAAGGCTAAGAGGTATTCCAGAGGCTATAGACACGGAAAATTTAGAGGTGGTTGTAAAAGACATTTTTCAAAAGACCCTTGGGGAAATGTATCCTACTAGATTACAACTTGATAGGGTCCATCGTGCCCTAGGGCCCCGAGCTGCCGATCCAGATAGACCTCGAGACGTTGTATGTAGGATTCATCATTATGTGGACAAGGAACTAATTGTGCGTATGGCCTGGGAAAAGGGCTCAGTGGATTTAAAGGGGGTACCCATTAAAATACTTCCAGATTTGTCTAAGGCCACACTGCAAAGACGAGCCATTCTCCGACCCATACTAGATAAAGCCAGACAACTGGGACTGAAGTATAGATGGGGTTTCCCATTGTCTGTTACTTTCCGCAATGCACAAAGCTCTTTTACCTTACGCGTGTTAAGTGACCTCTCAAGCCTTTTCACATTTATGGGAATAGAGCCTATACAAGTACCGAACTGGTTAACCTTTTCTCCCAATACAAGTAGGAGCAGAGATATGATACCTCCTGGAAAGAAGCAATAGACATACCAAGAATAAAGACATTTGCCTGAGACTCTTAGGGGGATGGGGGGAGAGGACCGTGTGCCCTTAAAGAGAAAAGAAGGAAGGAATTGAGTCTCTGCTCTTTAGTCCCTTCTTACCCTTCTTTGTCGTCTTTTGGAGGTGTCTAGGGGGATACAGTATTATGGAACGATACCTTTTCCCCCTTATTTTTCTTTTTTTTTTTTTTTTTTTTTCTTCTTCCCTTATTTTTCTTTTTTTCTTTTTTTTCCCCTTTAGGTGAAACTGAACGAGACTGGAGGGTATCACTCCGACCCCTCCTTATGTCGGCATCTTTAGATATATACTTTTCTATTGTTATGAGGTGGGGTAAAAGTGACGGGGGGGAGAGGGGTGAGGGGAATGGGGCTACAAGGGAATTTAAATAGAGGGAGTGATGATGTATGTTTAATGGAGAGAGGTATGGGTCTGCATGTTCCTTCCATCGCAATAGTAAGGTGAATTTTTTCTTTTCCCTTTTTTTTGTGTTTTTTTTTTTTTTTTTCCCCTTTCACTTGTTGGGGACACTTTGTTTGAGCTTAATATAGCTCTCGTAATCACTGAAATGGGGGAGGTGTGGGTTTTTTTTTAGTGTTTTTGTGAAGTTCCTCTTCTTGGTAAGAGGCCTCCCACTTTGGTTTAGACATGGAATAGGGGGTACCTTTTTCCCTCCTTCCTACTTGGTTTCTGGGATGCTTGCTCCCTTTTTTTTTTTTTTTCTCGATATACTAAACGATGGACGCGCATGCAGAGCTATACCTAGACATATTAAGGGGTAGCACCCCATGATCAGTGGATAATAGAGAATATATAGTATTGCTCACCCCTTCTTCAAGATAACAGGTTGATATAATGCTAGATTATTGATAACAGAGGATATAATGATATTTGATGAATTGAGGAGAGAGGGAGAGGATATGGCCCGAGCAGGAACGAGGAGACCTAGGGATACAGAACTATGCTCCCTAGAAGACTTAAGGACAGGCTTCTGCGTTTTTCTTTTGCCTTTATTTTTTTTTTTTTTATTTTTTTTTTTTTATTTTTTTTCTCACTCCTGACATGCAAAATAAATGTTGGAAGCAAGGAGTGGTGTTTAGTGGCCAGATACACCAAGGGGACGTCGCAAGATATTTTTAATACGAGTATTGAAGAGTATTTGACGGGCGGAATCACTCACGGGGATGATAAGGGTTCACTTTTTCACCCCCCTTTTCTTTTTTGGTCTTTTTCACAATAATAATATGATGTGGGTTTTTTTCCTTTTTTTTTTTTTTTCCTCTTTCTCTTTTTTACCTTGAGGCCTATATATAAGGCCTCTCATCAGGGGTTTTATTCCCCCCCCTTTTTTTTTTTTTTTTTTTTTCACGAACAAGTTCACAAGGGTCGAAGTACCCTATTGACCCTTGTCTCCCCTGGCAGTGAACGACCCTGGATGGGTGATGCTGAACGCCGATGAGGTATGAACCTTGGTGGATCGACCATGAACAACCAATAACTAATTACTAATAATGTTCTATGTAAATAATAATGAGTGAGCTGGATTAGTGGGTATTATACTGATCCTACAGGCTCCTACAGGAATTAAGGGAGGGGGAGGGAAGGGGGGGAAGGGAGAGGGAGAGAGAATTTTTTTTTTCTCTCTTTTTTTTTTTCTTCTCTCCTACTTTTTATCCTCTTCCCTGTTAGGGGCCGTCTTATCTCTCCTCCTCCCCCTTGTCTTCCACTCCCCCCCCCCTTTTTTTTTTTTTTTTTTTTTTCTTTTTTTTCCCTTTTAGAATAATAAGGTCAGGATCTTTGTCGGTGGGGCTGGGGGGGGAACTGGGAGAGCAGTGATTTTTCTTTTTTCTTTTTTCTATATATACTTCTGCTTCCTTGCATGATTTATACCACTCTCCCAATTAGGTCAGTACATTGAGGGGTGACTTTTAGTCACATAGTGTACATGGGAATTCCCTTATTAGTGGAAGAGCGATAGGCTCTAGAGAGGAAAGGGGTAACGCCACCCTTTCTTCTTTGAGAGGGTTTGTCTGGGGTTTTGGGGTTTTTTTTTTTTTTTTTTTTTTTGTTACTTTCTCCTCCTCTCCCCATTTTGACGATGGGGGACCTTACCATCTTCTCTTTAAATACCAGGGGTCTTAATATACCGGAAAAGAGGAGGATGTTACTTAATGATCTTAAGCGATTGAGGGTAGATGTTGCCTTTATTCAAGAAACGCATTTTAAAGGAGATAAAGCCCCTAAATTTACGAATAGACTTTACAATACAGTTTATCACTCTGCTAGCATCTAAAATACCTTGGACATTGAATGAGATTATGGCAGATACAGAAGGACGATACCTTTTTATTAAGGGGAAAGTAGCAGACACATTAATCACATTTGCAACATTGTATGCACCAAATGAAGGACAGGCAGGGTTCTTTAAGCGAGTGTCTAAACTACTCCTGGAGTTTAGGGAAGGACAGCTTATTCTAGGCGGAGACTTTAATGTACCACTACTTCCCCGAATAGACACATCCACGGGTAACTCGGCTATACTACCATCCGCAAATAAAAATATTGCACAAACGTTTTATAATGCCCAATGGATAGATGTGTGGCGAGTACTACACCCTGCAGACCGGGATTATACATTTTTTTCAGCACCCCATAAGTCCTATTCAAGGATTGATTATTTTTTAATCCCACACGGTCAGTTTCATGCGGTTAAAACGGCAACAATTGGGGATATAATATGGTCGGACCACGCACCAGTGCTTCTCACTTATGCTGTATCGGAGTATACCGCCTCTCGTCAAGGTTTTTGGAGACTGAATGAGAGCCTCTTACAGATTCCTGAGGTCCTGACGGATATCTCGTCGGGCCTTCAAGAATACTTTAATATGAATGATCTGGAGGATTGTGAAATAAGGAATCTGTGGGAGGCTCATAAATCGGTTCTTAGAGGGCTTTTCATTAAACACGGATCTAGACTCAAAAAAGAACGTGAGAAACAATCAACACAGCTTCTAGATAAACTTAGACATTTGGAAGCTCAATACAAACATTCTACAACATCAACTTTAGAGGCTGAACTTATACAAGTACGGCAGCAATTAGCTGATCTGCTCCTGTTTAGGGCCAAAGCGGCACTACAGAGGAGCAGAGGCCGGGGATATGAACTCGGGGATAAATGTGGGGAGCTACTGGCGCGCTCGGTAAAAGACCCAAAATTAACAACATATGTTCCTAATATTATTTCATCACAGGGACAGAAACTGACCCCACCCAAAGAAATAGTGAGTGAATTCGGTCGATTCTATGCGTCGCTATACTCTTTGACAGATGTTCCGGCCTCTATCTCAGAGATGGAAGATTATCTTGTAGAATCGCATATACCAACCCTCCACACTGAGATAAGAGAACAATTAGAGGAGCCAATATCCCTGACAGAGATTCAACAGGCCATCAACACTATGAAGTTAAAGAAAGCTCCCGGCCCAGATGGTTTCACGCTTCAGTATTTTCAGGTTTTTTTTCCCATCCTGGGTCCGTATCTGGTTAGACTTTTTAATTCGCCAAGAGAAAACCCTAGCATGCTTAGAGATACCTTAGCGGCACATATAACTGTGATTTTGAAAGAGGGAAAAGACCCTACATGCTGTGGAAGCTATAGACCTATCTCCTTACTTAATATTGATCTAAAAATTTTTTCTAAAATTCTAGCTGCCCGATTGGCTCCACATCTTCTTGATCTGGTTCACCTCGACCAAGTGGGTTTTGTCACAGGCCGAGAAGCCAGAGACAACACTACTAAAATTCTAAATTTGATCCACGTTGCTGACACCTCTCGGATATCAAGTGTCTTTATCAACACAGACGCAGAAAAAGCCTTTGATAGGGTGAACTGGCGATTTATGTTTACGATTCTTAAACATATAGGCTTGGGAAGTAATATGCAACGTTGGATCACTAGCATTTACTCAAATCCTACTGCACAGGTCAAAGTGAATGGATTATTATCTGACTCTTTTCCCATTAATAACGGGACGAGACAAGGGTGCCCTTTATCTCCTCTTCTATTCGCTCTCTCACTGGAACCCTTTCTTTGTACGGTGCGCCAGAATCCAGATATACAGGGACTCCAAGTGGGAGTGGGTGATTATAAGATCTCTGCGTACGCTGATGATCTTATGTTTTCCCTGACAAACCCAATTATTTCTCTACCGAATTTACTGAGGGAACTAACCAGATACGGATCTTTATCGAACTTTAAAATTAACTATAGTAAGTCAGAAGCGATGGGAGTGAGGGTGGGTACGTCACTTCGGCGAACATTACAGACAAATTTCTGCTTTCGTTGGACTAATAGAGCTCTACGATACTTGGGCACCTATATCCCACCATGTCTATCTAGGGTTTATGATTTGAATTTTCCTCCTTTGATAGCAGAGACACGTACCCTTCTGGAAAAATGGCATACAGGTTTCCATTCGTGGTTTGGCAGATGTAATTTGATAAAGATGAATATTTTGCCTAAACATACCTACCTGATAAGAGCCCTACCGGTGCGGTTACCTGCTCGATACTTCCATCTCATCCATGCTCTATTTATCAAATTCGTCTGGGCAAAGAAAAGACCCCGTTTAGCGCGGAAGCTACTAACCTGGCCAAAAAAGTGCGGTGGTTTAGCTCTCCCGGATATGCAGAAATATTTCCAGGCAGCCCACCTGAGCAGGGTGGTTGACTGGTGTAGACATTATGCACTTAAATTATGGACTAGTATAGAACAAGCACAGACAAATATCCCCCTCAGAGGAGCACTGTGGTGCTATCCAGATCTACCCTCACAACTAAGACTTCATCCTCTTATAGGTACGACGCTGCGTATAGGCTATCTGGCTAATAGGAGATACTCTATCATTCCCCCCTTCTCTCCATTGCTCCCGGTGATTGGAAACCCTCGTTTTGGGCCTGGATTTTCATCACCAGACCTGATTGCGTTGGGTATAGATGGATATGCCCGAGCTGAGCAATTCCTAGTAGCAGATAATTGGCCGACAGTAGAGACTCTTACGAAACAGGATGGCAATTTTAGGTTAACCTTTTGGTCAGCCCTACAACTGCATCATTTCCTGAGTACCCTGCCAAATTCTGCAGAGTACTCAAGGAGTATGTCTAAATTTGAAGGATACTGTCGGGGAGAAGGAGTGCTATTACATACACTTTCCTTACTATACAACTTATTAATGCCAGTACCAGATAATTCTGCTTTACCATGGGTGACCAAGTGGGCAAATGATCTAAATCGTACGTTCACATCAGTACAAATACAGAATATGATCTTGTTGGCTTTTGGAACATCTATCTGTACCAAAACCCAAGAGACCAACTTTAAAGTATTGAACAGGTGGTACTACACACCTCATAAACTCCACAGGATATTCCCAAACACATCAGCGAACTGCTGGAGATGTGGAGGAGAGGATGCAGGGATATTTCATGTTTTTTGGTCCTGTCCGAAACTTGCAGGATATTGGACTGAGGTGAAACTTATTATCCAAAAATTTACGGAATATACTATTCACGAAGATCCGGCTTTTTTCCTGTTCCATCTCTCAGATATTCCCATACAGAGATATGAGAAGTCAGTGGTGCGACATCTGGTCAATGGGGCGAAGGCCTGTATCCCTGCATTATGGAAAAGCCCACACCCTCCTACGATAAAGCAGTGGTTACATAGAGTAGAGGTTATTAATAAAATGGAAGACCTGGTGTTGACATCACAGAGTAAACGTGGATTGTATACTGAGACCTGGGAGCTCTGGAATAGCTTCATCCGGTCAGAAGAGGGGTTGAGGTTGTTGCAGACATGAGTGAAGAGAGGGGGGGGACCTGCAGGGATGGTGATGGGAAGAGGAGGAGAGGGAACCTTCGGGGTTTTTTTTTTTTTTTTTTTTTTTTTTTGTTTCGTTGTTTTTATTGGCGTTTGTTAATTTGTTTGGGTACGCAAATGGGGTAGTATGGTAGAGACTAGCAAGATAGTGTACGCCTTAATGGTAGGAGTGACTATAGATTGTGGTAAGATATATAAATTTAGATCTCCCTGAAGAGATATACAGTAGATGAAATTAAGACTGGAATAGCCTCCTTAGTACGAAGGAGTTTCAATGTTGTTATAGCTGGACGGTGTTGTACTTATCTTTCTTTTGAATTGTTGTAAATCCCTATTTGTGTTTGGAGAAAATAATAAAAGATATATTTGAAAAAAAAAAACAACAAGGCTTATTTGTAAACATTTTTGGTTTTGTCGGTTGCCATAAAAACAACAAGGCTTATTTGTAAACATTTTTGGTTTTGTCCGTTGCCATAAAAACAACAAGGCTTATTTGTAAACATTTTTGGTTTTGTCCGTTGCCATAAAAACAACAAGGCTTTTTTGTAAACATTTTTGGTTTAGTTTGTTACCAAAAACAACAAGGCTTATTTGTAAACATTTTTGGTTTTGTCGGTTGCCATAAAAACAACAAGGCTTATTTGTAAACATTTGTGGTTTTGTCCGTTGCCATAAAAACAACAAGGCTTTTTTGTAAACATTTTTGGTTTAGTTTGTTACCAAAAACAACAAGGCTTTTTTGTAAACATTTTTGGTTTAGTTTGTTACCAAAAACAACAAGGCTTTTTTGTAAACATTTTTGGTTTAGTTTGTTACCAAAAACAACAAGGCTTTTTTGTAAACATTTTTGGTTTAGTTTGTTACCAAAAACAACAAGGCTTTTTTGTAAACATTTTTGGTTTAGTTTGTTACCAAAAACAACAAGGCTTTTTTGTATACATTTTTGGTTTTTTCCGTTGCCAAAAACAACAAGGCTTTTTTGTAAACATTTTTTTTTTGGTTTGCCAAAAACAAGGCTTTTTTTGTTTTTTTTTGTTTTTTTGGTTCCCAAAAAAAGGGTTTTTTTTAAATTTTTATATTTTTTTTGGTTGCCAAAAACAAGGCTTTTTTTGTTTTTTTTTGTTTTTTTGGGTCCCAAAAAAAGGGTTTTTTTTAAATTTTTATATTTTTTTTGGTTGCCAAAAACAAGGCTTTTTTTGTTTTTTTTTGTTTTTTTGGTTCCCAAAAAAAGGGTTTTTTTTAAATTTTTATATTTTTTTTGGTTGCCAAAAACAAGGCTTTTTTTGTTTTTTTTTGTTTTTTTTGGTTCCCAAAAAAAGGGTTTTTTTTAAATTTTTATATTTTTTTTGGTTGCCAAAAACAAGGCTTTTTTTGTTTTTTTTTTGTTTTTTTGGGTCCCAAAAAAAGGGTTTTTTTTAAATTTTTATATTTTTTTTGGTTGCCAAAAACAAGGCTTTTTTTGTTTTTTTTGTTTTTTTGGGTCCCAAAAAAAGGGTTTTTTTTAAATTTTTATATTTTTTTTGGTTGCCAAAAACAAGGCTTTTTTTGTTTTTTTTGTTTTTTTGGGTCCCAAAAAAAGGGTTTTTTTTTAAACTGTTTTTGATTTTTTTGTTAGATTTTTGTTTATAATGGGCAACAATTACAAATGTGACATTTCTTTGTGTTGCAACGTGCAACATAAGTAAACAAACAACAAAAAAAAAATACTAGGATCTTTTTAAAGGTGTGACATTCCTAACGAATGGCTCCTTAGGGTCTGGATCCACGCCACAAAGGTGTTCCAAATAGAGAATTCGGTCTCCGCACCACCTCATATAATCCAGGAGGACCTCGTAGGTGAGGTGGGTGTGCCCTGGGTAGAAAAAAACATGACAATTAGTTTTAGGCAAAATGATCCAAACAAGGATTGTAATTAATGTGCCTCAACAAATATGCTTAGGAGTCTATTGGTTGGCTTTTATCAACACTCTGAAGCAAATATGCTAAATTGCTGTTGTAAACCTTAAACTCAAACTTTCACAGCAAATTGTTCAAAAGGTTACATAAGATGGCTTGGAATGTTAGTAGCAGTTCCACCAAAGCTAAGTAAAATGCTTTTCTGCATGTAAACACAAGCAATCATTTTGAAGAATGTAAGGTGTTTTGGGTTCAATTGGTCAACACGATACATGTGCACACATTTATCTCTATCACCATTGGAATCTGTGGAGCGTTCTCTCTCCCTCTTTCTGTCTATAGATTGAACCTGACACATAGTAGAGACTCACCCTTAGGAATTTTGAGGGCCAGTTCTGGACGGAGCAGATGTGTCTGCTCCCCTGATCTCCTTTCCGCCATCCCAGCTGTGTTAAGAGAGAAGAAAAAGTTTATCAACAAATGGACTCACGCTAACTGTAGGTTACGCAGTCATGAAAACGCTCTAACACCCACTCATTACCCCTCCACATTTCCCTGAAAGTTTTATTTAGACATTGATATGGTGGTGATGCAGATTTGTACAGTGCAAGCGTCATTCTTCTGGGTGAAGCTTGTAGCGTTAAGGATACGTACTCCCTGCTTTTGTGCTGATTGTGTTTTTCTGATGTTTTTGGTGCCTCAGCCCTGCCTGTTCTAAGTGTTGGAAACATATCATTTTGGGAGGGCTGCGGAAAACTAATCAGGTTAGACTTACACTCTCTAGGTTTTTGGGGACAAGAGAAATAACAATCCTCCTTTTTACATGGCCCCTGTACACACCTCTAGGCACCTCCCTCCTGTTGTTTGACCCCACAGCAGGCAGCTTGCTATGGAGGCACATGAGATGAAGCCAAGCACCCTGTGCCTGTTCAGGCACTAGGCTGTGAGCCAGCCTTGCCCCCCTCCCTTCCAATGGTCTCAATGATTAGGAGTGACAGCATCAGGAGGCAATATTGGCATGCTGTCACCTCAGTTAAGGAGGAGGGGGAGTCTGTTCCAGACAAGTATTAGTGCAAAAATTTGGACCGTAAAAAATGGTCCCAGTAAGTCTTAGGGGGAATATGCACACCTATCACTTGGAATACTAATGCATAGAATGCATTCACATAAAGAACCCGCTGCCTTTAGAACAACTTGAAGCCTGAGCGGGGACATACACAGTTAGCATTTCTCCACTTACTAAGTAGACACATTACTGGAAAAGCACACAACTTACCATCATCAGGTTTTTTTGGGGCCCCTGAAGTGGATGGCGTGGCTGGCTCTGGAGAAACTGCACAAAAAGAACACAAATTGTGAACTGGAATGTGGTACATTACCGAGGAAGAGTATTTATGAAAGATTGACAAACACACATTTTCAGTGTTGACTAAATCAGGACATGATTAAATTACAATGTCCCCTAAAAATTTACAAGTACAAAGCACACCATTTCCAATGTAGAGAAACTAACACCAATTTAGAATAGGGTGGCTTGAGATAACTTACAAAAGAGAACATGTCCTGTAAAGCTCCCCAAAACCACCTTTCAAACATGAAGGTTAAGCAAGAGTGTTTCATGACCAACCTTCCTGTCACATATAGCAAAACTACACTTGCTTTGACTCCAACTTAGATTATCCTAGATACACATCATCCTAGCACACACAATTCATGTGAGAATCTAATTTTAGGTACTTACAGACTAGTTCAGGGGAGCCTGGAGTGGGGGAGGATGGGGGAGACCCTACATGGGGGGATGGTGTCCCTTCATGGGGGGATGGCGTTGTATCTCCTAGAAACACAAAGACACAAATACAATCCTTGAACAAAAGCTATTTGATAAAGGCACACAGAAAGTAGTCTGGAAACATTGAAGGTAGTAGTTACAGTGGACTGGGTAAGCAGTGGCCCCTCTTCCCCAGTCCTCCACAACAAACATCCTCAATGTCAGCTGCTACAAAACCCCAATGTCAAAATATATATATTACAGCCCTTATATTTACCAGGACACATTGAACACACAAACACATGTAGAATACTTACTTCCCCTTTGAGGAGAGCCCAGGTCCTCATCCGAGTCGGACCAATTGGCCTCTTCTTGGCCAACAGTTTGTTCCTGGCCCGGATCCAGGCGACTTGGCCCTGCCTGAGGCTCCTCTCTTGCTGAAGTTACATCAACCACAAAAGAAAACAAAACAAACAATCATTCCTCCAAGTTCGACCTAATACACAACACACCAGCACATCCACATTACTTACAGGGGGCCTGAGAAGGCTGAGCCTCCACATCCTGATCACTGGTTTCTAAAATAAAAGAAAAACATTATATATTATTTATGGACACAAATAGGCAGTAACCTCTCATCATGCTAGCACCATACTCAATGCCCCTACAATTCAGAACATAGAAGTGCACTTACACCAATGAGATGCATTGACCATGTTTTAAAACAGGAGGGCACCATGCAAATTAAGCGGGCGCCTAAGGCCTCGCACCTACAGGGGCCTTGCGGCCAGTGGCGGAGCACCAACATTTCGAAGGGCGCAGTCAGGGAAATCTCCCAAGTAAAAGATTGCTTTCAATCCTCGGATCAAAAAGTTGCAGCAGTGTGCTGCAGTCCCTTCACTGCGTCTGCCAGGTGTCTGTTGTCCGCTGACACTTACTCCTCCTTCTCTGCCTGGGGATTGGCCGTCTGATCATGTTATCCTAAGATGTGGAGGAATCGGTAGGTGTGTACCTGCACCAGTAGGAAGTGACTGGCCGGTCAACTCACTCTGCTATCATCAGTTGTTGCTCTGGGAGGAGAGCTCCGCCCTGGACCCGGAACATACAGGTAACCAGGCCCAGACTTGATATTTTGCAGGCTGGTCATAGATTTGTTGTGTCCACTATGCAAAGTGGTTGAGTAGCCCCAGGGAAGTTGGAAGAGTCTGAAAATGGTTGGTGGAGGAGGAGGAGAAGAAGGCCCTGGGTGGCTGGGGGACAAGGAGAGGGCCCCTGGGGGTTTTCTAGAGGAGGAAAGATCCACAATGACGCCAGAGTCAATTGCCAAGGAAGAGAGTGGAGCTGAGCAAGTCCTGCCTATCTGACATGAAAGCCAAACATGGTGTAGATGGAGCCCTTTGCCCTACACAATGACAGCACCAGAGGTGGAAGGTGAGTGGTAGCGGGTCTTTGACATTATAGAGCATATGGACTCTGTCCATTATTGGTAGTTTTGTTTGGAGTTGTCCTTTAGATGTTTAACTGTGTTGTTTTTGACCCGAGCTGTGAGGGACTGAGGTATGACAGCCCACTATGCTGAGACTTATAGTGCCCTAGAATGTTGAGGACTGAGGAATCCTTAGTCCCTAACAGAGGGCACTACAAGTCTTAGCATAGCAGGCAGTATTTCCTCATTCCCCTACAGAGAGGATTACAAGTCCAAGCAGGTAGCCTTCTGCAGTGGGACTTGTTGTGCCCTTGACTGTGGTGGACTGAGGAAGGGAAGTGTAAGAGGGTCTCTGTAAGCTCAGATGTATGGGGGAGCTTTGGGGAACACAGAGTTCCCTTTTACACCAGAGTCCCCAGCTTCCCCCCTCAAATAATGGTTCCCAAACTCTCCTTATATCAGAGTCTTCACACTTCCCTCTTACAGTGTAGTAAGTCTGGAGACTCCGATGTAAAGGGGGCTCTGTAAAATGTGATTAGAGATTAGAAATTTCTAACATTTTTATTTTCTACTTACGATCCACAATTTTCAGCTGCTCAAATGGCTCGCTGCCTCTGACTGCATATTGGAGTGTGGCCGTCCTCCTCCTCCCCTTCTTCACCAAAAGCACAAGAGGGTGCCGTCCGTCCGCTTTGGCTAGAAGCAGAAGAAAAAAAAAAAACATAAAAAATACGAATGTACATAGTAGTATTAAAGGTTGTGAAGAGACACTTGATGGAGGTAGGAAAGGTAGGAGCGAGAGGGAGGGGGGGGGGGGTGTTGGTATTAGTGTTGTTGCATAGCTAAACACATGTCCACCTACCCAAAAAATTGTAACCTATCTGGTCACATGTAATGTATATTTTTACTTACCGGAGATTTGCTCCACAGCCTTTAGCAGGAGCTTGGGTGAGCGCCTTTTGGCATCACTCCAGGCCCGCTGCAGATCCACTATCTCAGGCAGAAACTGAAATCTCCGCTGCAGCCTCATCCGGAGACGACACATCATCTTGTGCTTTTGGTGAAGATGCGTATAAACTTTATCATACCCCCAGAGGAGGAGGAGCTGTGGAAAGAGCAGTGTATGTTTGAGTCCAAGTATGTCCAAAATAGTACAGTCTTCAAATAACATGCTAGGTCGTCTTTGAGATATTGTAGAACAAAGAATTCCATTTCTGGTGATACATATACATCGATGTCCAAATCTACCTCCATGACATAGGTTGCCCCACACTGGTGATTTCCTCTACATGATATAGCCATTTTCTCAATTGGCCTTTCATGACACACCCAGGGCCGCCATCAGGGGGGGACAGGCAGTCACTGTATTTACAACCTTATTGCTGTCCATTTAGCAGGGTGCAAGTAACTTTACACACATGTAGCATAGGTATCAACTTTTGTCACCATGTTAAAAGGACAGCAGTATGGGTAGCATTACAGTGACTGTTATTAGTCCAGGCTCACTAAACTAGCCAATGCTTGGAAAAGCAAGCCATGCAGATTGCTTTTCAGGTCCCTTTTAACACGAGCTGTCTGATTGGGTGTGGCTGTTAATTTTTGACGCAGACCTGATAAGCCCCTCAATTCTCCTTTATGGAGTGTTATATGTAAATGGGATTGCTTCATTTGAGATGCAGATTTAAACTGTGTATGGCCAGGCTGAA